>NC_136497.1:89842969-89895469 GCF_053919585.1 Euprymna scolopes
CAAATAATAATTGTATAAATAAAAAAATTATGAAAATGCATTAATTAAATAAAAATTGAATAAATAGAAAAACAAAGAAAATGCATTAATTAAATAAAAATTGAATAAATGAAAAAATATAATGAAAATGCATTAATTACATAAAAATTGAATAAATAAAAAATAATGAAAATGAATTAATTAAATAAAAATTGAATAAATAAAAAATAATTCAAACGCATTAATAAAATAAAAAGTGAATAAATAAAACATAATAAAACGCATTGATCAAATCAAATTGAATAAATCAGAAATAATGAAAATACATTAATTAAATAAGAATTGAATGAATAAAAAAATAATTAAAATGCATTTATTAGGTAAAAATTGATTAAATAAAAACAATAATGAAAATGCATTAATTAAATAAAATTTTAATAAATGAAAAAAATTAAAATGCATTAATTAAACAAAAATTGAATGAAAAAATAATGAAAATGCATTAATTATATAAAAATTGAATGAATAAAAAATAATGAAAATGCATTAATTGAATAAAAATTGAACAAATAAAAAATATAATGAAAATGCATTAATTACATAAACATTCAATAAATAAAAAATATAATGAAAATGCATTAATTAAATAAAAATTGAATTAATAAAAAAATATTTAAAATGCACTAATTCAATAAACATTGAATTAATAAGATATAATAAAAATGCATTAATTAAATAAAAATTGAATAAATAAAAAATATAATGAAAATGCATTAATTACATAAAATTGAATAATAACAAATATACTTAAAATGCATTAAATAAATAAAAATTGAATAAATAAAAAAATATTGAAAATGCACTAATTAAATAAACACTGAATTAATAAAATATAATAAAAATGCATTAAATAAACAAAAATTGAATAAATAAAAAATAATGAAAATGTATTAATCAAATAAAAATTGAATAAATACAAAATTCAATAGAAATGCATAATTTAAATAAAAATTGAATAAATAAAAAAATATAATGAAACTGCATTAATTAAATAAAAATTCAATAAATAAAAAAAATATAATGAAAGTGCATTAATTAAATAAAAATTGAATAAATAAAATATAATAAAAGTGCATTAATTTAATAAAAATAGAATAAATAAAAATATAATGAGAATACATTAATTAAATAAAAATTGTATAAATAAAAAAAGATAATGAAAATGCATTAATTAAATAAAAATTGAATAAATAAAAAATATAATGAAAATGCATTAATTAAATAAAAATTAAATAAATAAAAAAATATAATGAAAATGCATTAATTAAAAAAAATTGAATAAATAAAAAAATATAATGAAAGTACATTAATTAAATAAAAAATGAATAAATAAAAAAATATAATGGAAATTCATTAATTAAATAAAAATTGAATAAATAAAAAATATAATGAAAGGCATTAATTTAATAAAAATTGAATAAATAAAAAATATAATGAAAGTGCATTAATTACATAAAAATTGAATAAATAAAAAAATATAATGAAAGTGCATTAATTAAATAAAAATTGAATAAATTAAAAAATATAATGAAAATGCATTAATTAAATAAAAATTGAATAAATAAAAAATATAATGAAAGTGCATTAATTACATTAAAATTGAATAAATAAAAAACTATAATGAAAGTGCATTAATTACATAAAATTGAATAAATAAAAAAATATAATGAAAATGCATTAATTACATAAATATTGAATAAATAAAAAAATATAATGAAAGTGCATTAATGAAAAAAAAATTGAGTAAATAAAAATATAATTAAAATGCATTAATTAAATAAAAATTGAATAAATAAAAAAAAATAATGAAAATGCTTTAATTAAAAAAAATTGAGTAAATAAAAAAGTATAATGAAAGATCATTAATTACATAAAAATTGAATAAATAAAAAAATATAATGAAAATGCATTAATTTAATAAAAATTGAATAAATTAAAAAATATAATGAAAGTGCATTAATTAAATAAAAATTGAATAAATAAAAATATAATTAAAATACATTAATTAAATAAAAATTGTATAAATAAAAAAAGATAATGAAAATGCATTAATTAAATAAAAATTGAATAAATAAAAAATATAATGAAAATGCATTAATTAAATAAACATTAAATAAATAAAAAATATAATGAAAATGCATTAATTAAAAAAAATTGAATAAATAAAAAAAATATAATGAAAGTACATTAATTAAATAAAAATTGAATAAATAAAAAAATATAATGGAAATTCATTAATTAAATAAAAATTGAATAAATAAAAAATATAATGAAAGGCATTAATTTAATAAAAATTGAATAAATAAAAAATATAATGAAAGTGCATTAATTAAATGAAAATAGAATAAATAAAAAAATATAATGAAAGTGCATTAATTAAATAAAAATTGAATAAATTAAAAAATATAATGAAAGTGCATTAATTAAATAAAAATTGAATAAATAAAAAATATAATGAAAGTGCATTAATTACATTAAAATTGAATAAATAAAAAACTAGAATGAAAGTGCATTAATTACATAAAAATTGAATAAATAAAAAAATATAATGAAAATGCATTAATTACATAAAAATTGAATAAATAAAAAAATATAATGAAAGTGCATTAATGGAAAAAAATTGAGTATATAAAAATATAATTAAAATGCATTAATTAAATAAAAATTGAATAAATAAACAAAAATAATGAAAATGCTTTAATTTAAAAAAATTGAGTAAATAAAAAAAGTATAATGAAAGATCATTAATTACATAAAAATTGAATAAATAAAAAAATATAATGAAAATGCATTAATTTAATAAAAATTGAATAAATAAAAAAATATTATGAAAGTGCATTAACTACATAAAAATTGAATAAATAAAAAATATAATGAAAGTGCATTAATTACATTAAAATTGAATAAATAAAAAACTATAATGAAAGTGCATTAATTACATAAAAATTGAATAAATAAAAAAAATATAATGAAAATGCATTAATTAAATGAAAATTGAATAAATAAAAAATATAATGAAAGTGCATGAAATGAATAAAAACTAGATAATTAAAAAATATAATGAAAATGCATTAATTACATAAAAATTTAATAAATAAAAGAATATAATAAAAGTGCATTAATTACATAAAACTTGAATAAATAAAAATATAATTAAAATACATTAATTAAATAAAAATTGTATAAATAAAAAAAGATAATGAAAATGCATTAATTAAATAAAAATTGAATAAATAAAAAATATAATGAAAATGCATTAATTAAATAAAAATTAAATAAATAAAAAAATATAATGAAAATGCATTAATTAAAAAACAATTGAATAAATAAAAAAATATAATGAAAGTACATTACTTAAATAAAAATTGAATAAATAAAAAAATATAATGGAAATTAATTAATTAAATAAAAATTGAATAAATAAAAAATATAATGAAAGGCATTAATTTAATAAAAATTGAATAAATAAAAAATATAATGAAAATGCATTAACTACATAAAAATTGAATAAATAATAAAATATAATGAAAGTGCATTAATTAAATAAAAATTTAATAAACAAAAAAATATAATGAAAATGCATTAATTGAATAAAAATTGAATAAATAAAAAATATAATGAAAGGCATTAATTTAATAAAAATTGAATAAATAAAAAACTAGAATGAAAGTGCATTAATTACATAAAAATTGAATAAATAAAAAACAATAATGAAAATGCATTTATTAAATAAAAATTGAATAAATAAAAAATATATTAAAAATGCATTAATTAAATAAAAATTGAATAAATAAAAAAATATAATGAAAATGCATTAATTCAATAAAAATTGAATAAATAAAAAATATAATGAAAATGCATTAATTCAATAAAAATTGAATAAATAAAAAATATAATGAAAATGCACTTATTCAATAAAAATTGAAAGCTACTAGGGAATATCAACCATAGTTTTGACGAGCAAAAGTTTGATTACATCATAAAAAATACTTGTAAGATAAGTCGGTTTATTTTTAACACAGAATTTGAACAAAATAAATATTTGATAGCAATATATTCGTATATAACAACAACACATTCAAAAGGAACAAAAAGCCTTATTTCTGAACATTATCAATACCTCTTGCAAGATAAGATCGTTTTCAGAACTCACCAGCACTCTCATTGCTGATGATATCGATCAGAACATTTTTCTTTAAATTGACATTTATATCTTAGATAATGATTGACATTTAGCAGGGCGACGCCATTTCCATCTAATTTTGAATGTTGTATAATAACCGTGAGTTTCGGATTCATTATAAAGCAGAGACTACTTTGATATAATTTACAGATTTATGGCCCGTGCATTTTAGACTCTCGTAGATGAATGGGTGTCGATTGAGTCGACTAAAGCATTTTTGTTTGAAACTGACTTTATTCGGTTGTTCTGATTATTGCTGCAGCACAGTTCTCACTTATTTTATACTGTCATCCGGATATATGCTGATACAAATACAGCGTTGTGTTATTTAGAATTAAACACAACGTTCAATGGTTACAGTAAGCCAAATTACAGAGTAGTAATTGGTTTATTACTGTACCTGACACTCTCTTCTGTTAAACTGAAAGCGTGACAACTGTTAGGGAAAATTAATATCTTACGGTTACATAGGCAATTAATTAACTTTAATTACTCCGTTACACCCACTGCTTGTGCACTTTTCTTGACTTTTATGATATTTCCATATAAAGTAGGGCAAAAATAGGGTTAAATTTAGAATATTAAGAAATACATTTCTGTGTGATTTAGAATTCATCACAGCTTTTAAGGTAAGATAAACCCATTCTTCCAGAGATCTTTTTAATCTTTAAACATTTCATCACAGCTTTTAAGGTAAGATAAATCCATTCTTCCAGAGATCTTTTTAATCTTTAAACATTTCATTACAGCTTTTAAGGTAAGATAAATCCATCCTTCCAGAAATCTTTTTAATCTTTAAAAAATTCATATTCTTATTAGTTGATGATTTACGTGCAAGAGATTTCGACAGAACTAACTAGTATATGTAAAGAATAAATCGGCTTTGATGCGATTCTTTAGAGTATCCATTGACTTTACCCGTCTCGTTAAAAAACATGTACAAGCGTGGTTTCCAGCTTATCGTGTAATATGTTCTTCCTTGATGTATTCTTTTACATATGTGTAAAAGATTATATTAACTAAGTGCTAGTATATTATCTCAGTTACTTAGACACACTAAAAGCTCCTGCCTTTACGATATACTTTTTAACCAGGATAATAGTTTGTAGTTATAAAATATCATGAACGTATAAATGTTACATATACACTTAACACTTACACACATCTATATGTATAATTTTTAGCTAACCATCAACTTTAAATATTCATATGGACTGGAAAAGGTTTGCAGCGATGTCGTTGGTCATTGAAAACGCTATAGTTATTTTTGCAAGTGGCAAAGATCCCCGTATTTAATTATTTTTCGTACATTTGAATAATCGAATCTGTTTCCGTATTGCAGTGTCAAGGCGACCATGACGTTTTTGTCGAAAAATTTTTCGCTTGCCTAATGTTTTCAGATAAAAACTGTCTCTAGCTTACATATTCATTTTGCGTGTACGGGAAAATTCCAATACGCATATAGAAACTGACATGTTTTGAGGAAAATCTAATTCATTGTAATCGTTAACAGTGATAGTTATTCTCAATATTTCTGTAAAGAACTGAATAAGAAATATGAAAATATATTCGAAAAACATCATGTACATTCAGTTATCGATGGACATCAACTGACTAATTAAACAACAATTGTTCTCCCACTGTTAGGGGAAAATTGCAATATATTGTAACATTAGATAGAGAATTGACGTCGTGCGGAAAAATAATTTCCCTAGTAAGATACAAAATTTTTACACAGCTAAGTTGGTTTGTCTGTTTTAAAGCATGTCAACCGTTTACCAGAATATAGAATTCAGAAATTTAAAAGTGTGTCTCTAGCATTTTTATTATACTAGCGGGGCCTGTGGAAATTCCACAGGAGATTGTTTCATATGTACTATATAGATGTTGGTATTCTGTAGATACTCAGCTTATATGGAGACGCTCTGATATTATTGTAGTTTCTGTGTTAAAACTGCAAAAGTATTTATCTAAGCTAGCACGAACGCCCGGCAAAGCCCGGTCGTAAATTACACTTAAATATGTTATTTTACTTCTTTCAAATTTCGTATATGTTATTATAGAGTTAATGTTCTATCGATTTTTATATATTATAAAGTTGCGATTTCAAAAATAAAAAAAAATATATAGCCATACGACTGCGGTGGATTAGCTTGAATCGAATCCGAAATAAAAACTTATATATATATATATATATATATATATATATATATATATATATATATATATATATATATATATATATATATATATATATATATATATATATAATTAGAGTGTCATCAGCCATAATAGAAACCGACACCAAAACTGATGAATAATCCTTGATAAAATTATTTATAGAAAAATTGATTACTGGAGTGTCATTAGTTATAATAGAAACTGAAACAAAAATTTACGAAGAATACTTGACAAAAAATATTTCTTAAAAAAATAGATTACTTAAGTGCCATCAGCTATAATCGACACTGAAGCCAAAACTTAACACACATGCTATCGTATTAATATATAGAATAAGATTCATTCATCACGTTTATATTTATCCATACATTTCGGAATGTTGACTCGTAAAGGAAGCAACGACTTGAACACAGCATTGCGTGTTTTTATAGATGCGACAATATTTTATAGACTGATGGTACACACTTAAATTTAACGTAAAGTGTTTTACCATCTCCAATACCAATTGAGTTCCCAGATTAATTAATTTGTTAGTGCTTAGTTTGTAGTGAAACAAAATTAAATCCCTTATTGTTATCTTGATTGTTATTATTAATGATAGTTTTTATTTGTTTATTCTTTTCATTATTTGTTATCATTATGCTCTTCTACGTTTGTCACGTTCAGTGAAGATAAAAAAAAAACAGCGTATTAGATGATTTGCATGTTTTCGGCCGCTGTCCAGAAAGAAAAAGATTTGTCTTTATAATAAAAAAAAAATTAATAGGGGAATTATTTTCCATGCATGAGCAACTTATTTGTATGTATAGATGCAAACTGCCATAAAAAAAAAACTGATTAAAAGCAGTCAGTTTTCGAGATTAGGACAGTGTTGGTTGGCTGTTTTTGTCTTATGACATATCAACCTTTTCAGATAATTTAATGCCAAATCCAATGATTTTGAAGAACACTTTTTAAATAGAGTATATTTGTTTTTTCAAGTCGGTTTCTACTTAACCCATAGTTGGGCCCCCAACAGGCACTACCACTCCGGATCAGAGTGGACCTGGGAGCAATGGCAATTAAAGGGTGACTCCACGCTCTCCAAAGCTCGCAACCTTGGGCCTCACCATCGGATATAATTTAAGGTCATATTCAGGACAACTACGGTGTTGGAGATATTGTTTTACTGGTACTACGGTGTAGTGTGGACAGAAGTGTTTTGTGAATTTCAGAATGTTGTTGCGACCTTATTATGCTATATTACATATAGCTGTCTTTTACTGTGTTTTTAAACGCGTTTCTGTTATCTTTCTACTTTTATACCACAGTTAATTTAAGAGCTGTACTTTTAAATTGCTAATTTCGCCCGGAAGGCAATTAGTTGTGCTAATATAAGTAAGCGGAATATACGCTTATGCGCATTCGTGTAACTTCTGTCACCAATTCACACTGGATTAGGCAGGTTCATTAAATCCTATCTCCGAACTTAATGAATAATTAACTACTAACTTGTTTCAAGTTTAATGAAGTATGTGTCTTTACTTGGACAGTGCTGTTATTGCTCATATAACAAACAAAAAAATTTTCCTAACACTAAATGTTTAAACCATGACAAAAGTGTAGTATCTTTCTTATTCTTATGAAAGCTAAATTAATTAATTCGAGACTGTAGCAATATGTATATTTGTCTTTAAAAAGGTGCGTCTATTTCAGGAACTGGGTTTTCATCGATAACACTCTTTTAATGTCTAACCAGTAATTATGAATATGCGTATAATTCGACAAAGTAAACAAAACAAATAAATCACTCAGTAAGTCCTTAAGAGTATCTATAGATGATACAACTATTGAATATCACAATAAAGTAATATTATTCATTTTTTTTTTAATTTGAGCCAAGTCATTTCTTGATGTGAATATATTGTCGCAAGTTTTCACAGCAGTGAAATAATCTAAATTCTATGTGTGTTTTAAGCATTAATTTCTGATGGGAAAATGCAGTTTAAATAAAGCAATTGCAAACATGCAGTAGGCTAATTTTGCCATAAGAAGCGGAACCTTTAAGTCGCTCAACCACTGCAGTTGTCTTTAAAAACATTAAAAAAAGATTTTAAAATTTCGTTTTTGCTTGATCGTATATTAATATGTTTGACTTGCATTCGCTCTAGCGCTTTTCTATAGATATTTCTCTAGAGATCACTAGCTTTTTCAATACTTCCAAGGACTTTTTCAGGAAAAGTTATTTGACTTCATTGAAGAACTGATATCGTCATAAAGTCATGGAATTGTTGTTAGCGAAAAGTTGAAATCAGTTTGTTAATATAACGAAATGTTATTTATGTATTATGAAATAGATGGAAATCACATACTTTAAGAACAAATATAATAACTTTTTGCTGCTGATAGTAGATGAGGTATTCTACCGAATGGTAGACATTCACCTGCAATCTTATACATCCAAACGAAAACATTATTTTAAGATTCTAACCACACTTTTGATTTCAATTGTGTGTATCTAGTGGTCACATTATCTTTGCCAAGTACTTTATTGCATTTTTTCATGTGTGTAATTGCTCTTAAAATGTACTGGAATGATGAGGTCTTCCTAAGATTCTCGTTTCCATTTATGTCTAATATAAGACCTTCGTATTCATCATTTGACTCTCAACTCAACCCAGTATCATTGGGGACACTAACTTCCACTAAAACTGATCCTCCCTGTTTGCCCCCATATCACTATAAAAATTTTATAACTGCACTCTCTAGCTATGTAGCTATCCAAATTACAAAACCATATTGGATGGTGTAACACTTATTTTAAGCTCCACGTTCTAGTATATGTCCCTGAGGCTTGCTGCATCATTTACTATTGCGAGAAGAATTTTTAAGCCTATGTTTTAGTATGTAATGGTTTCTCTTTCTTTGAGTAGTATGTAATTGTTTTGTTGTTGTCCACGAAATCAAAAATTTTACAACATAAATGAATAATGTATCCCCGTGTCAATCTATGCTGCTAAGAAGGGATATTTCATAATTTAGTATAAGTTCTGTAATTTATGATTTTAATCCATAGTAAGCGCGACTATTATTTGAAAAATGTATTACCCAATACACGGGTCTGCAGGTACGGCATGTATACAGAATCTGGCTCGCGAAGTCATTTTGACCGGCCGGCTTGACTGATTACCAATGTCTTCATTTTTAGTCGCGTGCAAGCGACTCTATAAGTCACTCCGTCGGTCCATCCGTCCGTCGGTCGGTCGGTCTGTCCGTAACACTTTTGTGCTTGGCCTTTTTGGTTAAGATCAAAGATCTGTTGTTAATAGATGCTGCTTCTATCTTTTAAAGCTTTTTTCTTGGCCGTTTGGCCAAGATGAAAGTGTAGTATCTGTTCAGGCAGATACTGCAAGCAAAGACCATATGTGGGAGCAACCCCACATATAAGACCTTGGTCAATGTAGGGGCAACCCTTCATAACAATTGTCACTATCCAGCGCCCCTACTCCCCGGGGAGCTGGTCTCCATTTCCCCTTCACTCCTCGCATTAAAAATCGGCCTTGTGCCTAATTTGCTCAGTGGGAGAGCAAATAAATACCAACCCCACATACAAGACCTTGGTCAATGTAGGGGAAACCCTTTAAACCAATTGTCACAATCCAGCTCCCCTACTCCCCAGGGAGTTGGTCCCCATTTCCCCTTCACTCCTCACATTAAAAATCGGTCTTGTGACTAATTTGCTCGTTGGGGGAGCAAATAAATACCCTATTCTTAGCCTTTTGGCCAAGATCAAACTGTAGTATCTGTTCCGGCATATACTGCAAGCAAAGACCATACGTGGGGGCGACCCCACATATAAGACCTCGGTCAATGTAGGGAAACCCTTCATACCAATTGTCACTATCCAGCTCCCCTACTCCTCGAGGAGTTGGTCCCAATTTCCCCCTTCACACCTCACATTAAAAATCAGCCTTGTGCCTGATTTGTTCTGTGGGGGAGCAAATAAATACCGCTTTCTTGACCTTTTGGCTAAGATCAAAATGCTGTATCTGTTCTTACTACATGCTGTACTTATGTTCGTAACTTTGTGATATAAAGTGGGAGGATCACTTTTCTGTATTAATTTAATGTAAAATGATCACCCACTTTACCATCAGTCAGTCTCAAAGGCATTCAAGTAATTCTCCAGATCATTCAAGTTGTTTTTGAAGGATTCCAGTTATTTTTAAGCATTCAAGTCATTCTTAAGGTCATTCAATTCACCCTTAAGTTCATTAAAGCCATTCTAAGTCATTTACTTTTTATTTATTTAAGTTATTTCAGGCCATTTTTCGGTCATTTTAGTTCATCTTTAAGAATTTCATGCCAACCCTACATCCACGTATTTATTCATTACACGAGAACACGTGACTAATGGCTATAGGCCTTGTTAACGTAAACGACGATGGTTTCGAATTTAACTAAAGGCTCCCGGTTATCTTCTTCTGATTTGCCCAACCGAGGTGACAGACTATGGATACATACGCACGTGAAATTCTTGTGGCAGAAGGTGAGCAATCTCCAATCACATCTCCCCTGAGTCGACATTGTTACATACCAGTCGCAAGTGAAGAGTGTGTACAGGACGAATGGAGCCAAATGCAGAGATAAGGGAAGAGCACATACAGCGCCTAGAATTTCCAAATGATCACCCATGTAGTACGAATCAGGCTCAGCGTTACTTAACTGCAGTGATCTGATGAGAACCAGTGTATCAACGCGATAAAGCCGCATGCCAAACGAAAAAACACGATCAAAAGCCTAGTTCCCCCATCTCTGTGTACAAAATAAGAAGATAAACATAAAACAAAAACTGGGAGCCCGTTCAACTGACTGACCGATCGGGGACGGACATAAAACGGGGATAGCTAAAAATGGGCAATATTGTGTCAGTCGGTTTTCGATTGTATTCCTTCAACAGCGACACCCAAGCTGAAGAAATTACTGGTAAAGTTGTAAAAATGCATTGCTTTAACAATTTTAGTGTCAATTCCCTGAAGTTTATAAACGTTATAGATGGGGCCATAAAAACTGTGAATCTGATTTTATCATTGACAATTAAAACAGTTTTTGCTTGATACACATGCCGAATATTGTGGCTTTGTGTATTTCTCTGATTACGTTGGCTTAGCCGGTGATTGATATTTAAAAAAATACTTTCTGACGATGTTTTTTTCGAAAGTAAAAATATGTATAGTTCACATTTTCGAGATCCTCATTGTTTGCAATTTTAACATTTAGTGTGGATATCGTTCCTCGTTTCAAATTATTTAAGTTTACTATCCTAAGATAAAGCACATCTTATAAATTAAATGAATAATCATATTGTTGCCTTTAAAATAAAACGTGTGTTGTTGGGGAACCGCAAATCTATATATCTATAAAAGTGAAAATGTGTGAGTGAGGGCACTTCCCAACCTATATACTCAACAAAATTTTGATCCACAGACTTGAAATTTGATATATAGGTGATTCCAACACGTGAAAAATTTTTGTTCACCAGTTTTCATAAAGACAAGGCATCTAAAGGGGACAAAATAGAAAAAATGGTAGGTAGGATTGTCGGATTTTTATCTATTTATAAAGTGTTTCACGAATGCACGTGTGCGGTTGGAAAACATGACAGTTCTTTGTGTTAAGGATGAGATGATTAAGAAAGAAAACACGATTTATAGATCGTGTCAAGCTAGTGTAATGATTACCGTACTTGACTCACAGACTTTCGGTTTTGGTTTCGATCTCAGCTCGAGTATTTACTTTACTTAGAAGAAGTCAAATGTTTAAAAAATATAGTAGTCACATACATATGTCTCAGTTTCCTTCCGTTCTTTTTTATTTTATTTTCTAAAGAGATTTAACGTTACATATAATACGTACAGTATTACTGTTTATAGTAAATAAGAATGCTGCATTAATTCAAAATATAATATTTATGCGTATTTTCGACCGGGCAACGCTGAGCATCCCGCTAGTTAGGAATATAATCATTCTCGTCTCCCATCATTCTGAGGAGTAAAAACTGCTAAAAAATAAAATAAAATAAAGAACTTAGCAGTGGTAATTTGATTTAAAATGCTCTCCTAGTAATGCGCTAAGAGGCCAAATGATTCGGAGCTATTTTATGTGAATATAATTCATGGAATGCATTTTACGTTGTCTGCATGAAAATGATTTTAACTTGTTTACTACACAATGTGATGTATAGATTGGCCCAGTATCGACATGTATTCAAATAAAACCGACAGAAAAGCTGCGTGAAGAAATATTAAGGTCAAATTTTAATTTTCAAAATATTTTGTTAATTGACTTCTTAACAAAATATATTTTCCAATTGGGAAATATTTCAAATATACACAGACCAAAGTGTAGTATCTATGAAAAGAAAAAGATATTATCTTTGTTCTGTAACATCTATGTACGTGAACATCTTTCTTTTCAAAATTGAGGAGGACCAAGAACAATTTTGGACAATATTATGCACTTTCATGATAACATCAACGAGTTTGAAACAAAATGTTAAGGCATTTTCAGTTAATGAAAACTCACTTCATATGAGCTTTTTGGTTGTTGGTGATAGCTTAACAAAGCTGCAATGCATTTATACACACATGATTCCAACACTGTTTTCGATTGAACAAATAATATTTTGACTACTACAGATTTCTGTTATTAATATGAATTATACACACACACACACACACACACACACACACACATATATATATATATATATATATATATATATATTCAACACTTGTGATTGAATGTGAATATGTATATCTGTCGACAATTTTAAATTTACCTTTATCCTCCATCATAAAATGAAATATTTCATGCTAATTTCACGGAATGCCTACACATCTCCGTACACTAAAATATTAGACTATCTACCAATTATCGTTCGTGGGTGGCGTTGTCTATGTTTAATGTCAAATAATTGGTATGTATTTGTTCTGACTCCTGGTTTCGTTAAAAGATAACAGAAACGAAAAGAAACGGTAACGAGAAAACGGCCTAGAAGTGACTGACAGACGAGGTAGCAGAAATCTAATGTACTTGCAATATATATACATGTGTAATGAATGTGTGGACGATACCGTATGTGCATATACGTAAGTTTTTTTTATGTTTGCAACTATTTATAATCATACGTATAGGTATATGTGTTTTATTTTTTATGTATGTGTGTTGTTTGTTTGTGGAGCAATTTCCTATAACAGTTTCAAAATGTATAACCACTTTCATTTTGAAGTATGTTGAAGTTTCTTGGGAAAAACTAATGTTGGATAATTGTTCTTTTTATTTAAAAAAGTTTTCTTTATTTTCTTATTTCTCAGTGATTATTTTCATTATCGATTTATGTATTTAAGTTGACAAGGACATTTTTATGTATTTTTCTTAATTGTTCATTAATACCCTTCATCTAGTTCTCGACATGTTGTAATAACACGATCCGGCCCGCGGGATAAATAAGTTGCCGGACCCTAGCTTAATATAACTCCGAAAATGATATAGAACAATTTCTTTCTCTGTAATTTTTGTTTTATATTAAACTAAATAAAAAGAAAAGCTGTATGTAGAAAGGGCGTGTGAGAGTTTGGGTAGATGTATCATTTGAAAAGGAAACTTTACAAAGATGTGTTCATATTACTGATCGAGTAGGGAAATATATATTAAAAATGCAAAATTTTCGATTCCTAAAAATTACAAACACAAAAATACATATATAGGTTTATTTTAGTAAGTGGCAAAATTAAGAAACAGAAACAACGGACATGCCCTCAATACTGTGTTTTCTAGAATATATATTTATTTTAAAATTTAAAATGACCGTTCCATAGTTTAGGAAATTATTTTTGCAGACACACACACACACTAACACACACACACTAACACACACACACACACACACTAACACACACACACACACATATATATATATGGGGGTGGGGGTGTATAATTTTGTCTGTCTGCCTATCTGTGAAACAGTTTCTACCAAACTCATCCATCAATTTTGGATGTACAGACATACAAATTTATATACAAGGGATTTTGACCTGTGTCACTTATTCGATTTAGTCTTAAACCAATTAGAAAAATTACTGAGGCGTAAAAACTGCAAAAAAATAAAATAAAATAAAGAACTTAGCAGTGGTAATTTGATTTAAAATGCTCTCCTACTAATGCGCTAATCTACAGTTATACTTTAAAGTGTGTTCAATCTGACTATTCCTCACTCATATGACGATAGAAACAACAGTAACGATTAAGGATGGCAAACTAAATATTTAAGTTTCGATTTTAGCTTATAGAACTCAAGTGATATATTTTGTTTATTCTTGCGAGTTATGCTTATGTAAAAATGAATACGAAATCTGCATAAATTTTAAATCATATTTAAAGAATATTTCCCCACTGGCCAACGCTGTGCGGGTATTACTATATGTTGGATAGATGGCTACAATTAAAAGAGAATTGGCTTTTATAATAATAAATGCGAAATCTACATGAAACAAAATATAAAAGTTAAGCGTATTTTCCGACCGGATGAAGTCGGACAGGATGCTAGTATATATATATATATATATATATATATATATATATATATATATATATATATATATATATATATATGTTTGGAGGAAAATAGAAAAACCGAATGAAATTATTAAAATAATCAACGTTTCGTCCTTATTTCAGAGGACATCTTCAGGATATTGAAGTAAAAATGCAAGAAAAGAAAAAGTCATAGATCATACGAAAAAGAGAACAGTTTTTGAATCCTACCCATGTCGGGAAGGAACAAACGCACACATGTTTGTTCCATACGCACACATGTTTGTTCCTTCCCGACATACTTTTCTTCTCCGCTTCTTTATATTAATTAATAAATAAATCATAGCTTGGTACACACAGACGCAACATATGATGTAATTATGATTATTCTACTAACCATTATCTTATGTAGGTTTGTGCATATTTGCAGTCGGCTCCATCCGTTATAATAAACGCCTATGTTAATTCTGTTTATCGTGAAAGTTTGGTGAGGCGGGCCCATACATTGAAACTCAGATGAGCACTTGCCATGAAAATAACGATAAAGCAGAGACAGGCTTGCAACGTCTCTTTCGTGGGAAGAGGTTGCAGGGGAGAGAAAATGGCACTCCCCACTAAGCTACAGTCTGTTTTGAAATGTGTCAAGGCAGGATAAGCTGCTTCTAGCAGCTCCTGCTCAGATATGGCAACAATTCTCCATCATTGGACGTACTTGACTCATATATAGATAGACAATTGGATCAGGAGTGAGATATCTACTGGAGCAGTAGAAGGGTCCCAGCATTTTTCCAGCGACCTTGATATACGTATTCCATTTCCGGTCAGGAGTAAAGGTCAAGCTCAGAAGCTTGTCAAAAAACGAAGCTTCCTCAAGATAAGAGCCATTAATGTCCACCGATGCCAGATTTGCATTAGAGCGTTGATGATGTAAAGACATAAATGAGTTGTAAGGAAATAACATTCAATGGAAGGACGTTTTCTTATGTCGTTTTCTTTCTTTCTCCTTCTTCTACTTCTTTTTCTTCTTCTTCTTCTTCTTCTTCTTCTTCTTCTTCCCCATACGTACAACTTATAAACAATTTCTTACGGCATTTATACAGGACACGTAATTGAATGAAATGTTTTCCTTAACGCTAATTTCGATTCATCAGTGTAAATACTACACTACTATTCCTGTCGATTTTTAAGAAATATACCTGATTAACGTACTCTCGGTAAGATTCTCACATTGCTAGCAAAGCTTGCGAAGGTTTTCACCTTCATTTATGGAACATAATTGGGCATATTATTGAGAATACCATTCTTTGTATGGGGAGCGAATCTATTTATTAACTAATCTGTTCTTTCGCTTAACAAGATCTCCACGAAGGCTGGATGAAGAAGATATATCGTATCTAATGTTGGATATAGCCAGTTTCTAACCCGATCCATCACTATGTAGGCGTCAATATAGGCGCTTTAGGCTATAAAATAATCCAGCATTCTTTTAGAGGATGTAAGGCCTAGGAAGATAGCTCGGTGAACCAACAATTCTAATCGATGCCGGAGGAGAGAAGAATTCTGTCATTGTTTAATGGGGCTTAAGCAGAATGCGGGCCGTACTATTTCTTATATAGGATTTGCAACTCAAATTCCATTTTAAAGTAGCTTTTATTTTTTGATTTGTTTGATAAAAGTTCGGGATTAGTTACCACACTTCCCCTTCTAAAACAGCGCATAGCGTTTCTAGATGGTAATTCATCTGGTACTGGCCAGATTTATTGGTATATACACGCACACACAAACACACATATATAAATATATATGGACACACACACATATACACACACACACATATATATATATATATAAAGTAAATTATGAAAATATATTGCAATTAAGCTTCATAGAGTCTTTCGCGTTTCATTCACGCATGAAATCGTAAGGCTAAAATGCATTTTTTCTGACTAGTAAAATCACCGTCAATAAATATAGTATTACATTAAAAATGTATTTCTTTATTTTGGGGATACTATACATTTCTTTTATATTTTATGTAGGTATTGTAGTGCAAATACTTAGTGATATAATCGTTTGTGTGTGTGTGTGTGGGGTGTGTGTGTGTGTGTGTGTGTGTGCACGTGTGTTTCGTTGACTTTTACGTTAAGAAGTTTTCTTTTATTTTTTATAGGGGACTTTGTAGAAATTACCTTCAAGCCACAAAGGAATACGATTATATTCTATACTATTCACACCAAAATCATTACATCAAAAGTGCATTGTAATAAGTTTATAGCTTAGAGATTTACACATTCGCATTCCAGATAATATTCTTACAAATAAAAAATTCAATGTAATTCGTTTTCAATATTTACAAGCAGTTCAGCCCGGCTGTGCTCAGATCCTATGTACTGTTCATTACTTTATGTATATATATATATATATATATATATATATATATATATATATATATATATATATATATGTATATAAATGTAAATTTGGTTCGTTCCAAACGAATAAAACAATATTTCCACGTTACCAATTTATTTGAAATTTTCAGACAACCCATCTTTAGAGTCGAGGCCTGTTTTTATGTTATTAAAATGAATTTACCTCGCGAATTATTAAAATATTAAATAAAATAAATATATTTTTTTAACCGTGGTGCGAATCTGTTCTGTTTATAAAACTGAACTTCCCGTTCGATTCATTTCACAGCCACGAATTGACGAAAGAGTTCATTTTCCGTTTAGTAAGTAATAAAAAAAAACATAATTCATTTGTTTATCTTCCAAATTTTCTTTAATTTACACATTTTTCTTTATTATATAAGGCCAAAAAATGTTTGTCGCTTGCTTTTTGAGTTTTTTTTTAGTGTTTTTCGATATAAGATTGGTTGGAATAAAAAAAAACACGATTTAAAAAATTGCGCGGATCACTCTCTGCATTAGCACCGAAAAATGTTACTAAACATTTATCAATAATTTCTCACTTTTACAAAGATTTGATTTTAAATTTCTTTTTAAATGACGACTTTTATCGACTTTTTTTTTAAATATCCCCCCCAAATAGTGTTTATTAGCGCCCCCCCACCAAAGTGATGTTTATTCCGGAAGTTGTTCTTAAAAATGGGGGGGGTGATTCCAAGGTGGACCCAATCTAAAAAAAAAAGAAGTTTTTTATGCGCACATAAGCAACTATTTTTTTTATTAACTTTCTTTTTTATTTTTTTATTTAAAAATTAGTAAATTTCACTGAATAAAATAATAAATCATTTATCATTAATATGTGTTTTTGGTTTTGTGTTGAATGAAACTTTTTTTTTCATTACAAGAATAATGAACCAATTTAAATCTTCCGGCATGCGTTTAAGGGTTACGAAATTATCAATAAATCGTTTAGTTACTAAGCCAACGTCAGTAAATAAAGTCAATGTTACGTGCGCATGGGGGGGCTAAGGGAGCGACCATTAAATGATTATGCTGGTCGCCATGGAACTCAATGCCTCTATGGAGTACCTAAAGTGGCACTTATGCACTTATGTTATCGTGCTATTTTTTAAAATAGTATTTTCATGTTAAATTCAAATTTTACAATATGTTTTTCTTTTATTAATTTGTTAAGTGAAAGTACAGATAACCCAGTCGGTTTCTAATGTGATGAAAATCTAGCCCCCCCCCAAAAAAAAAGGGGTACTCTGAATAATAACAAAACATTACAATTGCCTCAGTCTCAAAAGATTTCTTCTCTACTGAACGAGGAAAAAAACGATGAAGTGTATTTCACCTTCTGTTTCTCTCTCCTTTCTCTTCCTCTCTTAATATATCTCTCTATCCATCTCTCCCTTTCCCTCTCGCAATCTATCTTTCTCTCTATATCACCCTCTCCATCTCGCTTTGAGCCCCTTTCTCTCTCTAACTCCCTCTATATCTCTCCTTTCCTCTGTCTCATCCCTCTCTGTTTCTAACTCCCTCCCTCTCTCTGTTTATCTATCAATCCCTTTATCTCTCTATTTCCTTCTCTTTCTCTATTTTCCTCTCACTTTCTCTTTCCTATCTATATATCTTCCACTCTATCCGTCCCTCTCTAAACCCTCATCTTATTTTAGTCTCCTAAATTAATTACAGTGAATAAGGCATTGTCAAAACATAGATAAATCCTATTTTAGTCACCTAATTTACTGACTGTGAGAATAGAAGTTATTTTAAATTACTGCTACCTTGAACAGCACCAGATGTAACTGGTAAAACCTTTCTAATTAAATTGATTTTGGCAGCCATTTGGTAACAAAATGACATAGCCTTAGCCCTTGCTGCATGAGGAATACCTGCGACCTTGCTGCCAAGTAGGAGAATTATTTATTCTACTTTAAAACATTCAATTTTTCAAAAATCTCATGTTCGACATCTCCAAAACATCCAATATTGGGAAAATATTGCAGAAATGCAAACTTATTGTTTAGGATGAATGCACAATGGTACGCAAAAAATCACTTGAGGCTCTTGGTCGATACTTGCAAGACTTGCGTGGCAATGTAATACCATTTGGGAATGTAGTAATATTGCTTGCAGGAGATTTCAGACAAATGTTACCTGTTATTCTTCAATCAACACCAGCAGATGAAATAAATACTTGCCTCAAATACTCTACTTTTTTGTTCCATGTGAAGACATTAAACTTAACTCAAAATATGCATGTCCAGTTGCCGACTGTTCGATCTGCACAAAATCTTTTGCATCACTTGTGGGAAATTGGGTACGAAAAAGTGCCAGCTGATCAGAGTTAAGGGCAAAATTCTTTGACTTTTAACTTCTGTAATTTCTGTAATTTTATGTCATCAAAAGAATGGTTAGTTTAAAATGTTTTTGCAGATATTCAAATTATGAGAATTCTATTTGACTTAGTGAATGAGCTATTCATGCAGGTCAATACAAAGATGCCCATGAAGTTAACGCTATTATTCAATGTAAAGTTCCAAGTGAGGTAGTTAAATACAAATCCATCGACACTGTTGTGAAAGCAGATAAAGTGGTTAATTATCCAACAGTATATTTGCCAGGGATGCCACCGCATGTATTGCAAATGAAATTTGGTGTAGTAATTATCATGTTGTGAAATATAAACCAATCCAAGCTTTGCAATGGCACATAGCTTGCAGTAAAAAAATTAACAAACAATATCATAGAAACAACAATCTTAACAGGACCTTTCACAGATGAATATATCTTCATTCCAGGCATTCCTATGATTCCACCGGATACATCATTACACTTTAGGAAATTGAACTTTCCAATTTTATTGTCATTTGCAATAACCATCAACAAAGCACAGGGATCAATCTTTACAACTGTGGGCCTTACAGTTACACACTGACTGTTTTTTTCACATGGACAATTTATATTACGTATTCAAGAGTCACCAAACCTGAAAATCTCTATATCAGCTTAGAAAATGGAACAACAAAAACTGTGTACCCATGCAAAATGGAAAATTAAACCTATAAGAAACATGCTTTTTATCATTTTGGAACTTTTCCATTGCGCCAATTTGAGCCACAGCAACGCGTGTCAGGGTACAGCTAGTATATATATATATATATATATATATATATATATATATATATATATATATATATATATATATATATATTTATATATATATATATATATAAAATTTGAGTCATGTTCAGGTAACCTATATCTAAAATTTCCAGGCTCTCTACCTAAAATTGACGAAGGAGTTTAGTAGAGTCTGCAAAGGTAAACTCTTTCAACTTTGACATTTTGACAGCAAAAATTCCTCCACCAAAAACTGATGATTAAAAATCTTTCTGCGTGTCTGTATACCCTTTCTGTAAAAGTTAAAACATGTTGACCCACAATTGGCTGAATAGCTTGCTAGACCCGCTAAGATAAAATCTTTTGGATTTTAATCCCTTGAAGATAAATTCTTGGCCAAAAAGACCTATTAAAAAGCTTACCCTATGTCAGAATACACTTTATGTAAGAACTTCAAATGTTTACACCAAAAATTGGCTGAGTAATTTTGTAGAGACCGCAGGGGTAAATTTTTTTTAAATTTTGACCCCAATTTTGACCCCGTTGACATTTATTGTTTTGGACTTAAATCAAATTAAAAAGTTTGATTCGAAAAAATGTACATCTTAAAGTTCAATTGTTCAGAACCAAAATTTGGGGAGATATTTTGTAGAGTTTTTCAAGATCAAATCGTTGAATTTTGACACCTTGATAGCCACATTCTGGCTGATAACCGATTAAAAAGATTTTCCCAACTCTCACAACCTCTTATGTCAAATCTCGAGACTGTAGTCTGGACATTAACAGGGAAATGTACACACAATTTTCCTTTAATATGTGCACACACACATACATGCATACATGCATACACACACACACACACATATATATATATATATATATATATATATATATATATATATATATATAATTATTTACTATGATAATTATTAAATACCTGCAGACACTAGTGTTTCATCCTTTCGGGAATCATCAGTGCAGTGTGTCATTATTAACATCAGTCGATAGAGTGGAACACGGCGACAGGTGCCATCCTTGCCTACATTTGCAAGGACTTAATCCATTCGACTACCGTTAATCCCGAGAAATGCTGTTGAATATAAACATTTACTTTGTTAAATGTTTTTAACGTCTCCAGAAAAATCTAGTCATAATATGATAAATAATATATATATGTATATATATACATATACATATATATATGTAATATATATATACACACATATATAAAACATATATATATATATATAATATATATACATATATAAATATATATACACATATATAAATATATACATATATATATGTGTATATATATGTACATATATATACATATATATACATATATGCATATATATACACACACACGCACACACACACACATATATATATATATATATATATATATATATATATATATATATATATATATATATATATATATACTCACACACACATATTAAAACAGCAGACTGGTAATGTGGTTCCGACGAGAAACACTTTTATATTTAATGAAGTGGAGCCATCGGCAGTTAATTGCATTTTGTATTTATAATTTATTGTTTTAGATTTTAGTACTTTTCTATTTTATCTTAATTTTACACGTGTTTCCAGCTAATCTTGATTAATATATTATTTAGCTATATAAAATGATTCAGGTGAGAGTGAGATTAACTAGCAGAAAATAAAAGACTAGTGATGGTGAACCTTTTAATTAGGTGAACTCAATCAGCTTTTGCGGAAAACATTATATTTTTTTCACAGCTGCAATGTTCTTTCTAAAATTATTCAATTTAAATAATTACTTAAGCGAGTCAATCACAAAACCAGTCTTATAACAATATGAGAATATAAAACAATAATCAAAACTTAAAATGCAACAACTGTTAGTAGCTCCACTTCTTTAAACACTCCCACCACACACCTCTCTCTCTCTCTCTCTCTCTCTCTCTCTCTCTCTCTCTCTCTCTCTCTCTGTATATATATATATATACATATATTTATATATACATACATATATATACATATATATATATATTTATATATACATACATATATATATACATATATATATATATATTTATATATACATACATATATATATATACACACACATACACACACACATATATATATATATATATATATATATATATATATATATATATATATATGTATATAATAGTAAATAAACCCTGAAGTTACCTGGAATAACAGAAGATCAAGGACTGTTTCATCTTCCCATATTTTATTGTAATCGAATTCGGTAAAATTGCTCATCTTTTTTATCCTCCCCGAAGTAAAATAATACAAATGCATTGCACTGTAGAGAACCTATTATTGATTATATAAAATGGTTTTATAGATAATGGGTTGAATTCAAGTTGAAAATGCAATAAACAAATACCATTCGTTTTTGTTGTTTTAACGGAAAAAAATCCTTTCGAACGCGCTGTTGGTTTTATGTCGAGCTTGTCTACTTGTACATTGATAATGATTTTAGTAAGGTTTAAATTTCCAAACCAAAGTATCATGGTTGAATTGTGCACTAAACATTTATTTAGAATGCGCCCCTGCTATATCAAAAACATTACTGTTGATTTTATATGTCAGGCCTTTCTACTTGTGCGATGATAATCACTTAAATTAACGTTTAAACTACAAAAGTCCAGTATAATGATTCAATCGCGCTCTAAAGAGAAACATACGATTTCGAACGCCGCCCCTTTCATATCAAAGAGCCTACGTTCACTTTATTTGCCGGGCCTTTCTGCTTGTGCGGTAATAAAGCTTCTCAAATGCACTTTTGATGTTAGGCTGCATAAGGTGTTAAAACTTTAGTCGAAATCGCCAGTATTTTTCGTCGGATTTTTTTCGATCATTGATTATCTATACATATACGAGACATTCTGACACAGACCTCTTCTAAAAACACTGCCATGCACATAAAGTACATTTCCGGGAAATATTTAAAAACATATAAGCTTTTTAGCGGTCCATAGTGAACGCATTCACAAAAACACTCAGACACACAAACTTCTTTTTCATATAATAGCAGAGATAACTTTTTTGCACATATAAAAATCGTCATTAAGTCATGCCAAAAATAGAAACGATAGATTCGCCCTTTTTCTTCACTGGGATACCTTCCAGTCAGATGTTAAATAATAACGTTCTAATATATTACAGAAGTGCTTTACTAGAAAAGACAATTAAAATCTGTGGAGTGCTCTATTCTAATTGTTTCTGTAATCACAACTGGATTATAAACACATAAAGTAGCGCTGAAATTTTTTAAAGAAAGGGATTTTCCTTTTTTTTTTTTTGCTTCTGTAATTAAAGGTTGTACTCGTTAGTTATGAATTATCTCCCTTGTGCTAGTAAGTTAATAAGTTATTTACATTTAATAGAACTATTCATTGACGTCAGACTACATTCCCTTTTTCACAAGCATGCTTTAAACACAGCTAATAAAAGCCAGAAGGGACACCACGTAGGTTTTCCTGATCATCATGTTCAACCTTGTTTCAATATATTTAAAAAGTTGTAGAAAAATAAATAAAACATCTTGGGTGATTTCTATTGCCGTATTTTAATGTTGTTTCATTAAAATCGATATTTAAATACACCAATTACAACTTAATTAAATACAAAAAATCATCTACATTCTTTTCTTACTTTTCTATTGAGAGGTTGTACTTTTTGTAGTCAGAAGTTAAGAAAAACAGAAGTCTTACCGTGGGTGTGGAGCGAGTGAGTTCGGGCCGAGAAAAGGAAAAAAAAAAGATGGCGGCCGGCATTTTTTATTACGTGCGTTCTCGCAAAATATCGTGTGCGCGTGAAGCTTGAAACTACAAAACGAGCTTCATTTTTCGGTGCTGGAGAGATTCCAGATCTGCCAGGAGAGTAGGTACAATGGGACTGGAGATTCTACTTTCTTCGGATTTGTTCCCTTTTGAGTGTTTGAGGTGACCCCCCCCCTCGGGAGGCATACTGCAGTTTAAGGACCGTGCCTCTCCTTTTTTTAAAGATAGTATTTTACAACAAATTTCGGCGATGGGCAACGCTGGCTTAAGCAACATGATTAAGCCTTTTAATTGCGACGGTGATGTTGTGGCGTGGCTTAAAAAAGTGTACCTTGTGGCAAGGATTCAAAAGTTGGACGATGTGGCAGCAGTAATATCACTGTTTCTAGAAGGGGACGCGCTGACCCTCTATTTGGAGCTCAGCGAGCGAGAACAGGATGACGCGGACGCCATCAAGGGTCGACTAATCGAAGCTTTTGCAGAGGGGCCTTTCGAGGCCTTTAATAAGTTGAAGGAGAAGATGTGGACTGGTGAATCTGTTGACGTCTACGCAAATGAGATAAGGAGATTGGTTGAGTTGTCGGGCATCAAGAGACGCCACGAGCCACGTAGTCAAAATGACATTCATTACCGGGTTCCCGGAAGAGATATCGAAACGTGTGCAGCAGGTCCCGGGAATGGAGACGCTGGATGTGAGAGAGCTGCTCAAAACTGCAAAGAACTTGGTGAGCACCCAGCCCACGGAATCTATAGGGACAACAGCAACGGTACAGCAGGATCTGGTAGGAGTTTGCCGAACCACAGGGTGACATGCTTCGAATGTGGGGGACCACACATGAGAAGAGACTGCAGGAAGTTCTTGCAACGGACAGTGGAGTATAAATCCAATCGGAGAGGCCATTTAGCGGTGAAATGCACGAGTTCCGGAAACTGGCAAGGTGAAACCGAAGCGCCAGCGGCCTCCTCGATTCGGGAATAGTGACGCACTCGCAGCAGATGCCCAAGCAGAAGATCGTGGTGGAAGGACGGGGAGTTATGGCCCTGATCGACACTGGCTGTCCCACTACCATGGTGCACACGACCCTGGTCGGAAGATGGAAAGGGAAGGGTGAAGTAGTGCCATTCGATGGGTCACGAGTGAAGTGTCGAGGGAGGAAGACCGTCACTATTGATATTGCTAAACACCGGATGATGGCCCATGCAATTGTCACCGATCATCTGGTTCCTCGCGTCCAAGCCATCATTGAAATGGATGTGATATGCCGACTTGGGGGCGTTACCATCACATGCAACAACGTGATGTTGGGACTAGCTGAGTACGCAGTGACGGATCAAGTCCACAGAGTGGCCAACAAGGCCGGCGAGGAAAGAAAAATGTCGATCAAAGATCAGGACTTCCGAGCTGAATTCGACGGGAAGCAGTGGACTGTGGAGTGGGCATGGAAACATCAATCGCCATCGCTGACAAACAGGGTGGTGTGCTACACTAATTCGCTCAGAGGAGGGGCAAGAAAGGAGTTTGAACAAGAAGTGGACCGATGGATTGGGGATGGTATACTGCTGCCTTGGGCGGATGACGCTGAGTCGGGCATTTTTCTGGTGATAGCCGTTCTGCAACCAACTAAAGGGAAGGTAAGACCTGTCCTGAATTTCAGAGCGCTAAACCAACATGTTGAGTGTCATACTGGAGGCGAAACCGTAGACATGTGAAGTGAGACCATTAGATAATGGAGGTAGATGAATAGGGCGTCTACGTTGGTAGATCTAAAATCTGCCTATTTGCAACTCTGCATCGCCAAGAAGTTCTGGAAATACCAGTTAGTCAGGTACAAAGGCAAAACCTACTGCCTTACGCGAGTGTGGTTCGGGTTGAATTCGGCACCCAAGATCATGTCAACCATCCTAAGGAAGATTCTAGAAACAATGGGAAAAGGAGATGGGGCAGTGAGTTCATACATAGACGACATTCTTGTGAATCAGACTCTGGTAACTGCCAAGGAGGTGGTGGCTTATTCGAAGAGGTTTGCGTTGGTCGCTAAAGCGCCGGAAAAATAAGATGGAGGGGCTGGTTTGGGGCTAAGGCTGAAACGAGCTGCGTCGGGCAGCCTAGAGTTTCGAAGGAGGAACGACATCCCGCAACTGAAGCAAGAGCTCAACAGACGGGAACTTTTTTTTTCCATATGCAGGAAGTTGATCGGACATTTCCCCTGTTGCTGGCTGACTATGACCAGCATGCAGCTACAGAAAGAGGCATGCCGAAAGAAGAGGATGGGATGATAAAGTGGGAGAAAGAACGGTCGCCATGATGGAAGAGCTACTGGAAGAAGCAGAACGGCAAGACCCAGAGAACCTGGAACGTACCACGAACATTGGATGGAGTCGTGTGGTGTGATCTAAGCAGCATTGCAACAGGGGTCGTCTTGGAAGTTGGAGGAGTGATTGCAGAAGATGCGGCCTGGTTAAGGAAGAAGAATGATGCCAACCACATAAACGTAGTGGAATTAGATGCGATAATCAAAGGGGACAATCTGGCCTTGAAATGGGGACTGCGTGACATCTGCATCAAAACAGAATCTGACACTGTGTTTGTTTGGCTCAAGTCCCTCATTACACACGAAAATAGGATAAGAACGAAAGGGACAGCAGAGATGTTAGTGAAGCGCAGACTTAGAATGCTAGCTGAGCTGATGCAGGAGTTCTGTTTGAAGCTTCACGTAGACAGGGGGGCTTCCTTGAAGAACCGAGCAGATGCTCTCACAAGAGTGAAGAACAGCTGGCTTGTGCCAAAGAAAGATGTTGTTGCTGCATCGGATCTACATGATGTTGGCGGGCGAGAGCTACACAATCTGCACCATATGAGGGTAGAGAGGACGTGGTACTTTGTGAGGAAAGTCGACCCGAGTGTCAACAAGAAGCAAGTGAGGCGTCAGGACATGCAACAGATGTCAGTCGATTGATCCTGATTCAAGCACGCATGAAGCTGGTCAATTGGGGGTGAGTGGGTTCTGGGAATGACTGGCATGTGATGTCATCTATTACAGGGGTGGACTTTACCTGACCATGCTTGACTGCGGGCCCGGGCGATTTTCCTAATGGAAGAAGCTACGTGGAGGAACAGCCAATGAAATAACGGCAATCCTCGATAAGGTGTTTGTGGAGCGAGGTCCCGTGGAAGAGCTGTTAACCGACAATGAGATCGCATTCAAGTCAGTAGCAGTGACGGAAGTAATGAAGAAATGGAATATCCAACAATGTTTCAGGACTTCCTACAAACCCAGTGGCAACGGGATTGTGGACAGAAATCATCGCACTATAAAGGCAGTTGTGAAAAGAGGAGGTACCTCACCTGAGCAAGCTCTCTTCTGGTATAATATGTCGCCTAGATTGGGACAAGTGCCAGAAACGGTTCCGCAACTGTGAACGTTCGCATATTCCTGGAGACATCCCAGGGTCGATCCGGCAAGCAAAGAGGCAGAGGCCACAGGAACCATTAAACTCGGGGATGAGGTATGGGTGAATCCCCGGGGACGCGCTGCACCACACAATGGAGTAAGGGTCGCGTGACTGGGAGGAACACCAGAAACAACACTGTGGTGGATGGTGTACCGAGGCATTTTCTCGACATCAGACCAGTGGAAGGCGAAGCAATGCAGAGGAATGTGCGGCAACAAGGAGAAGGACGAGACACCTCAGAGGCCAAGTAGAGTGAGGCGACCGCCACAGTGGATGAGACACTACGAAATATGATCTTGCAATTAGGGGGAGCGTGTGTTCAGAAGCTTAGAAAAACAGAAGTTTACCGTGGGTGTGGAGCGAGTGAGTTCAGGCTGAGAAAAGGAAAAACAAAGATGGCGGCCAGCATTTTATTACGTAAGTTCTCGCTAAATATCGTGTGCGCGTGGAGCTTGAAACTACAAAACGAGCTTCATTTTTCGTTCTGGAGAGATTCCAGATCTGCCAGGAGAGTAGGTGCAACGGGAGTGGAGATTCTACTTTCTCGGATTTATTCCCTTTGGTGTGTTTGAGGCGCCCCCTCTTTTTTATATAAAAAGCGAAATTAATTCTGTCGACCGTCCCTCTATGGCTCGGGTAATATCTTAAAGTGTAGTATCTGTTCCGCCAGATACTGCAAGCAAAGACCATTGCCCTTGTGGCAATCTTCTGGTCCATGAAGGGGCAATCCTACTTGGGGCAGCTGACAAATCACTATCCAGTTCCCATTCCCCACCTCTCGGGAGCTGGTCTCCTTTTCCCTTCACCCTCCCCATCACTCCTCACATTAAAAATCAGCCTTGTGTCTAATTTGCTCGGTGGGGGTGCAAATAAATATCGCCCTCTTTGGCTCGGGTAATATCTCAAAGTTTAGTATCTGTTACGCCAGATACCGCAAGCAAAGAGCATATGTGGGGGCGACCTCCTATATAAGACCTTGGTCAATGTAGGGGCAACCCTTCATACCAATTGTCATTATCCTACTCCCCGGGGAGTTGGTCCCCATTTTTCCCTTCACTCCTCACATTAAATATCGGCCTTGTGCCTATTTTGCTTGGTGGGGGAGCAAATAAATACCGGCACTCTGTGGCTCGGGTGACAAGATCAAAGTGCAGTATCTGTTCTGACATACACTGCAAACAAAGACCATATGTGGGTGTAACCCCACATATAAGACCTTTGTCAATGTAGGGGCAACCCTTCATAACAATTGTCACTATGCATCTCCCCTACTCCCCGGGGAGTTGGTTCCCGTTTCCGGTTCCAGTTAGATCCTCATACTTACCTACCAACACATTTTTACACCCCCCGCGTTTTGATTTACGCAAAACCACACACGCCTCCAAAAACCCGGGCAACGCACGGGTACCCCACCGATAGTATATATATATATATATATATATATATATATATATATATATATATATGTATATATATATATATATATATATGTACATATATATATATATATATATATATATATATATATATATATATATATATATATATATATGTAATCGAAAATGTGTGTGTGTGTCGTTCATTTTCTCTATGTCCACAAAAAGCTTTTTTCTGACGAAATCCCCTGTGGGGTTACTATTTCTTATAAATTTTTATATGCTATCGAGATCATAATATGTAAAACGAAACGACGTCGTAAAAGTCTTTTATTTCAGCGACATTTATCTTAGAATATTCGCGCTGTGAATTCGTTTTCTCTCTACCGCTCCTCCTCCTGCTGCATCTGCTATGGCATGAGATTTGACCTATAAAACCACCTGGATGTATAAACACTTATTTTCGACTCATTTAAAGTTACTATCTTCGTGGTGTCGTGTTATGTCATTGGACTATTAACATCAAGGCTGCGGGTTCGAGCCTACCTTCGTCTTAAAACGTTTTTGTTCGTTTTTTTTTTAAATATTTAATCGGGGTTATTACTTTCAGTTTCCATCTGCTCACATCAACACGTACACATCTATTTTTCGCGTTTGCTGTTTTTTTTTTGTTTATATTTTTCAGATTTTTTAAGAAGTTTTAACATCGTTGGGTTTTTTTTTTGTTTGTTCACGTTCCGGTTTTCGTTTTTGTTTTTTGTTGTTTTTTAACATCCTTCGTTTGCATAACAGGGTTATTACTTCACTTGTTATGTTGTTTGGATTTACCTCCCCCCACAACGACCACACCTCTAAACACACGGCAAACGCCGGGTACCCCGCTAGTTGTATATAAAACTTACTTTAAAGGGAATTGTTTGAAGTTTCCAATCATAGTACTCTAAAAATTTCAACCAGATCGAGCGCCAATACATACAAAACTGTTTAAACGTTGCCTTAAGGAGAATTGCTTCCCATCACCCTGGAAAATCTTATCAGTATGCCCTGTATTTAAGTATTCAGGTGATCGCTCATCCCGTTCTCAGTACAGACCAATAAGTCTCCTGTGCGCCATGAGTAAGTTGCTGGAATCTGTGTTAAATACAGAAGTAATCAACCATCTCAGCAAAAATAACTTCTTAGTGAGACACGATATGGTTTCCGTTCTGCTAGATCTACAGCAGATGAGCTTACAGTTATATCTCATAGGATTAGCGAATCTCCTGACGGAGACAACCTTGATAGGGCAATTGCTATGATATATCTAAGGCCTTTGATAGGGTATGGCATAAAGGTTTACTTCACAAGATCTCTAGCTATGGTATAGCTGGAAATGTTTTCTCAATTATTAAATCATTTCTTTCTGATAGGCTCATAAGAGTAGTAGTTGATGAGCAAAAATCAGAAGCTCGCAGTATTAATGCTGAAGTCCTCAGAGGTCCATCCTGAACCCAACTCTTTTCCTGATCTACATTAATGATCTTCCTTACATTATTTCTAGACATTTATGCTGATGACACTACCATTATGGTAGCACATATAAGACAGTAAACGACCAATTTCTCTCCGATTCTCTCTCCTCCGATCTTGAGCACGTAGTACAATGGGGAAAGGAGTAGCTGGTTACTTTTAATGCATCTAAAACCAAGCTTTTATCTTTATATCATCAACGTTCTGATCCCCATCTGGCATCAATTGAAATGAATGGCTCTCGTCTTGAGGAAGCCTCATGTTTTGACAAGCTTCTGGGCTTTACCTTTACTCGTTATCTTAAATGGAACTCGTACATCAAATCTGTTGCCAAGGTCGCTGGAAAAATGATGGGATCCTTATATCGATCCAGTAGATATATCACTGCTGATACAGTTATCTATCTATATAAGAGCCAGGTACGTCCGAGGATGGAATACTGTTGCCACATCTGAACAGGTGCTGCTAGAAAAGACTTGCCCTGCCTTGATAGAGTTCAAAATAGCCTTCGTAGCGTCGTAGCAGATGCCCTTTTCTCTTCTCTGCAACCGCTATATCACGGAAGAGATTTTACGACTTTATCTCTACTGTATCCTTATTTTCATGGAAAGTGTTCGACTGAGCTTCACTCTATTATACCCCCCTAGCCAAGCTTTTACCAGAAACACTCGTTTAGCTGAAAACACTATTAATAATTCCCCTACTCTTTATATGTGCCTAAACCTAAACGTAGATTTCATGAACAATGCTTCTTTCTTAGAACTGCACGCCTGTGAAATTGTCTTCCGTTTTCCTGCTTTGCAGCTGGCTTCAATATGGTTGTCTTCAAGTCTAAGGTAAACAAGTTCTTTATTATCAGTTCCACTTCTTCACAATTTTACCGACTTTCCATTTACTAACGATTAGTATATTGTCCAATTTCTAAAGTACATTCTTTAACCCTTATCCTCGAGTGACCTCTTGGCCTTGATAAGTGGTGATGCCTATGTAAAAAAAATTCATCTGAAAAAAGTTGCGAAATTGTATGGTATCGTTTGATGTCGATTACATTTATTATCTTCCATTTTTAGGAAATGTATTTGTCTTATTTGAATTCAATTTCATTACTTCCATACGCAAACTTGTTTATATTTAGATTATTAATGAAGATATAGCAAGTGGTTAAATTATTGGATTGTGCTATTTAATTAAATGTGAGACAGACCTGATAGATTCCTATAATTAAATGACGACAAAATACTAAAGTTGCAACGTTACACACGCTTAGATACGTGTTAGCATGTAGACAGCCGGGATCCAATGCGCTGTAGGAGAGTACGTCGCAAGGAACATAGGACAAGTAATAACTCACTTTTTTTCTTTTCGTAACAACGACATAAATTTCTGGATACTTTCTCCAATAACTGTGTACTTTACCCTGTTATCTGGTCTCTGTCTTCTCGGGTGTTGTTTCGAATGTGCTCTCGAATATAGTCTACTGTTTGTGCACACGTTTTTTCTATAGTATTTTTTCTTTTTTCCTAGAGTCACGTCATCTCGCACACGGCCCGGCATTTGCACATGCGCGCCTGCGCTCTCTTACAGACTTAAATAACAGTAAAATATATTTACCCATATCATTACATAATTACTGCAATCTGTTTGCAAATAATCCAAAACCTGTGGTTTCTAGTTCAATGTTATGTGTGTCCATATTCTTGACATGATTCTGTTTATGCGTCACATTTCTTTTGATCAAATGTAAAAGGCGTTTAGCCTAGTCAGTCCTAGATCTGTTCACATTTGGATATAACTATACCTATATAGCTATAAAAGTGAGAGTGTGTGTGTGGGGACACTTTGCTAAATAATCAATGCATTTTCAAATTACAATCTTCAAGTCTGTTAGATAAAGTATTCGGACACGTGGAAAATGTTTTAACCCGTTTTCATTTGAAAAAAGGGCTACTAAGTGATCAAAATTAAAGCGTTTGGTACTTGAAAGTCGTCTAACTTTTATCTATTTATCGACTGTTTCGCGAATGTGCATGCGCTGTCAAATTACATGACAGCTTCATTATGTAAAGTAAAAGTCAGTTCGAAAACACTTCATAAAATTACGTCATGCTTGTCTGATGGTTAGCGTACTTGACTCACTGTCTTTAAGTTGTGTTTCGATCTCAGCTCAAGTATATGTTTTTACTTACAAGAATTGATCTATTTAGAAACAAACATTATACTCGAATGCATATATCTTAGTTTCCTCCCGCTTTTAATTGCATTTTCTTAAAAGGAATTTAACGTTACGTTTTATACCTACAGTATTTCTGTTGGTAATAAATAAGTACTCTGCATGAATTATAATGTAATATACGGAGCAACTTGCTATTTTAATATAAACTGCGAAAACTAACGCCGTTAAAATCGTCTCCTCTGAGCGGAATTGTCATGTGACTAAAGACCAATTAGTGAATTTTACATACGCCAGAAAATTCTTCTTTCGGAAAAATCCAGCTGAACCAATCTAGACTACGTGCGGCATCTAGGCTTTATATGGTCATCTTTAATCCAAAATTCGTTATCTTATGCTATTAATAAACATAGTTGTGTGCTTGTTGACAAGTGGGTTTTTTTCTGCAATTATCAGAAGATAATCCAATCTTCCGGATATTATTTGCGATTTATACATTAGAAGTAAGTGTCCTGGTTGCTGACTTATGTGAAAGCTACGTCGATAAAGAATTATATACTTTGTAAATAAATTTATGAAACAAGCATTTACGTATGCTCTCAAACTTCAACATAAACAACAATTTTGTGTACGATCGTTTCTGAGACTAATGTTTTTTTTTATTTCTCTTGATATCAGTGTGTGACGTTACAAAAGTTTTAACAGTTACACACAATGGCGATTCATTGGAAATATATCTACATGTTTAAACAAAGGTGTCTACATCATTGTTTCAACAAAGAAAAGGACAAAAATCGACTCACTCTTTTTTCAACTGAACAGCCATCATTGATTAACAGAATAAAGCGTTGTCTCTTGTTCAAAATTTTTCTCGTACTCTAATATGCTTAACAAAACTCGGCCGTTTCGAACACGTGGTACTCTGTATTTGTTCTGCTATGTTTAGGACGCTTCGTTTCCTGTCGCTCACATTCACGTGTGTAACATTTCTCTCTATTTGAATATCTCATAGCAAGGATCCCACGTTTCTTCGTTTTGTAATCTTTTTCCTTCGTCCTCTCTGTCACATCACCTCGCACCTGGGTCGGTCATTTGCATACGTTGGATGTTTTTGCTGATGCCATATGCGCGTCTGCGCTCTATTGCACTGGCCCATCATCGGGTTATTGCCAGCAAGTTGGGAGTAATAATTTAGCAGTATTAACCGTGTAAAATATTTAATACTTTTACAGCAAATCGAGGTATAGAGCGAGCTAGTTACACCAAAGTAATTACGGCTAGGCTAGAACCTAATACAATGCAATTATATCAAACAGAAAATGGGGCATAAGAAGGAAAACAAAAAATGGTCACATTGCAGGTATACATTAAAATTATTTAATAAACAATATTATTTAAACAATTACTATTATTTTAGGAGAACATTTTTAAATGTGATAACAAATAGTAAACGAATGAATTCTTATAAAATAACCAAAAAACTTAATCCTAAAAATGTATAATGTGAGAACATAGGCAGACACACACACACATACACACACGCATACATATATATATATATATATATAACAAAATGTTATATATGCATGCTCAATTACTGAGTTCCCATGTAATCCTCCTATAACAGACACTAATATTTCGTATTCAAGTTTTCCTTCTTCCCATCCCCCATCTGATATAGTTACTAATCCAATATACCACTCGAGCAGCCCCTCCATCTACAATCATACAACTAGCAATAATAATAATAATAATAATAATAATAATATTTCTCCTAAAAGCCATCCTAACAATAACAACACTTATTATCCCCTCACAAAATAGTCCTCATACAATCATTGTCCCACAATTTGTTGAACACTATGAACAAAATTCAAACTATTTAACTCATACAAATCAGCAAATTTATATTAAAATCAGACCTCGAGCTTTTAATGAAGTACATACATATATAGGCGCTACTTCAACATTAATTAAGAAAAGAATATCAAACCACATTTCTTCTTTTAACAACCATAATTCTAATAATAACCAAGGAACTTCTCTAACCACTTTAATTAAAAACTTAACTCTAACAATACCCCCTTCTCAATCAAATGGACTATGATAAAAAAGTGAAGTCTTATACTCCAGGCTCTGCACAACCGAAAATACTCATGTCGCCTCTGCACAACCGAAACTATAACTATAATTACTTCCGCTCAAAGTAACAATATAATAAATTCTAAAAACGAACGTATCTCTTTCTGTAAACATAAGTCCAAATTTAATTATGGTAATTTGGAAATAACATAGGTATTACTTTAACCTTCCAGATAATATATAATTCTTCTTTAACTTCATGTTTTTTGCATACTTTCTTAATACTTTATAACTTTATAAGTCTTTATTTTACTTCTTTATTTCTTCTTTGTTTGGCCAGTTTTTTATCTGCAATTTCTGTATTAGTCTTTAAATATTCCTATCCATCCACACATCTATATCCTGCATGTATATTTACTTATATTTTACTATATGCCTTTACTTACATACTTATACTTCTATTTTACTATATGCATTTACTTACATACTTACTTGCTTTATTTGCAGATACCGGCCATCAACTCCCCTTAGAAATTTTTAATTTTTTTAATTTTTATATTTTATTATTTATTTTTTATTTATTTATTAATTTATTTTTTTTCCATTTAGTATCTTCAACAACTCTTTCTGACATTTTCTTAAGTAATAACCTGCACATTTCAGTTGACCTATTTTACCTATATTTTTACGCGCCTTTTAACATCCTTTTCGTCTGGGTCATTTTAACATTTGCTTTTCTATCTTATATTTAATTTATCACCATTTAATTTTTTATTCTCTTCTTCTTCCCTGATCTTTCTTATTATGTCTCGGCAGTCGTGTAAAAAGCATATCCTATTTTTCTTTTAATAATATTATTCCATGGATATCGGCCTTTTGGATTATTTTGGACAATCTTCCAATTACGTGATTTCCTTGGATTTTACTTGTGCAAATGGAAACTCAATTAACTTTCTTGGAGTTCTATGTTTGGATTTTACCGTCATTGGATTATTTAACTTTCACCAGACTATCCTTTCACGTGTAATCACCTTTTTCTTCACCGTATTCCCTCTGCTTCACTTTTTGTTATCAAATAAGGTCTTTGACTTACTTGTAGTTTCATCATCCGATCCCGCATTTTGCTAATTCCTACCCTCTGATGAGAAGGAACGTATTTCTTCGAAACTCCGCATATTAAGGACTATCCACTTATCAAGTGTTTTCTTTTCAGAATAAATATTTTTAACTCATTTCAAAGTGTTTTTTAGCATGTTTTATTAACTGTTTTCTCTTGTTTTCGCTTATATATATATATATATATATATATATATATATATATATATATATATATATATATATATATTTATTTATTTATTTATTTTTCATTTAGTGTCTTCTAACAAATCTTGCTGACCTTTTTTTAAGTGATGACCTGTACATTCAAGTTGACCTATATTATTTTGCCCTATATATTTTTTCGCGCCTTTAACATCATGTCTGGGTCATTTTGACAATTTTTCTCTATTTACATTTAACTCCATCACAATTTTTTTCTCCTCTTTTTCTTCTTTGATATTTCTTATTTATATTTATATCTCGGCAGTAGAATGAAAAGCATATCTTATTCTTCTTTTATTAATGTTGTTGGATTTTTTTCCTTTTTTCCTTGTACACATTTTTTGTGAATTTGTCCATGGATTTCTGCCTTTGGATTATTATAGACCATCTTCTTCCAATTACGGGATTTTTGGATTTTACTTGTGCAAATGGAAATTCAATTAACTTTCTTGAAATTATATACTTTGATTTTACCGTCACTGGATTATTTATCTTCCACCATACTATACATTCATGTGTAATCACCTTTTTCTTCACCATATTCCCTCTGCTTCAGTTTTTTTGTTGTTTTCAAGTAAGATCTTTGACTTACTTGTTGTTTCATCAAATACTTCTGCATGCAAAATCCGATCCTGCATTTTGCTAATTCCTACCCTCTAATGAGAAGGAAGGTATTTCTTCGAAACTCCGCCGATTAAGGACTATCCACTTATCCAGGGTTTCCTTTTCAGATTAAATATGTTTTTAACTCATTTCAAAGTGTTTTTTAACATGTTTTATTATTCGTTTTGTCTTTACGAAAGCAGTAATGTGTTGCTCCACAGTCATGCCCATGTTTCGGTCTTCTAGTATTTAGTAACTAGAGACCTCCTCAAGGAACAACGTTTTTATTCAACAGCGGAATTCTCGAATCTTTTGAATATAAGCGTTGTTGCCTGAAGAAGTTTATAGTTACTAAATACTAGACAACCGAAACATGCCATGACTGTGTAGCAGCACATTGATGCTCATCTAAAGACAAATTGAAAGTGTAACTTACTCTACACCGGATTGAGCACTCTTGTATTAACCTCGTTATATTTTACTATTGACCTTACCTTTGAAAAATAGCAACCTCAAATTGTATATATATATATATATATATATATATATATACATATACATACATAATACATATATATACACATACACACACATGTATATATATATATATATATATATATATATATATATATATATATATACATATATGAGAATTCATGTGCACAAATTTACATAGTCATGCTTGATGAAAAATTTTACATTTGATGAAATTTGCTGTACACCAGGTAGGAAAAATGCGCGAAGTTAAAAACGCCAACAATTGAAAATTGGAGATTGAATGGAGGAATAAGTTAATCAATAAAATTCGAGAAAGATCGATACTTTTTTTTTTGAAGCTGGTGAAATCATTTTCAAATGAAAAGAGCCGAAAATCGGATAAAAGTCTTATTGATTGTAGGAACAGAACAGAATGAATGTACTATAGAGAAAAAGGGAAAATATTTAAGAATAGAAACGGGATGAACGAGGGTAGTAAAAGAATAAAAGAGGGACGAATCAAAAGAATGAACAATGAAAGTAATAAAGATAGAAATAAAAATAGCTAAAGCAAACGGAATGGTAATAGATACGACTTATTAAATACTGAATAAAGAGTACAGAAAAGACAGAAAAACAGGTAATTATTAAAACATAGAAACAATGATTTTTGGCAAGAGAGAAGCCCAGGTATGTCAAGGAATACGGAAAACGAAGCAGTAACATATAATATCTGGCAATCCTTAGAAAGAAAAAAAAAACGTCAACGATATCAAACGCAAAAGAAATTAGGGGAAAAATTAATAATCCAATGTAATAGAATTAAGTAAGAAATTACAAAGAAACTATGTAAGAACGAGTAGTACGAAGGAAGGAATCAAACAAAATGGCATTTCTTTTTAAACTAAAAATAAAAACTATATGCTATTAAGTAGACCAACTCGTACATAGGAGATACTACCAATGCTATTGCAAAGAACGGGAGCTTCCTTTTAACAGTCTAGAACACTTCTGAAATCGTCCAAATGTCTATATATCTATCCAGCCACTATTGTTCTGCATGGAATATTGTTGTTACATTTGAGCTTATGCATCAACTATTAATCCTTCACACAATGTGTAAAATAAGTCTATAAACTAATAAATAACAACCTTGTTGACTAAGCTCTAGTCCGTATCCAAACGCCACAATGTTGCATAGTTGAGTTCCTTGTAACAGTAATTCCACGGAATGTCCACCGACACGTACTTTCTATAGTTGTATGCCTTCAACGTGCATACCCCCGGTCAAGCTTGCAAGTGTTAAAATGCACCGCTCTTTACTGTATTTTTCCTCAGATGCCAGATAACCGTTGATTCTAAAAACTTCTTTCCTCGGGGTGCAAACTTTCGGAATTTTCAATTCATCTGGTTGTTTCCTCGACATGCAGAAATGTCATACAATGTGAAAAAAAAACCTTACTGCAAAACTTTCACCTTAAAAATCCTAGTGTGTATGTGGCACTTAATCACATGAATTCTTGAAGGGTTTATGAAAATGTGCACGCTGTTTCAGTTGAATTAAAGTACATAATACTACTACTACCACTTTTGCTAATATTATTAATAATAATAATATTAACAACACAATAATAACAACAACAATACTAATAACAATAACAACCATGATAATAATAATGATAATGATAATAATAATAATACTAATAATAATAATAATGATAATAATAATATTAATTAACCACTAAAGATAATGCATCAGCCTCGTGCCTTATTTAATGTTGCCTTAATTTGGCATGTCTCAATTTGTTTGGCGTAAATATCACGCGAATGGTAAAAGCAGTAGAAACTGTTGCTGTGTCTTGTCGCACATTTGCCTTTATTTGTCGTGCATATATTATACAACAGGAAAAACACATAATTTAGAAACTATAAGAGAAAGAAGAATCAAACGAGCAATGAAAAGATTAAAGAAGTTACATAATGTTAGAAAAAATAATGAATTAAGACAGAATGAATGAAAAAGAAAAACAAGTAAAAATACTCTACGAAACAGCCAATAAGGAAATATAAAAAGAAGTAAATAAAATGAATAGGTTAAGAAATAAAAGTCTACACAAAGAAATAACGAAAGAAACTCAAATCAAAATGATAAACAACCATAGTAAAATGACCCAAAACAAAATAAGTCGATCGTTCACGACAAACAATAAAAGAAAAAAGGAAAGAAGCAAAAGCATTTAGCGGAAGAAAATAATAAACTTAAAACACAGAGAAAATGTAGGAAAAGTATAAAAAAATCATCAATGGAAAAGGCAGATAATGTTAAAGAAATAGATTACTTATTTTGTTTTACGGCATATCAAACATATCATGGTATCTGATGCCGAATCGAGTACCTCCGAAGGAAGGGGAAGTTTTGTACTTTATGTATTTTAATAGTTTCAAACATTTATACATGTTTTTTCTTTGTTTTTTGTTTTTTTGTAAAGGAACATTGGTGTGTTTGTTTTTATAGTGAAGTATTTAATTCAGTATATTTTAACGAAAAGAAAAAATCATACCATTAATGTTTTGTGTATTTTAAGTCAGAAAGCCACCCTCTTTCATCCTTCGTCATTATCATTATCACATTGTATGAATCAAAAGTTTCTGTTGTTGAATCTGGTTTCTCCTGATAGATTTTAATCAGAATTCTTTTTAGAAAGGTATTGGTTCCTCACGAGAGGCCACGAGAAGGTTGCCAACATTTCAAGTGAAAGTGAGTTTTGTGGAACGAACTGGATCCGAATTTGGGACACCAATGTTTTCCGTCCGTACCGTTTTCCATTAGAACACCGTCACCTACCGTCGCTAGGTAAAGAAAGAGAGCAAACAAAATGACGATGGGAATCAAGGGCCAACAATATATAAATTGTTGATACGGAAATATCTCGGAAAAGAAACAAAAATAAATCAACAGAAATGAACGCCAAATATCAAAATTCAGATAAAGAATGAAAATTTAATCAGTAAGAAAGAAATAGCAAAAGACCGAAACGTATATAAGAAAAGAGTCGGCAGAAATGAAACAAAAAAAAAACAGAAAAGGGGCGTATGAACTATAAGAGTAAACGCATAAGCAACGATTGTACGTAAACAACAGACACGGAAAAACTTAGAGTAAGAAGAAATTTGAAGTGGTCGAATGAAACACGATTAAAACAAGACACATAAAAAGCTTCGATGATCTTCCGACAAATAAGTGGGGGGGTTACAATTTTCTTTTTATTCGATTTTGTTTGGCTTATACGTTTTGACTGCGTAGCAACCTCGCCACGTATTTAATCACAAAAGTATTTACTTATTCATTAAAAAAAGAAAAGCTTTATGTTGTTTGGGTGCTTTTGTTTGCTATTTTTATACATGTTGATACACGAATGTTGCTGTTTTTGTTTTTATAGTGAAGGATACCCCTATTACAAGGAGTAATGAACTATTTCCTGGCGTCAATTCCGTCCATAGAAATTGTCCGATACAAAAAGCGGTTTACGAGATAGTTGGACACAAACACACGAAGCGGATGGTCACTCACAACTAGTCCTGCCATGATCAAAGACATTGTTCAATTATCTTTTTAACTTATTTTTGTTAATACATATTATTTACTTGTTACTCTTTCTTTCTCGTCATTTATTCAACCATTAACGCAACAACACCTGGCGACGAGATTACAAAAACTCATGAAGGAAGACCGAATTTTAAAATACCCCGGTGTATCCACAACCCTTCCGTCGAGTAATTCGAATTACTCTTGAAATCCAAAAACACTTTGGCGACTTAAGATTGAAGTGACTAGGAAAAACTTGTTACGCGTGGATTTTTTGCAAAACAAAAGAAATAATGAAGTCGGTAAATACGAACACTTTGGATGAATTCGTAAGCACACCCCTTACTGTCTCTTTACGAAAGAAAACCGTAAGTCAGAAGTTTGGTAAGGTTTTGTATACCTTGAAAGTTGAAAAAATAAAACATGACGTCATTATAAAGTGTAATAATTTAATTTGTCACACCGTGCTGTTATAGACAAGCAGGATTTAACATGAATTCAATATTTGAATGCTCATGTATGCCAATAAGCCTTTTAGCTTGCAAAGAAAAGCTGTCCTTTTTTAAAGAAAAAACGAAACTGCCATTGTTAAATTTGCTGACCTAAATCGGCAGGTGTTTGCAAGTGACTTAGTTAAGTAACTCTGAAATATTTAAATGGTTGAACGTTTTTTTACGTCTAATAATCTTTGGAAAACATTTAATTTTATGAACTGAGAAAACTGAATTATCATTTTTTTTGTTTTATCTCGAGTTGTGAATATATTCTTTGCTTTTCCCTGTTGTGAGTGGAAGCGAACATTTTTATTTATTGAAACTGTGACATTATTATTGATTTTTATTTTTTTCTAGCAAGAAAGAATGACACTTTTGTTGCAGTATGTGTTAGAAAGAAATTCTTTCTCGATCCGATTACACACGCAAAAATAAGATATTATTTTTACCTTCTGATATTTTTCTTTGACCACTTTTATGTAAAAAAATGTCATCGCCTGGAAAGGATACCAATATGGAAAACTTAAATGCCGTAATTACGCAATTACTAAAAGCTCAGATGGATCGTCAACATATGATGGAGGAGAAATTGTTTCAGTAAGAGAAGGAAAAGATTAGAATTAATTCTGCAAAAGAAGGAAACAGAAGCAACAGAAGGAATTCTTTCTAAAAGTGTTGTATAAGACGGAACGCAGTGATGACATCACGGCATTTTCCCAGAACACTATATGGAATTTCATCGATACTTTTAACTATCTACCCGAGTGGGATATGATGTTTGACTCTTTTTATTGGAACTGTTCACTGTTAACTGCCAAGAATGGAGCCATGCCTAACAAAAATTCGCCTACTTCTGCGGAAGCTAGGGGCCACAGAACACATTAATTTCGTTTACTATATTTTCCCAAGAAGACGAACGAGATGGAATTCTCCGAAGCGGTTAAGTTCTTATCTGAACTCTTCAGCCCGAACGAGACGCTTTTTCAGAAGAGATGAACATGTTTCAACCTGACAAAACGCGACGACGTAGGCTATCTCACTTTCGCGTCGACTGTTAACAAACACTGTGACAATTTTCGGCTAGCTGAATTATCAGCAGACGATTTTAAATGTTTGATTTTTGCACAGAGTCTCGTGTCAGTAAAAAACGCAGATATAAGACGACGAATCCTATCTAGATACGAAAATTAAAAAAGTGTTCACCCCCAGAAGTTGGCAGAGGATTGCCAACGTGTAGTTAGTGTAAAGAACGACTCACGAAACATCGCGGAATCAGACGGGTGATATGTACGAAGGACTAGTTTCAGACCAAAGGATTACTATCATGGGAAAGACAAACAAGCGAGAAGAAAAACCAAGCACAACCAACGTCTGGCCATCCAATCTCCAAACCGAATTCGCTTATAAGGCCGTGCAACCCTTGCGGCGAACAACATTGTTTCGATAGATATTTTTACAAAAACAAAATATGCAATGAGTGTGACAGGAAACGCCACAAAGCGATGCAATTCTATAGGAACAAAAACTATAGAGTTGGACAAACTACATTATACCGGAAACTCGGAAGTAACCGGCGGAAATCGTCACGGTGAACATCCTCAATAAGATAGTGCAGTTACACATGGATTCCGGTTAAGATCTGTCCATTATCAACCTACTTACATGTAAAGGATTAAAGAAACCAACCATGCGTAAGACAAATAAGTCAGCTCGCGCAGTCACAGGCGATAAAGTAAAATTTGAGAGAGAACTGACACTCTCTGTGACGTTAAATGGCACTACCAAAAAAAGTAAAAGTATCTCAGAAAACTTCTTAGGAACAGATTGTATGGAAGGAGTTGAATTGTGCGACCAACCTATGAACAAATCCTGCCATAAAGTAGCAGACTTATCTACAGTTGCACAACGACTAAAGGGCGAGTTAAATGAAAAGTTTTAAGGAGTTTTCTCAGCAGGATTCGGAGATGTACCAAGGCTATTGCCAGACTCAAACTGTAGAAAACAATTTACCCGTTTTCAAGACGAAACAAAACGCCCCGTTTGCGGCAACTGAGAACATCGATAAGGAACTGGATCAGCTTCAAAATGCAGGAATGCTATCAAAAGTAAGCACCAGTGAATGAGCAGTGGCTACCGTATATGTGACCATAACGATAAATCAGATTCGTGTATGAGCAGATTTATCAACGGATCTGTTTCCTACACACTATGATCCAAACCTGAAAATAATAGTAGCGAGTGACGCAAGCTCATATGGTGTTGCAGCTTGTATACTTCATATTATGCCCAATGGTACCAAAAACCACATTGAGAAGATCTAACGCAGATTACACTAAGTATACAGCATGGTTGGAGGAAGATCCGATCGACACTATTTTCGATACATTTGATCTCGAACTTCCTAAAGAGCACCTGAACTAAGACGATTGATCATGGAAAGATCACCGATCCACTAATGATCGATCCTAAAGGTCATAAAGTATTAACAGCTTTTACGAACAAAAAGCTTAGGAGGGGGTACTGGGGACGCACCTTATTACCAGAAATAATGAACTATTCCATGACGTCAGTTCCATCCATGACATAACTTCCATGTGCGAGAAGCGGTTTTCGAGAGAGTCGGACAGAGACATGCGAAGCGTATGGTTTTTCACAACTAGTCTTACCATGATCAAAGACATTGTTCAATTGTCTATTTAATGAATTTTGGTTAATACATATTATTTAATTGTTATTGTGTTTTTCATGAGATTTTTTAACCACTTATACCAAAACAATGAATTAATTTATGAGATCAGACAGGGGGTTGTAATCTGCCGATTCCATTGATAGGTTCGTAATCTTCAAAAATCCTGTGTCACCTCTGCCCAAACAATGGAACAGGAATAGTGCGGAGATGAAAGAAACAAGTGTTTCTTCCTGATGGAAAACAAATAAAATAAATAAAATCTAAAACGAAAAAGAGAAAATTTAAAAAAATTAAAATGAAACGTATAAGGAAAAGTATAAAAAAGAACCAGACAATTATATCATAAAGTAAGACGAAACCGGATACTATTAAACAGAATAATAAACGAGAATAAGTAAATAATGTTTATATATATATATATACTAGCATGGGTGCCCGGCGTTGCCCGGGTGTTTTGAGGTGTGTGTTGAGCAAAATAAAAGTGGTAGGAGGAAGGCATGCTCGAACACGCACCGCTAAGGAGGAAAAAAACGAGAAAAACCCTCACGTCTTTACTGTTACGACCACCGACAAACCGGAAGTGACGTAGGTTTAAATTAAGACTACACAACCGAAACGAGGGGATGACTTTCGAAAATATCGGCGAAAAAAGCGACCCCTCCCTGTAGAAAAGTGCCCAATTGAGGGTGAAGAAATTAATGTTTTTAGCCAAATTTTCGGTATTTGTCCTCAGTAGAGGCGAGCCTCAAAGCGATACTTATCTTGTGAAAATCCGGCGCCGCTGTCGAAAGTTTTAGGCTGACATGCAAACATACACACATATATTTATATATTAGTAGCTCCAAATTTCGACTAAAACCGATTAAAAAGCTTGCTATATCCCTGAATACCCTTTATGTAAAATGTCGAATGTTTAGACCAGAAATTGTCTGAGTAATTTGGTAGAGACCGCAGAGGTCAAATGTTTTAAAACTTTGACCCCAATTATGACCCCTGAACATTTATTGTTTTTGGCTTAAATCACGTTATTTACTTAGACCCATGTCCAAGGGACCTATATCTAATATTTCAAGTGTTTGTACCTCAAATTAGCGAAGGAGTTTGGTAGATTTCTCAAAGGTAAAATCGTTGAACATGGACTCCTTAACAGCCAAATTTTTGACCGAAAATGGATTACAAAGTTTTTCCCAAATCTCAATACCTGTATTTCTAACATCGAGTTTCTAGACCGAAAATAGACAGAGTTATTGTGTAGGGAAATGCACACAGACAGACACTTTCACTTTTATAGATATATAGATAAGAATGTGAGGAAGATATAGATATAGTTATAAAATTTAAATGAAGTACTGAGATACCGTCTGATTACAGATTGTACACTACTGGAAATATAAAGCCCAAATAACTAGTAGTATCAACATTTATAAGACACACCTCCACCAGACTCAGAAAGCTCAATAGATGAGATAGAGCTATAATATAAATGGAAATTCTGAAGTAAATTATGTACGATTAGAACTTAATTTATTGTTTGACTATCGTAAATTATAGTTTGAACATCACTAGATCAAGGAAAAATGTATGTAATACTTGTCAAACCTTTTAATTCAGAATTTCTATTTTTATGATATATATATATATATATATATATATATATATATATATATATTATACGTGTATGTGTATATGTGTATATGCATATATATATATAACTTTATATTCTTCTCCTCGTTAGTTAGTTGCTTTCTACTATGATATATATATATATATATATATATATATATATATATTTATATATATATATATACGTGTGTGTTTGTGTATTTGCGTGTGTATGTGTGTTTACGTTTGTATGTGTGCAAGGCACTGTTTCTTATTATATATTTGTGTGTGTATGTCTTTGTCGGTGCATCTCTGTGTGTTAGTTCGTGTCTATTGAACCGACTGAAACTTCAAACCGATATACTTGATGTGCACGGGAGTGTTTTAGATAGGAATTGTATCAGAATGTCTCCGATAATTATCGAACATCGGTAATCGAAACAAATCTGCTTTAAGAAACCGCAGTCCGCTTTTGAGCAAAGTTAACCCCCTTAAAAGGTCTGATATACTTAGTACATTTGATAAGTTTTCACGGCACGAGCAGAAGAAGTCGACGCATGAATCTGATGGTAGGTTCATTTATTTTAAATTTTTATTCAAACCATTAAACAAACATAATTTTACAAAATCAGCAGTAAGTTCTCTAAAGTGTAATGCACACTACAATGTATTGTACACTAAGTCACTTCGATAAATCAATCGATATATCCACACATACGTACTTTCACTGATTGCGATGACAATAAATATATTGGCTTTGTGGAATAATCGTTGATCCTCATTCCATCTCGAATAACGGCGTGTCTACACCGCCTATGTATATATATACACACACACGAACACACACACACACACACACACACACACACACATATATATATGTATATATATATATATATATATATATATATATATATATATGTATATATATATATATATATATATATACACACACATTCATCCAAAACTTATTAGATGCTTTTGTAGGAAGGAGTTCTTTTTTCGGCGTGAAGTTGCTGGCCTCACGCCCAAACTTCCCAGAAGGTACATACAGCACCTAGCCTTTACAAATGGTCGCCCATCTGGTACTGGCCAGGCTCAACGTTGCTTTACTTCGATGATTTGATATATATATATATATATATATATATATATATATATATATAAGAAAGAAAAGGCAAACAAACGGAGAAACTGATTGAATAGAGGAAGGACAGGGTTCCTATTTACAATGCCTCCCCAAGGGACATTGTTTAGCACCATGGTCGTTTGTAAAGGACTTAAGGCATGATCAAATGAATGCAATATAATTCATAAGTAAAATTTTTATTAACAAAATAAAGAAACAAATGGAAATTGGCGACAAATAAAAAGGGAGAGAGCACGCGAGAAAACAAAATAGAGGAAGAAATACACTAAACGTAAGGAAACGGAGAAAGAGATGAATAACGAATAAAATACATAAATAACGTAAAAAGAAAGAGAGGCCAAAATAAATTGCGAACTAATAAACTAAAACGTAAATAGAAACAAACTAAGGAAAATAGCACGAAATGATGTCGAAGTAGCTTATAGATTAGGAAAGGACGAGAGAGAGAGAGAGAGAGAGAGAGTGTGTGTGTGTGTGAAATATAGAAATAAGGAATAAAGAAATAAAATGAGAAATTAGATTATAAAACAGAAAAAAAAATGAAATAGCGATTAGACAAAAAGGAAGAATGAAGGGACGGAATACATTGAGAAAGGAAGGACAAACAAAAAAAACAAGGAAAAGAGAAGATAACTAAATAAATAAAAGGAAAGAAGGAAACGCCAACTAAAACAAACAACGAAAGAAAAGCAAAATACATAAATGGAAAAAAAAATAAGTGTAAAATTAGGAACTGCGAAGAGAAAGGTGGACAGACAGTATGGAATGCATTAAGCACGAAAGCACAAACGATAAGAGGAACAGAGGGCGAAATATAATGTAAAATAAACGGAATAAACGAAAGAGGAAAAAAATGGAAAAAAAGAAAGAAATACGGATTAGCAAAGAAAACTACAGAACAAAAGAGAATATGAAAAAGAGGGCGAGAAAGAAATATCGAAAAACTGTAGAAGGAGAATGAAACAATGAAAAAAAAAGAAAAAGAAAACAATAAGGGGAAACTAAAAAAAAAGAACTAAAATAACGAGAGGAGAACATCGAAAACAATCGTAAAAACATAGACTCCAAAAAATGAGGAAACACATTAAAAATGAAACGTGAAAAATTGCTTTAATTAATCAAAAACGATAAAACTTAAAAATACAGCAGGAAATACAAAACAATAACAAAAAACGCTGTTATGACTAAAAACGTGTAAAGTAATTTAACAATTGATAAAAAAAACAACAATAATAATAGGCGCATATTCCTAGACTTCCTCACCGCCATACACACTCACTCCTCATCTCTCTATCTATCCATCTTTCTATTTCAAACAAACATCCTTTGCCAAACCTCCCGTTCATCGAAACCCTGTAAGTTTATGTTCGTGTGCGCGCGTCTTATTTGTAAGAAGAGCGTTTCTAGACTTGGCACCGCGCAATGCGATGGTCTCTTCTCGACCGTCGTGTTTACGGCTTGTTCCGACTCAGCAACCTCTCCCTCCTTCCCAACCTTCTTGTACTTCCAAGTGTCTTTAACTACCGCGGCAAACCACACCAACGCCACCGTGCGGCCATTACTAACAGAACTACGACTGCGGAGAACATTTCTGCAACGATTAGTAGTAGTAGTTATTATTATTATTATTATTATTAGTAGTAGTAGTAGTAGTAGTACTACTACTACTACTACTACTAATAATAATAATGATAATGATAACTACTAATAAAACTACTACTACATAAGGGAAGCAGTCCTACTATTATTACTACTCGAAGAAGAAGCTCATCTACCTCTTTCTTTTTTGCGTGACGATGCTCCCGTTTGCGGCGCTTGCCAAGTTGTTAGTATTCTGGTGTAGGAGGAGGAGTAGGAGGAGGACAACGTGTGCCTCATAGCGCTTTAGCTGGACGGAGAGAAGGAATCAGCGAAGGAGTTGCACTTCTGTGATCATTTCAAAGCGAAAGATCTCGGTCAAGTCATTGCCTCCTGCGTAGTTTTTTTTTTTTTTCTTTCTCATGCATTCCGTATCAGTTTATGACGCTCATTTTTGTTTTTGTTATAAATTTCATTAGACTGTCCTTTAGTTTAATTGTTATTTTCAGGTTTGTTTCAACTTCTCTCATTCATGTCTTATATTTGCTAAGCGATTTAACCAGTTATTTTAAGGCGAATAATTATTCAATAATTTGTATTTGCGATATTCTATAATATCTTGTGAATCTTACAGCATGTAAAAAATATATGCAAAGAATACATATGCCGTGATTATTATAGCAGTATTTAAATATATATATATATATATATATATATATATATATATATATATATATATATATATATATATATATATATACACACACACACAAATTATAAATATAGTTTTATTATCAAAGCCATATAGGTTTTGCACATTATCGACCAGAAATAATAAATATAAGCCTTCTTGCGCATGTTTTTAAATATATATAATCGAGCACTACCGTATGTATATGTGGATAATAATATAATAATAATAATAATAATAATAATAATAATAATAATATATGGATAATAATATAATAATAGATAATATAATCTCATTCTTGAACATATTCCGATAGTATACAAATGATAGTCAGTCTTGTATAATATATTTCTCCTTTTGTTCGTACGTATATATATATATATATATATATATATATATATATATATATATATATATATATATATATATATATATATATATATATATATATATATATATAATAATACATGTGCCTTAGTTTATGTCGTTGTCTCCCCGACGTTCTGTTCCGCGTTGCCTCGCTCTCCTTCTCTATTCCCCTCACTCTATTATTTTTTTCTTATTTGTCTCATTACACACACACACACACGCACACATATCTATATCTATATATATATATCTATATATATATATATATATATATATATATATATATATATATATATATATTAGCAGGCCGACCGCCATTGCCGGTCGTAAAATCCACTTAGATATGATACTTTTATTAATGCAGATTTGCTCTTGATTATTATTATATTATATAAGGCCCATCAAATCGTAATGATTTAAAACGTTTGAGAAAATGACTCGTTCGCAACCAACGATAATCAAAACCAAAACGGTAACCTTACAGTTTGCTTTTTTTCCTTTGGTGTTAATGCCTGAGCTATGAAGACATGTTTGCTGCAAGGTTTAAATTAAAATATGAAACACTAGCCATTACGTTACGCATGGATATCCATAATGCTGTTGTTCGAATTTCACTTGGCAAATTCCATTTATTTTTATTTTCACACATTTGCATCGATTTCCTCCGGCTAAAAAACAAGTAGAAAGTTTATCCCGGGTTCAAATACACTATGTAATAAGTTTCATGTTTGTAGACCAAAAACCGACAGAGGAGTTTGGTAGACAATTTTTTTAAACAAATGTATATATACGCATACATAATTTTATATTTTGTGTTTACTATAATTTTTTTATGCAAATATTACGCAAGTATACATCATTTAGTATATCTTCATAAGTATAATTACACGTAATAGTTAACTAAATATGATCATCTCATGAGAAAATGAAAAAAAGAATAATAAGGAATTAATTAAAATGAATGTTTAAAAGAATATGCAAATTAGCTAGATCTTTTGCAGATGAATGCAATTCCGCACCCTATATATAAGAAAATTGTATTTTCCTTTAAATTAAAAGAAAAAAGTTCTCCAGCCTTCGAGTCTGGGATATTGAGCTTACATTGTGATTTTAGCCTGAATAAAAGATTTAATATCTCAAAGTGTAGTATCTGTTCTGATGCTACACTTAAGTTTATTTGTTCTGGGTCAATAGAATGGGAATACTTTATACTGAGACAATTATTATTTTTGGTCTAAACTACATCCCTTGTGTCACATTTTGCTTTCGTGGGGAGGCAAGTAAATACTAATAGAAAAAATGTCCGTAGCTATCGGGACGGGATCAAAGTGGAGTATCTGGCCTGACGCTTTGCTAATTGAGGAAGCAGCCTCTATACTGAGATAATTATTATTTTAGGCTATTGCAAGAGTGACACTTTTTGCCCTTATTTCGTAGGGATAGTTTCCTCAGTATTAAAAACAACCTGTGTCAAATTTTAATTTCGAGAGCCAGCAAATAATTACCAATAGAAAAAAGGGGTTTATTATGAATATCAATACACAAAAATAAACAATATATATGCATGTATGTGTATATATATGTGTATATATATGTGTATATATATGTGTATATACATGTATATATGTATATATTTGTATGTATATATATGTATATATATATATGTATATATGTGTATATATGTATGTATATATATGTATGTATTTATATGTATATATATGTATATATATACATATATAAATATATGTATATATATGTATATATATAGATGTATATATATATGTATATATATGTTTATATATGCATGTATATGTATGTATATAAATGTATATATGGATGTATGTATATATATGTATATATATGTGTATATATATGTATATATATGTGTATATATATGTATATATATGTGTATATATATGTATATATATGTCTATGTATATATATGTGTGTGTATATATATGTATATATATATGTGTATATTTATACATATATATGTATATATATATATATATATATATATATATATATATATATATATACGTATTTATATACATATATATGGACACATATATATAAGGTATATACTAAAATAATTACTTGTAGTTCTGTCATAGTTATTTGGGTAGGACACCCAACTATATGAGTGGTGTCTTATAATAAATATATTACAATCATATATTTTAAACGGCTAGATTTAACTATTCAGCAGAGCATATTGTATTACTATTTAATAAGAAATATTACCAGGCCGAGTTTCTAGGCTAGGAAATGTGGAAGACATGTGTGTTTTGTTATGTTATTATCTCAATCCAGTAAAAAAGTTATTATATTGTTTTAGCAACAATCTTGCCACTGATACAGTTGTTCTGAAATATTGCTTATATTAATTGTACAATCATCAAATAAATAAGTAAATGAATAGGAATATACCGAAGGCATATGTGTGTATTATGTTGCAAAATTTAGCAAAGCAAGCGGTTAAAGGTGTTTAATCGTTAGCCTTACAATGACTATTAATAAGTATTAAATAAAAATAATTCATATGTATATATATATATATATGTATATATATATATGTATATATATATATGAATTATATATATATATATATATATATATATATATATATATATATATATATATATATATATATGTAATTGCTTTTACATGCAAAATCCGAACCCGCATTTTGCTAATTCCTGCCCTCTGATGAGAAGGGGCGTATTTCTTCGAAACTCCGCGGATTAAGGACTATCCACTTATCTTGTGCTTCCTTTTTTAAAATTAAACATGTTTTTAACTCTTTTTTTAAGATGTCTTTTAACATGTGTTATTAATAATTTGTTCATATATATATATATATATAGATGTATATATATATATGTATATATATGTATATATATACAGATATGTATATATATACGTATATGTATATATATACATATATGAATATATATATAAATATATGTATATATACATATATGTATATATATGCATATATGTATATATGCATATATGTATATATATA
>NC_136497.1:89902969-89935469 GCF_053919585.1 Euprymna scolopes
ATCGGGTTTCCATAGATACCAAAATTATTTTAAACACATTTTATAAAGGGAAAGGCAAGCTTTCATAAAGGCTCAAAAGCTATTCGCGGATATGAGCTACTGTGAGTCGGGCGGCCAGTGAGATGACACAGTGATGATCGGTAAAATTACAACGTGGGTAGTGTTTTATTCTTTAAAATGATCGCTCAACAAGAACTCGTTTACATTCAACTTACAAACTGACATGTCATAGTAAGTTAGAAAGTAGCCTCGCGGTATTGTGTTTCCACAGACCAGTAGTTCCAGTAAAGGCCCTTTGCTAGTGGTATTTTAGTTTAGTTTTAGGCAAATTTAGACAAAAAAGAGGGAAATTGTTGACACTTGTTATAGGTAGATGAGTATCTTCTGCGAATATTCCTCAGAGACGATCATTGATTTCATCTACTCAGATGTGTCTGTGATATTAAATTACCTAAAAGTTGTTGAATTTCTGTAAAACACAAATTGTATTTAATGAATCGTATGAAGATGAAATGATTATTTGGCAGGAACTTAAAAAAGTGTTTGAATACCGCAAAAAAAAGAAGAAACTGTTAATCGTATTATAAATTTTCCTACTGTCTGTCTGTCTGCCTTTGTGTGTGTGTGTGCGTGACGCGGTTAATCTCAGCCCACAGGCAACCCACCCAGACAATTAGGTAGCGAAATTAAGCTTATGACCCAGCGGAGGTTGTAGGGATATTTATATCCATGATTAGTGTATGGAAATGCAAAAAAGAAATAAAATAAAATAAAATAAATAAATACATTTAAAAAAATAACGATTTACTAAACAACGTTTTATTTACTGGATATTTTCTTCGGTATTCACCGGAAGTTAGTATCTCCCTTAGTAAGTTCGATTTACTGCATGTGTGTGTGACGCGGTTTATCTCAGCCTACAGAAAACCAACCCAGGCAAGTTAAGTACCGAAATTAAGCTTATGACCCAGCGGATGTTTTAATGATATTTATATCCATGTTTGGTGAACGGAAATGCACAAAAAAGCCAGAAAATAACGATTTATTGAACAACGTTTTATTTATTGGATATTTTTCCGTTACAAGGATCCAAGTTTGCCAGTTGGGCAAACTTGGGTCCTTATATATATATATATATATATATATATATATATATATATATATATATATATATATATATATATATATATACACCTGGATTGTGTTTCGACATAAAACTACCTTAATTCAGTTAAAATGTTATAAATTGTAAGAAGCAAATTAATTAATTAATCATTTGAACACCATTGTGTTTGGGGATTATAAGACGTCCGATGAGGTGAGATGCCGTAAACTGTTAGTAGGGACCAATTAATTACCTTGAAGAATGAAGATTATGTTTCGAGATTAATTAACCTTAACTAGGGACTAAATGCAGTAAAACAGCAGAAATCAATTAATCAGTGAGCACTATGGACTATAAATAACCCTAAATATAGACGGGCTAATCCCAAATGAAATGAAATTCAATAATAAACAAGAATCGAAATAATTATACCCTAGTATTAATTAGAGATTACATTTCAGTAATAAATTATTCAGAAATTACTACATTATCAATCCGACATAGCTGTTCTCCTTAGATCAGGAGGTCAAGCAATGTTGAGCCAGGTTCGTACAATGGATGGCCATTTGGCAATAGCAGGCACTGTATGTAGATGGAGGGCGATATTCCCGGCAGCTCTTGCATTCAACCTGGACTCCAACTGTCTCAACCCTGTCCTGCCGCTGGATCGGAGTGGTTGGTATGAGAGAGTGAAGCTTGCTTATCGCAAACCAGCATCATTAAAGCAACTCCCAGCGCGAATCGTTCGTCATATTCAGAATGATCTTCGTCGTCACGACTGACAAACTGCGCCATAACAAGTGTTTAACTGCCAGAGGATAAAAAATAATAGAATTAAGGAGGTGAGTTTTACATGTATTTGTCTTTAATTTTATTGATTGCGGAATATTATCCTCATCTTTTATTAGTTGTTTTACGAGTTTTCGGCCAACTATTCCTCTGGCCTTCGTCAGGTGGTAACCGCGACGGATAGGAACTCTGAATCTCCTAACTGCAAAATAATATATGCATTTGTCTTTGTCATTGAATCACCCAGACAGAGTGGAAATGCGTTAACATATGTAAAATATAAAGTATATCTTTTAAAAATGTATGGTGTCACGCAGCAAATTACTAGCAAAAGTTTACATTTGAAAAAAAAAATCCAATGCACTTAATGTACAAGAAAAAAAAATAGTGTTCTAGTATTCCTTTTATCAAAATTAAATGTAATCACGTTAACATTATTAAATAATTAAGTTCAAGGAAGTTAAAACGAAAACAATTTAAGAAAAAACTGTTACATTATATCAGGTAAATAAGGATCGTGGTTTCCATTAATTTTAACTAAAAAAACTGTTAATGCAGTAAATCGTAAAAGTAAAACTATTTTGTATTGTGTACAAAATGGATTCATTAAATTACCCAACAGTTGAAATGGCGTACAGTACAAAAATGACTAATGAAATTGCACAATAGTAATTTTTTTTCCCGATTTATTTAAGAGTATATAAATTAACCATGTATAAACGGGATTGGTTTATTCCGCCTTTAAATTAACTCATAAGAGTTTAAATGCACAAAAAGATAAATATGTCCACCTCTTCAAAACTAATGGGTCACGTGACTTAAAATTATTTCGCCATAATAATAACACCTCCCCGCCCCCGAAGAAAAGTTGAAAATGATATAACATATAAGATATAAGATGTAAAACAAGACAATTAATGGAGCATGTACCTTGGAGTACATACAACCGACAAAGCCCTTTACTATCAAAATCCGAGTCCTTACCTGTAGAGGTACATAGATGCCGGAAAGCCTTCTCTCGAACTGCTACATTTTGGAATTCCCTGTATGTTTCTGCTTCTTCTAATGGACTAAGATGGAGAATTTTAAATGTAATTTGATCAGACATCTCGTTCGTTTAGCAGATTCCACCATATACAGTGCCCAAAATGGTACTCTCTTTATGTCGAAGTGGCAATATGCCTTATGTGGGGTCCACGAAAGTTAAAAAAAAAAAATTGATTGTAATTTCTATAACAGCGACACAAGGCGAATGCCAGATCGAGGTTCGTTCCAAAAGTAATGTTTCTTTTGTTTTTAACTAAAATATCGGAGACCTACGTAGACATGCGTGGTACTATTAAAACAAGCGACCATTTACGTTCCAGACTCTCTTTTTCTAAATAGTGTTTACCATTCACAATGCATTTCGCCAGCGATGAACGATAGCTGTACACGGTCGCCCGATGCGCTTTGTATAAGAATTTTATAAAAAAGTAGAGGCAGCTTAATCACGTTGACACACTGTTTCTCACTAGATCACCGAGGTTAAGGAATGTTGAGCCTGGTCAGTTGCAGACGGGTGAACAATTTTGGAATACCAGGCGGTGTATGTAGGACGGTGTTAGCATCTCTCTACAAGAACTGCAAAAACCTTACGTCGTCATCCCCCTTAACGGAGATATACATGCGATTGTAAACCGTTTTGAATTTCATACTCTCATGAAAGTTCCTCCTTACAAGGAAGCTGGTTAAACCTGCCTTGGTTTAGATTTATTTAATTACGTTTTAGTTTCATATAATAAAAAAAATCAACCTTTTACTTTTGCGTTGTATTTATCAACTTACGGTTTAAATTAGTTGTGAAGTAAACTAAATTATAAAACACAAAAACAACTGGTTATTTTTGGAGGAATAGTATGTTTAATCGCAAGAAAGACAAGTGAAAGCAATTCATTAATGTCATACCATAAAGTGACGAAACGTCAAGTAATCTCGTAAAACAAAACACCAAAGTGTTGAAAATGTGTAAAAACTATAAATTAATAAAATTAATTGTGTTCCTGCATTAAATGACAGGGTTAAACGCTACAAAACGTTTTTAAAATCATGTAATAACCTAATCATTGCGTGTACATAAATATTAAAATATTTAATACATCGGCTACTACAAAGATTGTGTGCCGATATTAATAACACGAAACAAAGCGAAACACGAAACATAATTTACATGATTGCGTATTTTTGTCATGGCATTTCAAATGCATTATATTATTTGATTTAAGAATATCTCTCTATATAATTGCTCTTGTCTATATATTATTACGCTTGTCACTTCCGCCGTTATTATCGTTACCATCCTTTAGATTGAACATTGAATATTCCTAATGGCTAATCAACATTTGAGTTTAATAAAACAAAACAAAAAATGGTGTCGTTGGTGACGATACTAATTAATAAAAAACGAATTACCTCCATTTACGGTAACTGATTTTCAAAACAAACCCCCCAAAAACGCCGTTTTTTTTTTTAAGTTTCAAATTGATTATTTTATTTTATAGTGTAACAAGATAGTCATGTTGAGAGGAAACTAACACCGTTTTCTCTCAACGCAAGGATTTTTTTTTTATGTTATTTCAGCACGGTTCGTGTTAAATTCTTTCATTTTTTATATTTTTTATTCATTTGGTAAAACTTGCAGATAACACTCTGATTTACAGTTGATTTAAAAATGGAACGGGAATTTACATTTCGTTTCGTATAAATCTTTTTTTTTTTAATTGCGCACACGTCCAACAAATCCAAAGTAATCGAAAGAATAACAATCGACAACCGTGTTTTTATATATAAAAAAATAAAGATTGTTACATATAATATAAAATCATATTCACAAGGAGGAAATGATTTAAATTTTAAAGGAAAAAGAATAAATTTCGGATACTTAAGCCTAACACACCGTTCAAAATTGAACTGTCGACTTTTATAGGTATTCGGGTATGTTTACAGGGAATATACATCCCAACCTCCTCATGTTAAGAACGGCTTTCGGAATAGACACCCCGAACCTCCCCATGTTCAGAACCGGTTTCAGAATAGACACCTCCAACCTTGTCATCATACCCGAAAACGCATAAAGGTTTACATGTCAAATGTGAACGATAAGTTGAACGTAATGTATAAAACACTAAATGTCAAACGAAATTTAAATTTCCGTTCCATTTTTAAAACAGCCGTAAAACAGAGCGCTCTTACAAGTTTACCTATTCATTTTATTTTTTGTTTAATTTAAAAATCAAATATATCCTTTATTTGTATTGTATGAGCATTGGAGTATATAATAATAATAATAATAATAATAATAATAATAATAATAATAGCAGCAGCAGCAGTGGAGAGAGGGGGCTAAAACTTGTAAATAAATAAAAACAATAATGGCGGAGAAGTAACAGACAGAATCAAAATTCTAAAAATCATTTGAAAACAAAACTTACACATTAGATTAAGGACACTTTTTAATAATTATTATAGTAAGTTTTTGTATTTGCAAAAAAGAAAACAATGAAAAAATATAGAAAATGTTAATCTTGATATCCCCTTTTTCGCGGGGATTCTCGACGAGATTACATTTATTTATAAGTTTCCTTATACTTCCTAGATTATAATATTTCCGATTCGAAAACGGAAGTCGTCACTACATTTATTTTGATCGACTTAAAAAAAAATCCCTCTATTCCGTCCTTTCGTGTGTTTGTTAGCCTTTTTCGTATAAATAAAGCGAAACTAATCGAAGCGCGGAACATTCAAGAAAGAAAATTAGCTTTGCTCATATCAGAATATTGCTATTAATTTTGACACTGTCAAACACCGCCCTTTTAGGGAGGAGTTGGTTTTCCCCAACATCGTGGGGAAAATAAGGAATAAACGGCAAAAAGCGGGAAGCTTAACTGACCTGCAGCCAAACGTTCATTTCTGCCCATGCGTGAACTCAAGCTCCTAACTATTCATTTCTGCAAGTCAATTTTTTGATTGACATCTCTAAATTTGAATGATTTACACTTCCTCTGGCGTCATAGCATATCGGTAAGATATCAAGTTTCCTGTCACTTTCTTTTCTGTCTTCAAATCACGGGTTCGAGCCTGCCTGTCTACACCCACTTTATTTTCATTTTTCACACACTTCTAAACACACGGGTAACGTCGGACATCCACGTGTTCGAGCCTGCCTGCCTGCCTGCCTGCCTACTACCACTTTTATTTTTGCTCAACACACACCCCCAAACACTGGGCAACGCCGGGGACCCAGCCTAGTATAAAAATAAAACACGTTGCTCCATTAATTAAGATTTAAAGAATATTTCTTCTCAATTTAGAAATTTTCATTGAATTGTGTTTCACTTATTATATAAATATAAACTTTTCATTTGTATCTAATTTTATTTTTGTATTTATTAGATATAGTATGGTTTAAGTTTATGAAAAATGTTTTTACTTCTACATCAGGAAATAAATTAAGTATAGTATAATCTCCTACAATTTACGTCTGATTAATGGTTATTAATACATTAAAGACAGACGTGTACTGTTAATTCTATTTGCATATATTTGTTATCAAATTTCCAAAAAGGGGGCTACCACAATGTTACATGATCATAATGCTTCGAGATCAGAATAAGCCCAGAAGAGTTAAACAAATCGATGCAATTGTGTCAGAAGAGATACCTGGACATAGAGATCAAGACCTTTGTGATTTAGTTAAGTCTTTATTGGGGCATGGTCTAACCTCTTTGTAATTGAGTGATTATGTTATAGAAAGTTTCTTACTGATGTGTGTGTGTTTTTTTTAATTTTGACTATCGTGAAATTTACAAATTTGCTAGTAATACATAACGTGCATGGGTTAAATAATTAGTCCTGTAAAATATGTTGAGGTTGAATAGTCAAGACTCGAAGCGAGCCACACTCAATATATAATTGCAATTTACTTAGGGCTTTTACTCGTTTATGGTTCTTAAACTAAGTGTTCTGTGAGAAATTCAATGCATATCCCGGAGTTCGACAGAAAGATTCCGGAATTCAAAAAGAATGGCGGAAGTTACATCGACCGAAGCGCTGTAGAAATACCACTGAGTACGTAGGCAGTACTCGGAAGAATACGAATAGCACAGACTTTTAAAATATATCTGGTGACTTGCTATAAGTAGGGAATGAAAGGTATTATGTGTTTTTTTCTTCGTGAAACTAATTTAAAATGTCACATAAACTACACACCAACGAAAATTATGAATTATATGCATGTAATTTTCTCCAGCGTTAAACGCCGAGAAATTGAATTAATCACTTGTAACACACATCGCTAATCAATTAAAAGAGCGACGTTCGTTTCAGGAGTAAATCGTGCTATTTTTTAACTTAAGAAGTTGGGAAGCTACGGCGAGGGGAATGGAAAATTCAAACTAGTGAGCGTTTGTGTTTTAAAACGTATTTTTCTGCATAGCCACCACAATTTTCAATGCAGTTTTGCCAGTGATTAAAAATCGCTGAGAACAGAAATTCAGAGCATAGTTTTTCATAAGAAAGACCTTCTAAAAGTGAAATATAGTATTTCTTTCTACTCAAAATGTTAAAGAGATACGAAGAGGAAAATAATCCCATTCGAACTAGCGATCTTTTCTGCTCCAGAAATTATTATTTTACATCGTCACCATTATTGAAAATGCACATTTGTCAAAAGTCATCAATGACGTATCTCTTCTTCTGATGAACGTTTATGATAGAGGCTATTTCTTAAATTGTTACACAATCAATATCTACAACTGAGAAATGAAACTCCCAGCTCACGAGTTCAGTCATCATAACAATTCAAATAATCATCTCGGTTTTAATCAGGCGGAATAAAAAATAAGAGGCGTTACTTAAAAAAACGACAGTATATATTTAGACATTAAACATTCTAATAAGGCGTACATATCATATATATATATATATATATATATATATATATATATATATATACACTTGTGCCCGATATTATTCATACCCCTAGGATCTTTGAGATTTCTATAAGAATATTGCTCAAACCAGAAGGTAGACAATCTTAAAGGGATTTCAAACAATAAATCAAGCATAAGCATTTAATTTAAACTCAACAAATAAATAAATTATGCAAGTTTGAAACATTATACAAAGAAAAACAATAATGGCACTAGTTCAAAATTATTCATACCTCTCTTACTAATAGTCAATAGCATGCCCTTTATTCTTAATAACTGCCTGTAACCGTTTTGGATATTTATCAACAAGGTTTTTACAAGCATCAACACTGATTTCTGACCATTCTTCAATGCAGTAGTACTCCAAATCCCTCAAATTTCTAGGTTTCCGCTTTTTAACCTCAGTTTTCAATATGTGCCAGAGGTTTTCGATAGGGTTCAGGTCGGGACTCTGGCTAGGCCATTCCAAAACATTAATTTGATTATCCTCAAACCATTTCTTGACTATTTTGGCAGTATGTTTTGGATCATAATCCTGTTGAAGGACCCAGTTTGGTCCTAAATGGAGCTTCGCCGCATCCTGTCTAATGTTTTTCTGGAGTATCTCCAAATATTGCTCCTTCTACATGGTTCCATCTATCTTGATCAAACTACCCGGACCACTAGCCGAAAAGGAGCCCCAAAACATTAGGCTACCACCACCATGTTTCACCGTGGGTATGGTGTTCTTTGGGTTGTAAGCTTCTCCTTTCTTCCTCCAAACGTAAGAAGCATCCATATGGCCAAACAATTCAATTTTTGTTTCGTCAGTCCACAAAATACTTGAGAAAACGGACTCTGGAGAATTCACATGGGTCCTAGCAAACTTTAGACGTGCTGCAAGGTGTTTTCCGGTGTGCAGTGGAGTCCTTCGTGGTCTTCTTCCTTTCAGACCATTTTCATGCAGAGTCCTTTGCAATGTTTGCCTTGATATTTTTATGCCAGAAGACTCCAGATTTTCTAAAATGTCCTTAGTAGTGGTGGTTGGATTTGCATTAACACTTCTTACAATGTTCCTGGTGGCTCTAGCAGACAGTTTCCTTTTCCTTCCTCTACCAATCAAGTTGTTTGTTGTGTGGTGGCTCTGGAATTTTTTGATGATGCTCTGTACTGTTGCTGTAGGGACCTCAAATTTCTTGGAAATTGACTTGTAACCTAAACCATCCTTATGTGAATTCACAATTTTAGTCCTAAGATCATTACTAAGCTCTTTTTTCTTCCCAATTCTAATAATTTTTATTCTTTTATTGGTTTTCAGTTGATATCATTTTAATTTCTGAAAAATGCAAAAAACGAAATGAAATTAATCAAAGGTTGTATAAAAGCATTCAAAATAAGAATCAAACAAGAAACAAACAGTCAGAAACTCGATTAATACTGAAAAAATAAGGGGGTATGATTATTTTTGAACATTGCAGATTTTATAAATAGCTGTATATTTCTTTTATTACAAGTATCCCGAGATTTTAAAATGACGAAAATGATCAGAAGAGGTTTATTAAGAATATGTATCAGTATGGACGTAAACAATAAATTCTTACAAAGTTACACCTAATAAACTCAATTTTCAAGGGGGGGTATGAATAATATCGGGCACAAGTGTATATCAAACCGAAGCGAGTAATGACTGTTGTCTAAATATATATCGTATTTCAGATGTAAGTAACTCAGTTTACACCCGTAAAAACACTCATTGAACAGAGTAATGGATAGACTTTTCTTTGATGTGTCTGTTCTACTTCATCTTAACTTTATCATTTAATGCAAAAAAAAAACACACACACATATTTTACATAAACGAATCTTTAAAAATAGGTATTGTAATAACACACACACACACACACACACACACACACACACACACACACACACACACACATATATATATATATATATATATATATATATATATATTAAAATGGCGTATAACTCAAAACCGAAATGTGTCCGTACAAACGGTATAGGCGTCTCTCGGCTTTTGATAAATGTAAAAGAGTGGAACTATTGTAAAATATTCAGGCTGCAACAATTAATACATCTGGTACAATAGACTTTGCGTTCAGTTATGAATAGCGTTAGATCGGTAGAAACGCCATAACGCAGACAAAGTAAATCACTCAATGAACAATATGAAAGACACCCAGAATCATTAACAGCACAACAACTTTAGGATTTCTCAGTTTTATGTGAATCTCAGTTTTATGTAAATCGATTTTGAGAAAATATTCTGCAGTTCCATCGCATAACATTGCAACAGCATTGTTAGTTTTCATTATTCTGTGTAACGTATCTTTTTGAAGATATACAACAATAAGATCACGTGATATATTTGGGATATAATGATAAGTACTGATACACATCTCACATAGATTAGGTATTTATTAAAAAGAAAATCATTATAATATAAGACTTATTGACACAATAAATTATGCAGCAAAATGGCCGTCACTGCAAGAGCTGAATGTATAAGTAAAAAGATGTGACAATTCTATTACAGTAGTCTGATAGACTGCATCTATGATGGCCCCCCCATTATATATCTTTTAGATGTAAATGATGCCCATTTTTATGGGCATATTATTATCGTGGTTGAAAGTTATGCTTCTAGACACGCCGTAAACTTTTCATCTCGAATAAGGTGGGACCTAAGTCAAACTTTGATCGCCTTGGCTGAGTGGAATGAAGCATATCTCTGTACGAGTAAGAAAACCCTAGAAAGGACCCTAGTATGTCATCTTAACAAGAATTTAAGATCTATTTCAGAAGATATCAGTTCAGGTATTGACATTTTACCACATCTTATGAAAGGTGAAATCTAGTAGAGTATTTCATCATAAAATGTTTGATTCATAAAGCTACAAAACGTGTTTAAATCATGTGAATGATGAACATAAATGTGTTGGAAAAGATCAAATAATATTTTTTTTCTAAATAAGGTAGGGAGAAACCTGAACAATCTTAAATTAAGACGGCAGTTCCATGAGTAAAATCTCCATTAATTTTTAACTAAAAATATTGTAGAGCTACGAATACGAAAGGCAAACCATAAAAACGAACGATCTTTTATGCTCAGAAATATATCCAATGCCTGATCGCTTTCAGTTTATTGATTCCGGCACCCGTTAATGGCAGTAGTTTCTTTATAAGAGCCTCACAATGCCAATATCTTCAACAGGCATGAAACCTTCAGGTCATAAATGCCTCAGATCAGTCATCATACCAATGCAGTTTTCAATCCTCTAGTATCTATTCAATAGAAATATAAAAAAAATAGGAGGCCTTACTTTTGGAACGCTCATCGTATGTAATTAAACTATTAGTATCCTTCTGGGTTATTAGGTTTAACATAAATAACATGTAAACTAGATAAATGTCGTAAATAGTCAGATATATGCAATGTTTGAATGTTTACGTTGAGCGTTGTGTTTCATTATTTACCAACTGGAAAAAGTAATGGAATACCGTGAAACAGACAAAAACAAAACCATTAAAGAATGTTCTACAATAAGCAAAATACGACTAAATGGCCTAGAGTGTTGCATAAAATGCAAAACAATTCTATTAATGATTTTTTTTTTTCTGTAATAGTTATTGTGCTTCGGCTATTAAAACAATAAAAACTATAAGAACATTCTTAAAATAGACAAACAAAAGGAAAAATATATACCATTCTTTTTTCTTATATATACGCTGTTATTTTTACTATGCTAAACATGATTGGAATATAGTAAATCGAAACTGATGTATTCATTTATCACGTCGAGTTAGTTTTTTTATTACACTAAGCTTTAGTTAACACAATATGGTTGAAATCTTTTGAACACAGATATAATTGTGAATAATATGTGCATATTTGTGTAAAATATTACACGATTGAAAAATATGCGGTTAAACATAAAACATATCAACTATGTATTGCGTACTATACACATTTGTTTCAACTTTAAATATACCCGGAGCGTAAGACGCACTTGTTAATTGCGTCATCTGATTAAAATATTTCACCATTTAATTGTAATCAAATGGGTTCCTACAAAAGTATAAAAAGTGTAATGATATAGTAGAATGCTGTAACTAACTCCTTTAACACTAAGCATGTTGGACCGGATTCTCTCTAAGGAGTAAGTTTTATAGAAATATTACCCACAAGCGGTCCCTAATCGAATGTATACACCGGCCAGAGGGGATGATGAGATTAGGTTCTTACAGTTCTTGAAGAGCAGTGTAGACATCTTCTATTATACAGTGCCTGACATTCCCAAATGGTCATCTATCTGGTATTGACCAGACTACACGTTGCTTAAACTCAGTGCTCTAACGAGAACCGATCTATAAGCGTGATTATGACGAAATGCTATGATGGATATATTAGTACACATTTGTACACAGGAGTTAAGAGAAAAAGAAGATTGTTTTCCTACGGAATTAAATATTGTTTTGATTCAGTGCTCTAATTAACTACTTTTTTCTCGTTGCAAGACATGTTTTAGGTTAAAGGAGACAGCATAGAAAAGATGTTGAACTCTGATGAAAAAGTATTCCCATGCATGGTTGTGTGATCTGCAGAAATATCGATGAATTATCTTAGAATATGACTTGGAAAATCAGTAACGACAATCATAAAAATATTGACTAATCTGTACTGAGGTGTATTGTAAGGGTTGTCGTAATTGCAGCTGTGATACCTAAAGTAGGTTCAGGGGAAGCCTAACTAGCTTGTGTATTCATGATCTGAGCAATTTAACTCAGATGTTGTGTTGTATGGAGTCGATCCCCAACAGAGGGGTGATGATAACGCGGTAAGATACGGCCTATAAGAACATGGCTCAAGTTGTAACTGACAATTTTAGGAGGGCATTTGTGATTTACCCCCCTCTCAATAGAAATTAAATAAATAAAATAAACGACATAAAAAACGTCCAGCATTGCAAATAAGTTTATCTGAGTACGCTGTATGACAGACAGGCTAATCCAATTAATGGTTCATGTGTAACATGTATTTTGTGTTGCAATTAATTAACTTGAAAGGTATTAAGATGTCGTGTTTTGGCATAAATGAGCCCAAAATATTTTAATACTGTAACACATTAAATACACACTCAGTAACAAAGTGTTCTACGGCTGTACATTTGTTTTTGCAATTGAGTCGACACTTATCCCAACAGTCACTTGAGCATAAGACTTCGTGAGTTTGTTAGATGGAAGATAGGAAAATACTTTGAGGATTGGACACAATGAATTTGGTCAGAATTTGATTATTTAAAAAGAGAGTTCCGCACGAATTTGGTTACACTGGACTTGAAAACAATCATGTCGTGGAGCTAAATCGCTGTTCTACAGAAGCTAAGATGAGAAACAAATAGCAAACTAGAAAAGGCTAATACATTATTATATAAATGGCGGCGTTCAGGTGTTGTCATGCTCGGTAAAATGAATCATTAAATCGTGTACAATAGGTTTGACGTCAATAATAAACAACACCAAAAGGTTTGAAACTCTGCGAATTCTTTCATTTGCGTATTTTATTTCCACGAAAAATTAATGCAAAAACATTTACATCTTGTAAATTTGATTAGCTATGTAATTAACTTATATTTAATGTTCGGTATTTTATTTTTTATATGAAAATAGCTCATCGAATACAGTAACGCTGAACCTATTATAACATCTCACGGCACCCCTCTCTCTCTCTCTCTCTCTCTCTCTCTCTCTCTCTCTCTGTGTAATTGGCAAAGGAATTGCTATAGCCTTCTTATACTATTTTCTATTTATCTATCAGTAATGCTCCAAGCAAACTATGCATCTCTTTTCTCATTAAAGTAACATTGCTTATTTTGTATTGTATATTTTCACATGAAAATAGCCGTTTAAACCCCGCAAAGCTGCATGTCTTATGACACCTCTATGCCTGTGTAATTGATAAAGACAGTCTAATTCTCCTGAACACTTACCAAATAGTACGAACACAAACTGAGTCTATACGTCCAAGGAATATTATCGATTGTCATGATTTAATATGTATTTTATTAAGAATATTTTCGGAAAAAGAAAATGTTATGGGAGGCAATAAATCAATTTCATATATTGCACTATTCTATTTTGTTTTTAGATATTTTTATGCAAATTATTAAAATAAAATACTACTTTTCTGATGCTTTACATCAAACGAAATTTCCAGGAACAGCATTTATTTTCGAGAACTTCCAATCAGAAAACCAGATGACAACATGCTCATATTCATATCCAATGTCACCAAATACTTGACAAAAACTGTCATCATAAGTAATAAAAAATATACTGTCATTGACCCTTTGTTGGAATTCAATGATTCTAATCTTTTGAATATATTTCGACTTGGAATATATATATATATATATATATATGTATATGTATATATATGTGTATATATATGTATATGTATATGTATATATATGTATATATATGTATATGTATATATATGTATATATATGTGCATATGTATATATATATGTATATATATGTGTAGTATATGTATATATATATATATATATATATGTATATATATTGGTATATATATGTATATATGTATATGTATATGTATATATGTATATATATGTATATATATATGTATATATGTATATGTATATATATGTGTGTGTATATATATATGTATATATATGTATATGGTGTATATTTGTGTGTGTATATGTGTATTGGGGTGGAGAGGGCTCCCGTAAGCCGTGGTGAAGGTAACCTTTCTAGGAGAAGCACATCTCTGATTTAAAAAACCATAAAGCGGAAGACCAGTGCCCGCATTAAGCTGGTCTGCAGTTTAATTTGTTGTTGGCTATCTTGCTCTTGCTTGTTGCTGGATCTCAACATTTTGAACTGAGAGAGAGAGAGATACTTAGCTGTCGTTCAAAGCTAAGACTCTGTAACATCATCTTTGTATAGATATTCCCTCAGGTATTTGGGCTGATGAATTTTAAATGTCTGAGGGAGTGGCACTCGTCTGACAAGACGTTGCAATCATCATATATGTCTCAAGTTGCTCTGGAATCGCATCAATGAATATTCCTGGAACTGTTGTGGAATGGTAGACTTCACGTCACGTAGTGGTTCTTCAAGTTCTTCTAAAGTTGTTGAATTTTTAGGGTAAAATTGTTTCCTTAGACAACCACACAGAAAAAGTCACACAAGGGATTCTAGCCTGTGGTTCATGTAGACCCCGTCGATTTTACCATCTCACATTTGAGTCTGCAATTCCCAAACAACATGAGATAAACGTAGAGGAGAATCATCGTCTATAATATAAATCTCACCTGTCTGTTTAAATGTATGTATGAATGTATGTATATCTGCCTAAAATATTCGCCAGATGCGACGGATTTTCACGATATCGGTATCGTTTTGAAGCTCGACCCTTCAGACGAAAATATCGAAAAATTGGCCAAAAACATTAATTCGTTTACCCTCGACTGGGCACTTTTGTACAAGGAGGAGTCGCTATTTTCACCGATATTTTCGAAAGTCATCCCCTATTTTCGATTGACTAGTCTTAATTTAAACTTTCTCCACCTCATTTTTGTAGATGAAGGAAACGGCGAAGAGGTCTCGTTTTTCTTCACGTTTTTTCTTCCTTCGTGGTACGGGTGCCTGTCTGCCTACTATTACTTTTTTCTCTACACACAAAACAAAACACCCGCACAACGCCAGGCACCCAGGCTTGTCTAACATAAACATCACATCGTCACTCGACTTAAAAAAATAAAACGTCACATTATGCACGCTGTTCACATATTAAGTTTCAGAAACATGTTTAATAAATAAACTACAAAGTTTAAAATAGATAAATAAAGCATGCTCTTTATATTCCACTATATGTATTGATTGCTCCGATAATATTTTGCAGCAATTGTTGAAAAAATGACCAGTCAATGTAGAATAGGCAGAGCCATATCTACGTAAAGCAGCGAAATATATTTTCTATGGTGAGCTAACAGAGGGCTCAAATGAAACTGAAGTATATGACTACGCTACAAAGACGTGTTCAAGAGACATCTAAAGAGCATCAATGAGTACGATAACTCATGCAAAAATGCCGAAGATCGTGTGCTGTGGAAGAATGGGGTGGCTGGCGCAACAGACGCCGTTAGGAAAAGAAATACAGTGATGATCATATTTATTGGCACGGTAAAATAAAAGTTAAATTTTGTCTAATAAATTCTAAAAAAGGGATTAAATTAAAGAAAATAACAAAGTATATTATGTATTTTTAACTGGCCTTTCCGATGCAGCAATCGGATTTTAGAAAAAATAAATAACAAAGGAACAACAAACATAATTGCAAAAAACCCTTGTTCAAAATTATTGGCACGGCTTTGTTTTTCTTTTAGTATCAGTATAATATCAATCAATTTCCGGTTTACGTGCTTTCTGAACTTTTTATAGCCATATTATGCTTGTTTAACGCTAATTCAGTGAATAATTTTTTTCAGATAATTTTTAGATAGCGATTTATTTAAAGTATTATAAGTGACTAAATTATAATTTTCAATCGCCATGGTTAAAACTAAGGAACACAGCGAAGACGTCAGGAAGCTTGTTGTAGCATGCCATACCAATGGGGAGGGCTATGATAAGATTTCAAAGAAGCTAAACCTTCCCAAATCCACTGTTAGAGCCATAATAAACAAGTTCAAATCGCAAGGCCACGTTATGAGTTTAGAGGGTAGAGGGAGAAAAAGGATTCTTTCCCCAAGAGATGAACGGAAAATTGTTCGACAAGTAAAACAAAACCCAAGGATCTCTGTTGGGGAGATTGTTGATGCACAGAGCACCTCTGGAGTGAATGTATCTCGACATACAGTTGGTAGAGTTTTGAAGAGAGCTGGTTTAAAAGCATGTCGTCCGAGAAAGACTCCCTTATTGAAGCCTATGCACCTGAAAGCAAGGCTAGCCTTTGCAAAACGTCATATTGATGAAGATGTTGCATTCTGTAAACGTGTTCTATGGACTGACGAAACGAAAATAGAGTTATTTGGCCATAATAAAGTGTCTTATATTTACAGAAAATCTGGCGAAGCTTTCCTGCCTAAGAACAGTGAACCCACAGTGAAGCACGGTGGAGGCAGTTTGATGTTTTGGGGATCCTTTGCTGCCTCTGGACCAGGGCGACTTGTTAAGGTCACAGGTAGCATAAAAAAGGAAGATTATGTTAAAATATTGGATGAAAACCTGAAAGACTCTGCTAAAGAGCTCTAACTTGGTCGTCGTTGGTGGTTCATGCAAGATAATGACCCAAAGCATTCGGCTAAACTGACTAAGAAATGGCTTGAGGACAATCATATTAATGTTTTGGAGTGGCCAGCACAAAGCCCAGACCTTAATCCAATTGAAAATTTATGGAGAACATTAAAATTGAGGGTAATGCAAAGGAAGACTAAGAATCTTATTCAATTGGAGGATTATTGTCAGGAAGAGTGGGCTAACATTACTACTGAAGAGTGCAACAACTTGGTTGTAAACTATGAAAAGCGACTGAGGAAGGTAATCAAGGCCAAATGCTATACGATTGATTATTAAATAAATCGTGCCAATAATTTTGAACAAGGGTTTTTTGCAATTATGTTTGTTGTTCCTTTGTTATTTATTTTTTCTAAAATCCGATTGCTGCATCGGAAAGGCCAGTTAAAAATACATAATATACTTTGTTATTTTCTTTAATTTAATCCCTTTTTTAGAATTTATCAGACAAAGTTTAACTTTTATTTTACCGTGCCAATAAATATGATCATCACTGTATGTAGTTTTGGACGGACAATAGACTGCTCAGGCTAGAGTAAGTATTTCTGGAGGCTTATACATGTGTTATTTAAAGAAGGAATTTGAAGGCAGCGATCGGTTTGGTCTCACATTCACGCCTGGACTGTAAAGTAACTCCCATTCTGTATCATCGTCAGAACATGGGAAACTGCTGCTGATGATGAACAATTTGGGAACATGATTCATAAATAAACTAAAAGACGTTTAAAAACGGAATTCTGTTCCATCACACTGTATGTAGGCAATTGTTTTCGACAAGATTAAGTTTGGTTAATGATCCTATGAATCTTTACAGTCCCCATTTGATAGCGTTCAATAGTAAGGAGCGCTTATACTAAATTTGCATAAAGTTTTATAAATATAAACATTGTGCGCATACATATTTCATGTGCTACATAAAAAGCTTATATATATATATATATATATATATATATATATATATATATGTGTATACATATGAATATACATGTACATATATATATATATTCATATGTATGCATACATATATATATATATATAAATATATATATGTACATGTACATATATATATATAAATATATATAAATATATATATAAATATATATATATGTACATGTACATATATATGTACATATATATATATATATATATTTATATATATATGCACATATATGTATATTTATATGTATATATATATATATATATATATGTACATGTACATGTACATATATATGTACATATATATATGTACATGTACATATATATATATATGTACATATATATACTGTATATATATATTTATATGTATATATATATGTACATGTACATATATATATGTACATATATATATATTTTATATATATATATGCATATATATGTATATTTATATGTATATGTTCTCCATGGATCGCCACCTGGTCGTGGTGGACAACCTTGTGTGTTCCGATGAACCTGAGAGCGATGCCGTCCGGAGCCTAGGCTCCTGGTTGGGCCACCCATGGCGGTAAGGTTGAAGGGGAGGTTCCAGACGAAGAGTGATCCAAAAGACCTCAACGGCTGATGCGGCGGATGATGACAATAATGACACAACGGCACTGAAGGCGGATTAAGGCTGCAACAGAAGAGAGTCTCCAGTCGTCGTGGTTCTCCATGCCATTGGTATCAGGCCCTCCTCTGCCAAGGGGCCTTGTGGTGGCTGCAGGCGCATCAGTCTCCCCACGTTAAAAGACATCACGCGCAGGGAACACCTCCTACTCTACATCATGGATGGAAAATCTTGTGACAGTCTTAGTCATTAAGCTCCCGGACTGAGGCAGAGAGAGCTCCCCCTTAATTCCCGGATAGAAAAAGTCCTGTGGCGACCAGGAAGTGGTGACGGGAGCAGGACAGTGTAGTCTGGCAGCTCCTAGCGGCAACCTGGCACATAGGCGGTGGGTGCCAGATTCAGTCGCTAACCTCACGGACCGAGGCAGAAAGAGTTTTTCGGCAGCTGTATCCATGACTGAGCAGCCCTGTTTAGGATCCACTCTGCTCACCCTAGTAGGGGAGGGGGGTTAGAAAAGGTACCCCTAAAAATAGCCTGCCTCAAAAAAACCCGTCTGGACTACCGCATCCAGAGGGATCACCACCACGCGGTCGGAAAAAGAAAGAAAATTTATGCCTATATTTTGGAACCTGGAATGTGAGGACCCTCATGGACAACAAAACAAGTGATCGACCCGAAAGAAGAACTGCCATTATCTCAAGAGAGCTAAGGAGGTTCCAGATTGACATAGCTGCGCTCTCTGAAACCCGACTGGCTGACGACGGGCAGCTGAGGGAGGAGAAAGGCGGGTACACCTTCTTTTGGAAAGGAAGGCCTGCAGAAGAGCCGCGTATCCATGGCGTGGGCTTTGCTATAAAGAACAGTCTCATCCGCCACCTCAATGAGCCCCCTGTTGGCATCAACGAACGGCTAATGACCATGCGCCTGATGCTTGCGGGCAGCCAAATGGCCACTGTGATTAGTGCGTATGCTCCAACACTTGATGCACATGATGAAATAAAGGAGACCTTTTATGCTGACCTTGACACCATTTTATCCGGGGCCCCCAAGGGGGACAAGATAATCCTACTTGGGAATTTCAATGCTAGAGTGGGACAAGACCATCAGCACTGGAGAGGAACGCTTGGAAGAGAAGGAGTTGGGAACATTAACACAAATGGTACACTCCTACTGACAAAGTGCTCAGAACATAACCTGATCATCACGAACACACTTTTCCGACAAAAAAACGCATTCAAAACATCATGGATGCACCCTCGAAGTAAAATCAGGCACCTCATTGACTATGTCATTGTCCGTGCCAAAGACCGCTGTGATGTGCTGAACACCAGGGCAATGACCAGTACAGACAATTGTTGGACCAACCACCGTCTTATTCGCTCCATCATGTCTATCCATTTAATGCGGAAGCAAAGGATGCAAAAAAGACAGAGCCGACCAAAGCTCAACATCGAGCAGCTGGGCGATATCACCTACCAACAACACCTCCAGGCGGCTCTTAGTGCGGACCTGCCCAAGCAGTATCCGCATGACGCTGAAGAGCACTGGGACAAGCTGCCTTCTGCCATCATGGACTCCAGTATAAGCATCCTAGCGCAGAAAAAGCGGAAACATCAGGATTGGTACGATGAAAACGATACCGAAATCCAACAGCTTATAGACACCAAGAGGCAAACTTTTATCACCCGGCAGAATAACATAAATTGCAAGGTTAAAAGAGCTGCCCATGCCAAGGCTAAAGCGGCTGTCCAATCGACAGTCAGGAAGCTGAAGAACCTCTGGTGGATGAAGAAGGCTCAGGAGATCCAACAGTTTGCTGACTCTGGGGACACCAGAAGATTCTTTGAAGCCACAAAAGTGGTATACGGCCCCAGCTACCGTTCTCTGGCCCCCTTCGGTCTAAGGATGGGCTCACGCTGCTGAAAGGAAAGGGAGAAATAACAAATAGATGGAAAGAGCATTACGAGGATCTTCTGAACAGGGACACCACTCCAGAGATGGAGGCTCTTGAAAAACTCCCCCAACAGCCCATAATTGAGAGCATGGGAGAACCACCCAGTCTGGAAGAGGTGCGGGATGCAATTAGGAAGATGAAAAAAAATAAGGCGGCTGGTTCTGACGGCATCCCAGCAGAAATCCTGAAGAAAGGCGGGCCTGATCTTCTCAGACACATCCATGCCCTGCTGCTCAAAATATGGGAACAAGAGAAAATCCCTGCACAACTTAGAGATGCCCTAGTTGTCTCTATCTTTAAGAAGGGAGACAAGGCAAACTGTGGGAACTACCGGGGCATTTCTCTCCTCTCTACCACAGGGAAAGCCCTAGCTCGGGTTTTGGCCAACAGGCTTACACCCCTTGCAGAAACCATCCTTCCCGAGTCCCAAAGTGGTTTTCGACCAAATAGAAGCACGATGGACATGATCTTCACTGCTCGTCAACTCCATGAAAAGTGCAGGGAGCAAAATTTACCATTATACATGGCTTTTATAGACCTTACTAAAGCCTTTGACTCTGTGAACCGTCAAGCCCTTTGGCTGGTTCTTGCAAGGTTTGGATGCCCAGAGAGGTACATTCGGGTACTGAGACTGCTACATGACAATATGTCAGCTACAGTCCTCAGTAGTAGTGGAGATGAAACAGAGCCCTTCAGGGTTGACACGGGAGTGAAACAGGGATGTGTCATTGCCCCAACCCTGTTCTCCATCTTCATTACTGCTATCCTCCATCTCACGGACAAACATCTTCCCCATGGATTTCGGATTATGTACAGAACTGATGGGCGACTTTTTAACTTCAACAGATTTAGGGCCAAAGGTCGAACGAACACCATATCCATTATGGAGCTATAGTATGCAGAAGATAACGCCCTTGTAGCTCTCTCAGAAGAGGACCTACAGTGTACACTGGTTGCATTCACGAGGGCGTACAAACAGCTAGGACTAACAATTAATATAAAAAAAAACCCAAATCCTCCATCAATCACCACCAAACAGTACTCCAGTCTCACCCCCAAACATCTCCATTGACAACGCTAGACTGGAAAATGTGGACCACTTCCCATACCTAGGCAGCATCATATCATCAAAAGCCAACATAGATGATGAAATACAGCACCGTCTCAGCTGTGCCAGTGGGGCTTTCTCAAGGCTAAGGAAGAGAGTATTTGAGAACCGTGACCTTCTGGCAAAGACCAAAATCATGGTATATAAAGCTGTCTTGCTGCCCACTCTTCTCTATGGATCGGAGACCTGGACCACATACAGGAGGCACGTAAAAACCCTGGAGACGTACCACCAAAGATGCCTCCGAAAAATCCTCAGAATTAGTTGAAAGGACCGACGCACCAACACCAGCGTCCTGAGTGAGGCTGACATTCCCACTATCACCGCTACTGTTGCTCAACGCCAGCTCAGATGGACTGGTCATGTTGTCCGAATGCCGGATCTCCGCCTCCCAAAACAGATTTTCTACTCTCAGCTTGTTGAGGGAAAGCGTGCCCAGGGTGGCCAAAAGATGAGGTATAAGGACAACATCAAAGCAAATCTAAAGCGGTTTCACATGGACCTTGAGACATGGGAGGACGTGGCTGGGAGCAGGTTGGCATGGAGGAGCGCTGTCCACAAAGGTGCTGCGCTTTATAGTAGTGACCTAAATCAAGCTGCTGAGGATAAACGCAAGCACAGAAAGGACAGATTATTAACCAGACACACCCCACCCCACCCCACCACCACTACCTTTATCTGCCCAAATTGCACAAGACAAATTGGGTCTAGGATTGGGCTCTATGCTCATCTGAGGACCCACAGAAGCCACAACGGAGGACAGTCTTACTCGGACACGAGTGACCGTCGATGATGATGATGATATGTATATATATGTATATATATGTTTATATATGTATATATATATGTATATATATATATATGTATATATATATATGTATGTATGTGTATATATATAAATGTATGCATATATATGTATGCATATATATGTGTGTGTCTTTGTGTGTGTGTGTGTGTGTGTGTGTGTGTGTGTGTGTGTGTGTGGTTGTGTGTGGGTGTGTGTGTTGGATGAAAAATCAAAAGCAGGCTAAGAAATCGGGAAAATCGAAGTTTTTTTAGGTATCAGAATCGGTAAAAACGTGGGTCTAATTTCTGATGCCATAAACGATTTCTTTAATAAGATGTTTTGTTTTATTTTGCTTAAAAGAAACTCTTTCACTACTGGTAGTCAAAATAAAATGACACATTTTATTGGTTTGAAAAACCAGTAACTATATAATCTATAAACTATTCCCCACAAGTGTGTTTTTACGTTCGAAAAATATATGCACATTTAATACGTGTTTTTACGGTAATCGCGACAAAATAGCAAATTCATAATAAAATATTTAGAGATTTATACACTATCGAAATCGGAATAGGTAATATATATATCATGTTGTATAAGCTATATACAGCTTATATAAGCTTGTATATATATATATATATATATATATATACAGGGTGGCGGAAAAGTCCCAGGACACTATACATGTATTTTTAATAAAACACAGTATTTTTTAATGAAACACACAGAAAATATATATATTCAACAACAACAAAAAAAGAACTTTATTAGAAACAAAGCAGAAAACAACATTAGAATATTAAAATCAATCATATTTAACAGCATAAAAATATTAAAAATAGAGTGTCTTGGGACTTTTCGGCCACCCTGTATATATATATATATATATATATATATATATATATATATATATATATATATATATATATATATATATATATATATATATATAATATTGATAGTCATCCACAGCCAGTCTGGCTTGCTGTATCATAGCCAGGTAGTCCCTTGGTGGATACCGATCTATTTATCAGCGAAGCTCGACTGGCACCGATTTCAAGCCAGAATTCAAACTCGACCGACTAGGTAACAGTCGACCCTTTTTACTGGTACGCTATTTGGTAGCTGCTAAGAGAGTTTGCAAAATTATACTGGGCAAACATTGTTCAAACACCGAAGCTTCATTTTTAGTCGCGTGTAAGCGACTCTATATTTCACTCCGTCGGTCGTTCGGTCGGTCGGTCGGTCTGTCGGTCTGTCCGTAACACTTTTGTGCTTGGCCTTTTTGGTTAAGATCAAAGGTATGTTGTTAATAGATGCTGTTTTTAGCTTTTTAACCTTTTCTTAGCCTTTTGACCAAGATCAAAGTGTTGTATCTTTTCTTACTACATGCTGTACTTATGTTTGTAACTTTGTGATATGAATGGGGGATCACTTTTCTGTATTAATTTAATGTAAAATGATCACCCACTTTACAAGAATTTCAGGTAAATCCTACATTCACGCATTCATTCATCACACGAGAGCACGCGAGTAATGGCTATCGGCCTTGTTTTTAAACAAAGTGCGCCTTTTGATATATATATATATATACATATATATATATATATATATATATATATAATTATTTTTCACTATAATAATGAAATACCTACATACGACTAGTGTTTCATCCTTTCGGGAATCTTCAGTGCAGGGTGTCGCGATTAACACCAGTCAACAGATTCGAAATTGGCAACTCAAGCTATCTCTGGCGCGATTAGCAAAGACCGCATCCATTCGGCTACCATTAACCCCGTGAAATAATGTTGAAGTTAAACATTTTAATTTTAAATGTTCTTTATGTCAGTCAGATCTAATCGCTATACGATGATCCATGTATAAGAACTAAATTGATCGACTTTAATTCAACTGAAAGTGCTCACCGATAAGAAACAAGTTTCTTAAAGGGACTGTCATAATTAGTTTTTTACTATAATAATTAAATATCTACAGGCACTAGAGTTTCATCCTTTCGGGAATCTTCAGCGCAGGGCGTCGCCATTAACACCAGTCGACAGATTCGAACTCGGCAACACGAGCTATCTCTAGCTCAATTAGCAAACGCCGCATCCAGTCGGCTACCATTTACCCCGTGAAATAATGTTGAAGTTAAACATTTTAATTTTAAATGTTCTTTACCTAATTTTATACACCCACACACACCCATACACCCCCCCATATATATATATATATATATATATATATATATATATATATATATATGTGTGTGTGTGTGTGTGTGTGTGTTTGTATAGGTTGTCCCCCAAAAAGCTGACGGATTTTAAAGTTGATAAACTTCCTCAATATTTAAGTTACGCTCACCAATTTTCATATGTAGGGAGATGACACTCTCCGTACTTATGTAAGATATAGATATCATTGTTTGCTTATTCTAATGTTATTTACACAACTTAATATACGGTGTGTTGTTCACAAGGTCTAATTTTAGTCATGAAAAATAATGTTACTCAAATGCCCATCATTTTCATTTTCACACTCGTGTGCCTCCGCAGGGCATTGTCCAGCGCATCATTTACGTTTCAGGGCGCATGACCCTATTTTCTCCTCTATATTGTTTTTAAGGGAATTTATTGTGGCTGGTTTTATTGCATTGGGAGTAGAGAATTTCTTGTGTTGAAGTTTCTTCGAAATTCTCTTTGAGTTTCTCATATTGAGCTATTCAACCGAAAAATATGACTCTACGATAAATATCAGCTCCTCTGTAATGAAACGAGTGATGACGATTTTGGAAGGGTTACACTTTTTTTTTTACATAGGCATCCCCACTTATCAAGGTCAAGACGCCACTTGAGGATAAGTATTAAAACTCTAGACGATCTGAAAAATTAAAAGAAAAATATAAGAAGTTTAAAAAGTTATGAATTTTTTTAACCATCAGCTTCTCTTGAAAGACCCTGTATATATATATATATATATATATATATATATATATATATATATATATATATTTATATATATATATATATATTATAATTATGTTCAGCTGGGGACAAGGCCTCTTATCTAATGCAAGACATTTTCACCCGTCATTCTCATACATTCCGACCAAAACATTTTTAGGATACTAATTGCCCCTTTCAATTCAATTGTTGCATCTCTCTTGCACTTGGTTTATTGGGTATATTAACAGGATATGTTTTTGTAATTCTTTTTCGTGAATCTGGTTATATATATATACATACATATGCATATATATATACATACATATGCATATATACATTTATTTATACATATATATACATATATATATACATATATATGTATTTATACATATATATATACATATACATATATATGCATATAGATAAATGTATTTATCCACATATATACATATATACAAGTATATATACATATATATGTGTATGCATATATATACATAGATGTACATATGTATATATATACATATATATACGTATGTACATATATATATATATATATATGTATATATATACATATATATGTACATATATATATACATGCATATATATACATATATATGCACATATATGTATATATATATGCATGTACATATATATGTGTACATATATATGCATATATATATGTACATATATATACATACATATATATATGTATGTGCATATATATGTATATATACACATATGTACATATATATGTATATATGCATGCATATATATATGTACATACATATATGATATGATGATTGCAACGTCTTGTCAGACGAGCGCCACTCTCTCAGACATTTAAAATCCATGAGCCCAAATGCCTGAGGGAGTATCTATACAAATAGGATGTTACAGAGTCTTTGCTTTGTACGACAGCTAAGTCTCTCTCTCGGTTCAAAATGTTGAGATCCAGCAACAAGCAAGAGCAAGATATCCAGAAACAAATCAAACTGCAGACCAGCTTAATGCAGGTACTGGTCTCCCGCTTTATGTTTTTTAAATCAGAGATTTGCTTCTCCTAGAAAGGTTGCATTCACTACGGCTTACGGGAGCCCTCTCCGCCCCAACACATATATACATACACACAAATATACACGGTGCTAGTTGGCCGTTCACCCCGAAAAAAGTGTTCAATCGCCCTTTGAAAGGTCTTGTTTTTTATCCTTCAGGGAGACTAGCAGCCCTCCTCACCAAACAACTCTGGTGGGGAGTTTAGTCGCCGGTGACCCGACCATGAACCAGGTAGTACTGGGTTACATTGTACCTGTAGCATATGACATGACCTGACCACATATGACCTGACCACAATATATATGTTCATATATACATACATATATATATATGTACATATATATTTGTATATATATGCACATATATATGTATATATATACATACATATATATATATGCACGTATATATATATGTATATATATACATATATATATGTACATATATATGTATATATATATAAATACATATATATATATGTATATATGTATATATATGCATACATATATATGTACATATATATGTATATACATGCAAGCATATATATATATGTACATATATATGTGTATATATACATATATATATATGTACATATATATATGTATATATACATACTTATATGTACATATGTATATATATACGTATATATATATATATATGTACATATATCTGTATATATATGCATACATATATATATGTACATATATATACACATATATATGTACATATATATGTATATATACATATACATACATATATATATATGTACATATATATGCATATATATACATACATATATATGTACATATATATATGTGTATATATATACATACGTATATATATTTACACATATTTATGTATATATACATAGGTATATATGTACATATATATGTATATATGCATGTATATGTACATATATATATGTATGTATGTATATATATACATACAAATATATATGTACACACATATATATATGCATATATATGTATATATATGTATATATGTATATATATGTACATATATATGTACATGTATATATATGTACATATGTATATGTACACACACACACACACACACACACACATATATATATATATATATATATATATATATATATATATAGCCTTTGAGACTTTACACGGCCCGTCGCCACAGTCGATTGAAAATTTCTTGGGCCGACTAAAAGTCGTAAATCACTCGCCTGCAAGTCGATAACATTTCGTTTAAAAAAAAAACGGGAAATAACTCATTTATTTTACGACTCTCAAATATGCGGTGACTATGTCTCATCATTTGTGAATTCTTTCATTTCTAGCCGTGAGACCGTTGGAGAATATAGTATTGAAAACAAGAGTGGACACGGTAAAGGTCAGCAATAGGTCAAATTTACACATTCAGTGTGTATTCAAAATGTCACATTCATTTAGCTCTCTTATTTTGAAATTCATTTCGAAAAAAAAATTCTTCGACGGTACGACTACATACACTTTATGCTTACAAAAGTAAAGACGAACATTTGAAAGTGGAAAAAAAACGTATTGTTCCGTCAAGCATCCGAAGAAATTATTCTTATTTCTATGGAACAATAATATGAATGATGCTATATAAAGAAACTGGTGTTGTGTTTTAACGTTTTGTTGAATAGTTACTGAAATGTTTGTAGTAATAAAATAGTTGATTTACAAGAGTTATATAAATATTTTCTTGTTAGATAATACACACGGTAATTTCTTGAATTGTTGTAACATTATTGACTGAAAGGAAGATACAAAGTAGGACGGGTAAAATATTTTTAGGCGAGTAAATTATCCCTCACTCACGATCGGCGGTCGAGTGATTCTTTTTTTTTTCTCAAATACTTCATATATATATATATATATATATATATATACATATATATATATATATATACATACATACATATATACATATATATATGTAGGTATGTATATATACATATATATACATATATATACATATATATATTATATATAGATATATACATATGTATATATATACATATATATACATATATACATATATAAATATATATATAAAAAATATATATATACATATATATACATATATATAAATATATATATACACATATACATAAATTTAAATATATATATACATATGTATACACATATAAAATATATATATACATATATATATAAAATATACATATGCATATATATCTATATATATATATATATGATATATATACATATATATCTATATATGTATATAAAATATATAGATACATATATATCTATATATACATATTTATACATATATACATATATATACACATATACACATGTGCATATATACATGCATACATACGTATACATATATACATATATATATATACATATATATATACATATATGTACATATATTATGCGATATTATATTATATTATATTATATATTAACACACATATACATGTATGTGAATTAAGAATTAAAAAAGTAAAGAACCAAAAAATAACAACGAGTAAGATGTAGTAAAGCATTGATAATAAAGTAAATAGGAAAATAATAATGAGACAATTAAAAAGGAAATAACGAAAACACGAATGAGAATTGCATACCAATAGTATTTGCACGATATAATATACACAATGCACGCTTTATTTTACGTATTTATGCATCTATATACATATGTATACGTACATGTACACATGTATATATACATATACGTACTCATATATACATATAGTTATATATATATATATATTCATCTCTATTTCATATATTTATATTTATATATGCATACAAACATTTATAAATATAAATGTATACATATATTTATATATACATACACATATATTTATATATATATATATATGTATGCACACACTTATATATACATGCATATATACACAGATATATACGTATATACATGTATACATATACATATTTGCATATATATATGTATATATATACATATTTTATTACCGTTTTACCAAATATATATATATATATATATATATATATATATATATATATGTATATGTGTATGCGTGTCTGTGTCTCTGTTTGTGTGTGTCTGTATATATATATATATCTCTGTACGCCTGAATATTTGTTTTTACAAAAAGGAAGAAAATCGATTCGTCGGCATTTGACGCAACTCCAATCTACGTAAGCCTTTAAGGAGTGAGTGCGTCAGGATAAATATTCAGCGAAAAAAGAGAAGAAAAGGAGGAGCGACCGGAAGGAATGGGCCATAACATATTTAAAAAAAAAGAAGTAGAAAAAGAAAGAAAAATTGTGGTAAACGAGAAAGTGGTATCGAGGTAGACAGACGGGAAAATAGAAAGAATTGCAAACGAGAAAGAGACAGAGAGAGAGAGAGAGAGAGAGGGGGGTGGGGAAGGAAAGAGAGAGAGAAAGAGATAGATTGTAATGGTTGCGTGTTGGTGTGGCTATATTGATTAAGCGTGGCTGGCTTGCAACAAACACATTCATCAAACTCCTATTTCACGCCTTATGAATATTCATGAACTTTGGCAAGGCCTTGCGGGACTGTCGGCGGCACTCAGGGCCAACGAATGAGTTTTCGTATCTCATACTTAAATCTTCCTCTTCTTCTTCCCTTTCGCTATTCCCTGCTTCACTCTTGTGTGTGTGTGTGTGTTTTTTTTTTGTTACCCCATTCTTTCACTATCTCTCCTCCTTTTATATCACTCTGTCTATTCATCACTCATTCTCTATGTCTTTTTCTTTCTTTCTGTCTAACCTTTCAATATTTTCTATACATATTTATTCTATCCGATTAGCTAATCTTAGTCTATCACATAATAACCACTTTCAGATCGTCTACAACTTTATTTCTCGCTGAAATTACATTGAGATACGTATTTTACTCTCTCTCTCTCTCTCTCTCTCTCTCTTTATCTATCTCTATGTACATATCTATGAATAAATACAGGAATCAATACACGCCTATACACACCTTGCTGCCCCTGTCCACCAATATCGGGGTCACTTATACTCTTCCATTCTTCCGTAATCCACCTGGAAATGTCCAATATCCTATACATCAGAGTCGTTTTGTAATTACATCTTTTACCTGTCTATCTCCCGAAATTCCTCGCTTTTATTCATTCTTCCCTTCAATATGGTGTTCAATTTGTACTTTTCTCTATTTAACGTTATTCGTTTTCTTCATCGAATCCTTTCATTCTAATTTGGTGCTGTGTTTCCTTTCATTAATTCTGCCCTTTCACTTTAATTATATGACTACTAGTTTTCTTAATTTTATTAGAAAAATAGCACATTTCTTCTTCTCCATTCTTTTTCTCTTTATTCAACTAATGTTCTTAAGGATTCTAATATATCCGCTTTCTTTGTTTTGTTTATGTTTGCGTGTTTTATACATTTTACTTATTATTACTTATTTTATCGTGCGTTTCATTTACTATGTGTACAGTTGCTGTACCTTTAATTTCGCGCTTTTTTTTTTTTAGTTTTGCAAGATTTTTGTTTCGGTGTTTCTGGAAATTCCTTTTTCTTTCATTTGCTTACATTTCCTTTTTTTTCTGATAATCTACTTGCTATATTCTATTCTTCGCCTTTTCACTTTTGTTATTTTTTTTTAACCCGATTAATCTTCTTCGGACCAAAGTAAATTTACATTTTTCGTCAACCACTTTCATTTCTCACTTCGAATTTTTATTCTATTTTTTCCTTTTTCTTCATGATTTATAACTTTTTTCTCTACTAGCACGGGCTGCCTTAATTTCGTCGATTATTCTTCAAAGATTTGTTCTATTTCTCATTCTATGTTCTTAATATTTAGTTTTAACTTCGTTCTATTCATTTATTCATTTAATGTTTTAAGATTTGTAATTCCTTTTCATGATTTTATGACTTTAATGATTTTTATTCTTGCGTTGATTTATCTTTTTCTTTTAATTTCACACATTCCGTCTCATAAATCAATACTTATATTTTGTTCAGTGTTTTATTAATTAATTTCTTTTTCAATAAGAATTTTTCACATTATTTTTCTTTTTCTCTCTTTAATTACTCTATTCTAGTTTTCATCTACTTCCACTTTTCATTTTGCGTCCTCTTTCTCTTTATTTAATCTAATTCAGATTTATTTTTCAATTTGCAATGTAGGTATTTGCTTTTCTTCTAAATAAACTTGATCATAAAATGTTCTTGTGGTTACTGTACATTTCATTTCCCTCCTTCTATATCTCTACTTTCACTGTCTATTTTCACTTATTGTTTCGGCCTTTCTTTCACTGAGAATCTGATTATTTTTCCGTTTTATCTTCTTGGACGATAACCTTTTTTATGCTCTTTCAATTCTCTTTTATTCCTCCAGTCTTTTTTTCGGAGAATTTTATTTGCATAGATTACATGAAATCTCTTAATTTTACTTACTTTACACATTCCAATAATGTGACTATCCTTCCTGCAGATTATTTTCTTTGTTCAGTTTTCATAATTGTCATTATTTTATCTCATTAAATTACTTCATTAAATGTTAGTTATTTTGACTTGTCATTTAACACTGTCTAAATATTATCTTTCATCTTCCTTTCTATTGTTCTATTACTTTACTTCAATTTTGCTGTATTATCTTTATTTCTTGTGAGTTATATATTCTTTAAGTTCGCCACATGTCTCTACTGTTTTGAAGTTCTAATGTTCGACTCAATTTCGATTTGTTCTCATTTGATTGTCTTTTTCATGTTTCACTTTCAGTTTTATTCTCTTATTAATTTACATGAAACTTTCTAATACTATCTATCTTTTCATATAATTTCTGTAATTGTATACATGTCCTTTTATATGTATTCCAATGTTGTATAATTTATATCTTTTATTCATCTGAATTAATTCCTATTCTTATTTATTTTAAGCATTGTTTAGCATCTAGTCTTAGTATTTTTTAATTTCTA
>NC_136497.1:89940469-90052969 GCF_053919585.1 Euprymna scolopes
ACACGTTCACTACCGTCACGTTGTTATGGCAATCAAACAATGTTTACAAAATGTCTACGCACGTTCGTAGACATTTTGTAAACATTGTTTTTAAAAAATAAAAAATAATACTTCTATTATGTTTTAAACGACTGTAATAGTTTATTTTGGAAGTATATTTCATAAAGAAAATTGACAACCCACTTTAAAAACAGAAATTACGAGTTTTATATATTTTATTCGCAGTTTTTTGTTGACTCTTCTGGCGGCCATGTTGTAAGCCCTAACGGTATTTTTGGAGATTACCCAAATAAATGTTATCAAAGGCAAGATAAGTTACTTTTCCACCAAACTGGATATATTTTTCGTGTTTTTATTCAATGTAGCATATTTATTCAGCTCGAAAAACGGGTTTGTATTACTGTACACATAAATTCGAAAAAGTTGTCAAAAACCAAATATATAACAAATACATGTTATCAAAGGCAAGATAAGTTACTTTTCTACCAAACTGGATATATTTTTCGTGTTTTTATTCAATGTAACATGTTTATTCAGCTCGAAAACCATACGGTGTTTACCGATGTATTGGAAAATTCAAGATGGCGCCTCACTCCCTCTTTAACACGGTAAGTTTGGGAAAAGGTGTTATAAATAAAAAACTAGAAAAAATACTATTAAAAACCCGCCGAATATATGTCAACCTATGTCACGGTAACATATTGAGCGAGTTTTTAACAGTATTTTATTCAGTTTTTTTATTTATAACACCTTTTCCCAAACTTACCGTGTTCAAGAGGGACTAAGACGCCATCTTGAATTTTCCAATACATCGGTAAACACTGTATGGTTTTCGAGCTGAATAAACATGTTACATTGAATAAAAATACGAAAAATATATCCAGTTTGGTAGAAAAGTAACTTATCTTGAGGCCAAAAAAATAAATTTTCAGGGGTCATAATAGGGGTCAAAGTTTAAAAAATTACCCCTTTTTTTTGCTCAGCATACACCTCCAAACACCCGGGCAACGCCGGGCACCCATGCTAGTATATATATATATATATATATATATATATATATATATATATATATATATATATATATATATTTCTATATTGGCCATACGCGCACTACATTGGGAAGACGTCTCACAGGACATCAGGACACCTCCAGTGCTATTTGCAAACACCTCGAACAAGAACATAACATAATAAACACCACCTCCAAACAATACAAAAACTTAAAAAAAAATAACACTAACATATTAAAAACTTGCAATAATTACCAACGACTAACAATGCAAGAAGCATTAATAATAAAAAGTAAAAACCCAACCCTTAATAAAATAAACTTTGACAACAGCAGCAGAATTCTCCACCTATTCTAACACGATAAAGGTGAAGAGGAGTAAAAAAAAGATTCAAATTAGGCGAAACTACACATAGTAAATTAGTAATAAAAACAGTAAAACGACAGAGAACAAATCAATCAATAAGTAGGATGCACGGGAAGAACAACGCTGACGATGGTCAATCGAGACCGAAAACGCTCGGTAAACTAGGGGACTTATAAGAACTTTGGATCCTACAACAAAAATACTTGTACGAAAACAAGAACAATTCGAAAGAAAGATCATAAAAAGAAGAACGAAGATCCTCTTCAATAAAATATGCGCGAATCTCTCTCTCTCTCTCTCTCTCTCTCTCTATATATATATATATATATATATATATATATATATATATATATATGTATATATATACATATATATATGTATGTATATATATATATATATATATATATATATATATATATATATATATATATATATGTATGTATATATAGTATAAAGAAGCTTGAAGTATAAAAATGCAAAAAACATATGAAGAATGCAGTTTTAATTTCAGGAAGAAAACAAAAACTAAATTTAATATATTGTAGACTTAGCACCTACATAATCCGACTTGTAAAATGTTTATACTTACAAAATATAATTCAACTATATAAGGATGAAAAAAAGAGATAAAGCCTTAACTGAAATCCTAAAATAGAAATAGACTTAGCACTTTCATAAGTCGATTTCGCAAAAGTCTTCAATTATAAAAGAGAATGTTACTAGATAGGATGAAAAAAAACAATTAAAGTGAAAACTTTTAAATAGAAAACGGGAATCCTCAGCTGTCTACCATGTAGCTGTTTCTATAGTCATGGAAATCTTTTTAACCTTTAAGACTATATAAAAACTAGTTTTATTTTTATATTTTTTATCATTCGTTGGAAAATTATTTAGCCAGTAAGTCATTTGATCACGTGCACTTGTTGTATCTACTTGTTTTCTCAGAATTCAAAATAGTCCCAAAGTTGTCTACCATGAAACACTGTTTCGGGGATTTAAAAACAACAGATATATAAATGGGTGTGTGCGTGCGTGTATGTCTGTATGTGTATTTGTAAATGAAGAGGCACTATATGACACCCAGATGTATTTTGAAAATAAAGGGAAATACGTCAAATCATCCTTAACTCTGAATCTTTTCTTTATTGGGAAAGAGATTTGAGTGATCTGTTATGCTGAATTTATTCAGTCTCTAATACATTTGTAGATTATGATTTTTACAAACGATATATGAGATATTGTGTGCATAGCTACAAATGAATTACATCTACAAACAAAGAATCACCAAGGTCAAGTTTTGTAATTATTATGTTAATACAGACGTTAATAACGCGAAATACACTTATATGTTTTTGTCAGTTATATATATATATATATATATATATATATATATATATATATATATATATATATATATCAAAAAGTATCAAAAATGTAATTGTCTAGTTTAGATGCTTGAAAATACCATAAGGTTGAAATAAATTATTGCATCGACAATTATGTAATTTCCGTGTTATATTTTTATGTTATTGCTCTGTTTACCACATTGAGCTATCATACCCGGATTTCCTCTGGAATTATTCCATTATAACACTATATATATATATATATATATATATATATATATATATATATATGTATATATATATATAAATATAAAATATAAATATAAATATATATATATATTTATATGAAAAATGTTTGTTTTTTTTTTAAATAATTATTAGATATGATTAAGGTTTCGAATGAAGCAGATTTCATTTTTTTCCATCATATTTTCCCTTTTGGCAATGGCTTCAACCATTTGTTTGATTAAAAATTCGATAATATGCGTAAACGCTTACTTTCTTAAGTGGTCTTGTAATTTTGACCAGAACAGTATATATATATATATATATATATATATATATATATATATATATATATATATATATATTGAAGAGGTGTTATAGAAGACCCAGACGTATTTTAAAGATAAATACTAATCCCACAGCAAATACTTTACTCTGAAATGAATCAACAAATATCGAAATAAGAGGATGGCATGAGACTCGGCGTACAACTCATCAGCCAAGATTTTGGTTTCGACATTTAAGGATTCACAAGGTACTTTTTATAATGAGGATGTTGAGAAAGAAATCAAAATCAATACCGAATATTATATAGGTATATTGGCCGTCATCATTGACTCCTACTCGCGTCCGAGCATTAGGTTCCATCGTTTGTCACTAGTCACCTATTCTTGGAGTGGATGTTTATGTATGATGTGTTTGTTAAGTCCGAGTCTATAGTGGAAGAGTCGTGGATCTTATACTGTCAGGTTATATCGTCGCTTTCTTCTCCTTCTACTCTCTTCATTCTCTCTCCGGTTCTCCTCAAATTTATCGGTGTTATGGTTTGCTACACTTCTCCAAGTCTTGCTGTCCATGGCAGTTTCTTCCTATAAAGACGGGGTGTCGTTCTCAAGTCTCTCGGGAGTTTTTGATATCTGTGAATTGCGGATCTTGCTATAGTCAGAACGTCGGTGTGGTACGCTGTCAGGTGTCGTATTGGGTGGTCGAAAGTCGTTACGGAGAGTCGAGAGATCAGAAGTCTGTGGTCTGTCCAGCAGTCGTCCACTCCCGGCATTGATCGTGTGATGCAGACGCATTCTTAATCAGGGTGTGCCAATGTTTACACCGGGGGTATGTCCACGTGGACCTCTATCGTTTGACTAACTGAAAGATGGTTTTGATTACCATGAGTTTGTGTTCTGCACACAGATCCTGTAGGATTTGGTTATTGGCGTTATAGTTTCCACTGCTATAGTGATCGAGTGTTTCTTTTTTGCAGGCAATGGTGCTTAACTAGTCGGACATTAAAGTTGCCCAGCACAGCGATCTTGTCGTAGCGGGCAATGCCAGGATGGTGCGGTTTATCTGGTTATAGAAGGCTACTTTGTATCGGTGAGGGCCTGAGTCGGGGTAAAGACAGAAATTACGTAAGGTTTGCATCCTACGTGATGGGGATATGTGCAGTCATGTGACTTTTAGTGATGGCCTTTGGAGTGACGTTGTGCTGCTGCACCAAACGGGAAACGAATAGCGAAGCAGACACCATGGATGCGCGGCCCCACTGGGGTTTTGTATTTTCAGAAGACGTTGTAGCCCGTTACATATTCCCATTCCCTAATCTTGCATTGTTTAGGTAGTATAGTCTCAATAAATGCCGCTGCACCAACTTTGAAGCGGGCAAGCTTCTTGCAAATAAAGTATTACGGCGTTCGAAGCGATTGGTGTTCGCAACCTATTTGATGGTGCGGAGGTTTCATATACTGATGCTTACGATCTTTTTGCTGCATCGACCATTCACGTTAAGCTGACTAGATGGGTTTGTTGTGTTCTATGTTTTCTGCATCTTATCTGAGGGCTTCTCTATGTAAAATAGGCTGCGATGGTCCTTAATAGGCCAGCCTAATTACGGGTTCGGCTGCCGAACCCTGATGTTACGCCACCGTCACCAGAGAACGACAATCCTTACCCCGCCGCCTGAGTGCAGTCGCGAGCTAAAAGTTTTTCTAGGCCTGCTCCCTTCATCCACTATGCTGTCGCTTCAGGACTTGGTAATGGTGATGATAATGTGGATGAAAAGATGAAGAATGGTGAAGCAAACGCAATAATGCTAGTCGCTGGGCATATTCTTTTGGGTGGTCGTAGTTGCGCAACGACCACGCACACACACTTGGCCAACATCGCTTTAATCACAGCTTAAGATAAATAAGACAAACAGCTTCACTGATATTGGTTGGAACCGGCTGCAGAGGTTTTGGTGTCAAGATCCGCCTTGTTGTCTGCTCATCGGACGCACCCTCTGCCACTGGCAGTAGGAAGCTCCGCTGTTAGTGGCTTGCTCAGTTTGATTTTGAATTTTTCCTTTTCTTAGCCGTTGCCTTAAAAGGCACACCCTAGAAGGCAGCAGGGGTTTAAATTGAGAGTTTTACTTCTCTCTCTCCCTCTCTCTCTCTCTCTCTCTCTCTCTATATATATATATATATATATATATATATACATATATATACACGTGTGTCTGTATATATATATATATATATATATATATATATATATATATATATATATATATATATATATAGTAATCCTCCATAACATCAGAGGGAAGCTAAAAAGTACAACACAATGCCCAAGGGTGAACTGTGACTGTGCAAAGCAGCAAGCTTATCTTCCTGGTGTATTATACCTACTCTCATACCTAGTTTAATTGGTGCACTTGAAAGAAAGAAATCGCCGATCAAAGCTACAAATCAAATTAAAAAAAATGTGATGTTTTGCCATATCATAAATAAACCAACAACAATCAAGAAAGATACATTAAATTGACTATAAATTGCTAAAACACTCAACCTAATTCCGAAATTTGCTCTCTTCAAAGCCTCAGGAAAATTTACAAAAAAATAAAATTTAGCCTTAGTCACAACGGGAAAATGTGAATTGTAACATATTTTGAAGCGAAAGGCAAACCCTTCTAGAAAAAAATGGCTTGAAGAGAAGCGTTCAAGAAATGATACCTCCCTCGACAGAAAATTATGTTTATGAATTAAGTCAAACCATCTTAAGCTTCATTTATTTATTGTGAACGAGAGTTGAGTGATACATTATTTACGTGCATTATTTACGTGCATTATTTACGTGCATTATTTACGTGCATTACTACGAAGGCAAAACTTAGACTGAAGCTCGGTTTTAATATGGAGAAAATTTAGATTCCAAATAGGAACAATCTAGATTAGAAAACAAATCAAGATTTTATCAATCTAGAAAACAGATCCGATCAAGTTAATTATCAGAGCATATACAGCACAGTGGTGTAAATATTATTCGCACACTCGCAACTATATAATCCAACATAAAATAGATCAAATTTGCGTTTGAAATATAAATTTTTGTGTAATGTTTGGCTAAGCTGATATATTTATTTCTGAATAATGGAATTATATGAAAACTAAAAATACAGTTCAACGAAACACTTTAGGGTACGGATAACCCCATAATTATAACCTGGAATATAATTTTGCTAATACACGTTTATGTTAGTTATACCACTGTGTGTGCATTTATTATTACCAGTCTGCAATGCTACAAGATATAGCAATCGAAAATAAATCTGGCCAAATAAATAATTCCCTGTATAAGTAATATTTGTCTTTGGGAGAGTTGTTAATTTTGGGTTAATTTCACTATTTAATGGCATACACACCTATTTCATCCGATTCAATTTTCCAAAATAACATTACCCATTTTTATTCTTTGCGTGTCTTTGCAAAATGTAATTATTTCGCAGTGTCCATATGTTTACACAGTCCTTTGCGCTACTATTGAAAACTTCGTTGGTCTCCAAGCTACATTGTTTGGCTAGTAGATTGTAATTACTAACTGTAAACAATCCACTGCGCAGACATTTCTATTTTAATCACATCAGTGTTGCACATGACTTTCGTTATAACATTGAAGTATTAATGATTGTACTTAATTAACCTGAATGTCAGCTCTTTATAATATGATAGTCTCGTACACAGTACTTGGCACTATCGATGCTGACATTTAAATATCTGGTTTACTCATTGATAGAATGAAGAATGGAATTATAATAAGGAAACGATAATCCACATAATAAGCGGAAAGTGCAGTAAACAAGTAATGTAAAACATACACAACTGTGGTGGACAGGTATCCGCTGCGGACTATGCAGACGTTTGTCGGTTGAACTTACACACAATTAATACAGACGCAAACCGAAAACTATTGGAAAAGGAAACCATAAGTGTGTTGCATATGGAAATTCACTAACGAATACGGATCCAAACTTAGTGATGATGTGTTATTACAATCGTAGCAAAGAAAAGGGGACTACATTTGCTTTGTGTAAGTTCTATTAATCAAGATGTAAATTCTTTAGGTCCCATTAATATTACAACTTGGAACATCTCTGAATGCAATAGGCTTATATAGAGCGGATGATAGCCGAAATAAAACGAGTTTTTAAACGATGTAATTGTTGGCATATGTAATGAGAATAAGACATGTCCCAATGTTTAGGGAAAATAGACGATTTTTAAGAAAATGTAATAATATTCATTTATCGTGTAGACTAGTAATATCTCAATGTAAGACATATACGGTAAGTAATGGTGCGTGTTCAATAAATATTCTAAATCGGAGAAAACTATCATGACAGTATTTAGCTAACATACACACAATGCTATTATAAAATTCGAACTATGGGGACAAGTGATTTGTTTAGGGTAAGACCAACACTTTAATATCACGCTTCAGTGTGTATATATATTTTTACTTTATTCTCAACAGTTCACCAATTTGATAGGACATATCGGTTGCTGTAAAATAACTGAAGTTAAGCGATGTTTCATTCATTGTTTGCTCTGTAAGTAATGGATGACCATTCGTGTATACCAGATGCTCGGTGTGGAATTCAGTCGAAATTCTGGCGATAGATGGCGGGAATGATTGTTCACTGTATAATTTTGTTATCTAAAGTATAGGAAAATACACTGTCTGACAAATGAAGAATATTTCGATGTATTGAAATAATTACTATCTTCCTGAGAAAATAATTGTCGAAATTTAAAAACTATCGGGTACATGCTACCATCGTTAGCATTTGTTTTCTTCAATATATTTCTAGTTCATGTTCTTTCTGGGAATAAATCGAAGACTTACTAGAATAACCACGTCAAATTTCCCAAGATCAGAAGTGGAAGTATTTCTGTAGAACGAACAGGATTAGCGCTCGGCACATCCATTTTGTTAGTTCATCTCATTAACCAGTTAGCCTTTATCAACTCTCCGTGTTTATATATAATTCTAATATTACGCTAGTCATTTTAATTTCTATGTAGAAAGCATTCTTACAATTTCTGATGGGCAAAGGAAAATGTTTAAATTCTGTATATTTGGAATGGATAAATTGTTTCGAAATTCATTTCAGACGGCTGACTGACCTGTATTTGCTTTCTTAAATACCACGCTTTAATGTTTTTCCTTCATTTAAACATGATAATTCAGAGTTTATCCAATCTAGAATTGAGCATAATGTGTTTCCTTTCTGATGAGCTAACACATTAACTATTGAGAATGTTATTTTATTTTATACTTTTATATGTAGGTAGGTTAACACACTGAAAGAATTACTCCAAACAGATAGATATGCCACATAAGATAATATTTAAAATTGGCCGAAATGTTACAACTAACATAAGTTTACACTACTTTGAAAAAGTACGTATTTCATATTTGGTTCGAAAATGGTTCAATTACAATACGTAACATTTGGAAATTTATGAATAGCTTTAGATGCAAACAATCTCAGCATAATTTAAACAAATGACAGTTTCAAAACACATTTGCGTTAAATTAAATAACATGTTTCTTTTTTTATCAAATTAATGATTCAAATACGTTATTTTCATCGATTGTACTATTAATAAGTGCACAATTGCGTAAGTATTTTCGTGCCCTGATATATACTTTTTTTATAGTACGTATCATACTGTTTATATTCTATAAAATAATCTATGTTCTTTGTGACATAGATTATTCACAACCTCTACTATTATATAAAAATAAGTTTGTGGGTGGATGTCTATGTGTGAGAGTTCATTTCTTATGGACTCGAAAACGATCGGGTTGATTTTTATGAAAGTTCACGAGAAGATGCCTTATCTGTCTGTCAGTGTTCATTGATATTCTCTGTATCGAAATGTGTTTGATAAGTATCGATAATCAAAATAATCTGAGGATCAATAAAACACACGCTTTTCACAAAGAGTTATCACCTTACACCGCTTTATATCACGAGTGCATTTGAGACGTTTTATGACCACACAAGCCGAAAGGACCAACAAATAAAATTAACAGTATATTTTTGATATTACATGGGCGCGTTTAAATGAATGTTTCTGTTTAAAAATAATTGCGCCATGATACTTGACTTTTTCAATTTAAACTTAAATTCAAGCTATTACAACCGCACACGCAGTAAGGCCAGGAATTTAATATCAAAAGTATGTTATTTTATATGATAGGGGACGCGTTCAATGTAAACCTTACTGTTTACAGCGCAATTGAAGCATAATACTTGAGTTTTTGGTTTCAAGCCATTATATATAAAAATATTATCATAAAACCAACAGAAGATTCTGTACAGTGCAATGTACACTACAATATAGCGTGAACCAAGTCACTGTTGGGAGGTGTGTGAATTTTCCCTCCAGTGCACCGCGATGGGTTCCTAACTAGAGCTGGCAACCAATTGATTTGATTTAAAAAAAGGCGATTTCACCGATGTTGATTACAATAAAAATATGGGAGTGTGAAACATTCGTTGATCATTATTCAATTCTGGGCAACGCCGGGTGTTCTTAATAGTATATGATAAAACAAAAACACTGGCATACTAATAGTAACATGTATGGTGTTCCTCCTAAACATTGAAGCGTCTATTTCATATATAAATTTTTCAATGTCCGAAGAAACAAAAAGCAAAGATTTTAAGCAACAACTAAACAAAACTTAGATTTAGATGCAAACTTAAACTTAGATTAAGGAACTCCGCCTCCTGCAACACATAAGGCAGTGAAAGTATACTATGTTTTTCTGTTTTAAACTTAGATCAACAATGACCCTCATTTTTTTCAGATTACAGTGACATTTTTGCCGATTGTTAGTTTACTACTTCATTTCTGATCTATCTCTTCTCTTTTTTTTTCTATTCGCACATTGGATCTCACCTGAATATATTGTTTTGCTTTGTTTTAAAACCATTCCTTAATCATTTCATTTGTAAAGAACGATACTTAATACAAAATAATTGTTTTAATTAGAAACCGTTACTGTTTTAGAATACAACATTGTAGTGTAGTCTGATTATTCCATTCGTCTCGATAATTTCATTTAATTCTAGTAAAAAAGAAGTCGATACTAGGGCTAATTTCTAATTATGTGTATACTTTCTAGCACAAACTGTATAGTTTTTAAATATATACACTGTAATAACGTTGACACGACAATTCTCGCTAGATCGCCGAAATTTAACGACGATGAGCCCGATCATTATTAAATGTATGAACCTTGAAAATACCAGGAGCTCCCCGTTTCTCTCAGCATTTTACTGGTCGTCCTAGATTTCTCGCTACGTTCGAAATAACGCAGTGTCAATTCAGAAGAGGTGTTGTTGAGGATTGCGAAACCCTTTCTTCATAATTATACGTGAAGCTACCTTTGTACAGGGTATCTATTGTCTCCGAAAACAAAACGGACGTGATGTATAACAACCACGCAACTGTCAGCTTCATATATACATTGTAAAACGAAAGATTCTATATACAGATTTTTCTCTGTGGAATTGACAGTTCAAATAATGTTTCATTTTGGATTTTCCCATACCTTAGCGTAGCATTGGCACTTATCAGAATATAGGATTAAGATAATATATTTATCGAACACTACATGTATCATGTTTATAATGTGCTTAGCACAATCGCAAAACAAAAAGATATGAAACAAAAACGGGTATTTAAGATAAGACGGGGTTTAGAAGAAACATTTCATGAACTGCGCGTTTTTCGGATGTTTATAACTTCGTTATTTTTAATTTATTTCGCCTTTTAAAATGCCCTGATTATTATGTTACAAGTTATCCTTATAGATGAACGTAAAAAAGAATATTCGAAAGATCATTAACAGCTAGTGACCTGTGTTCACGGGACCATTGTCAAAATAGATGAAGTTATTTATTCTGGAATTCTAGAAATTCGCAAACCGGACAATTAGTTATATTAAAATCAACAAAATATTAAAAATCAGACATTATGTTTGCACTCATATTAAACTATATTTTTAAATTGAAGAATAAATTGCAACAGGTATTTTTAGAACGGAGTCACCACTTATCAAACCCAAAAGCCCCTCAAGGATACGAATTAATGCATATAAGGTGCCAGTGTAGTAACGTTAATTATTTAGATTGGTTGGAATTCGCATCATTTAAAGGGGCGGCTTAACAAATACTTATTTAAATTTGACTTAAGTCTATTATATTAATCGTATGGCAAGTAGGTCAATTGAAACAATGTTCCACAGACGGACTGCTTTAGGGAGGAAACTTTGTTTTTAAAATGTTCGTTTAGATTTAAGTACAAATGGAGAGTGCTGGAAATTATTAGTAGAGGATGTAAATAGTCGAGGGTGTTTGCGAAGATTTGGCAAGGGAGGTATAGATTGCAGATCAGACAGACACTTTCTATGACATCAACGGAAGAACAGGGGCATGATTGCAACGTCTCTTCTGTGGAAAGAGATTGCAGAGGGGAGAAAATATCATCTGGTACTAGATTCAGAAACCAGTTTTGAACTCTATCAAAGTAAGATAGAGCGCGCCGAGCAGCTACTTCCCAGGTGTGGCATCAGTCCTTTATTTTCGGACGTACTTGGCTCTTATACAAGTAGAGAAGTGCATCGGCAGTGACGGACGTACTTGAGCAGTAGAATGATCCATCCATTTTTGCAACGATCTTAGCAACAGATTTAATGTATGTGTCCCATTTTAGATCAGGGGTGAAGGTCAGATACAGAAGCCTGTCAAGCCATGGTGCTTCCCCGAGACGAGTACCAATCATTTCAATGGGGCTAGAGTGATTATAATGTAAAGATAGAAGAATAACTTTAAATGCATTAAAATTACACCCCCGGTGAATAGAGTATCTGTAAAAGAACATGCACGAAAACGTTTAAATATCTTTATTGCTGTTTTAACCTTTAATGTGCATGTTATCTTTCAGTTGTCTTTTGTATTTTTGTGGTAATGTTTATATTAATACTCTCCTTGGTCGAAAGCCGTTCTTCTATTCAAGATTTTGTCCATTAGTCAGAAATACCAGCGCATCCAACTTTCGCCGTTAATTAGATAACGTGTACAGGGGAAAATAAAACTTTCATACACAAATTGTATACGTAGTGGATGATGTAGTCTTTTCTCTCCTACCTCCGCTTAATCAAACAAAGGGGTTGCTTGTCTTTTTCATGCTATCTTTATTTTCATGATAGATGATTGACTTAGCTCAAATCTTCCCCCCCTGTAAAACATTAACAATACAGCTGTAATGTTGTCAGGGAACGAACGCATTGCGCCCTCAGTCGCAAAGGAGACCAGAGAAAAAAAAAATTGGAAACACTACTTTTATTTCCTCATTGTTACGACCGTGACGTCACTCACGTGATTGTTATTTCCTATATGATGTCGAACGTCATCAACAAATGTTATGTAATCTCGAACGTTTTCCCCGTCTCTAACGTGATCTCAGATTTAAATTATATTTTTCCCAACCGGTGACGTCATTTCGCATGCATTAGAATACGCGCGTCCGAGATATGTTAAAAAACGTTTCCTGCTTATAAATAAATCTCTTTTTTTATTCTGTATGCCTAAAACTAAACGAAACATCATTAGCAAATTGCTTATCTAAAAAAATACCATTTATGGAACACAATACTTCCGGATTGATTCCCATCTAGATATATTTGTCTTGAAATATTTCTGAAGTCGAGTAGTTTTCCTACAAAATAGGAATGTTTTCTGATGCTAAAATTTATTTTCGTGTACTACATAATCGCTAAATTTATTGATAACAATTATTTTTCAGAAATGTCAGCGCTCTCATGTAATTTATAAGAGTTAATAGCTGTGAACACGACAGGAAAAAATCGTTGCTTTTTGCTAAATCTCTTTACCTAGAATCAGTACCTTTTACTTTATTTCTTGTAAGGTAAGAAAGATTTTTTTTCTAAATTACTGTTAATTGTTTCCAGTCTAACAATCCTGCGAAGAGTGAAAACACATAATTTATTGTGGATTACGTGTTCATTTTGGAAAAAAATTGACTTAATCATTTTGAATGATGTTTATACTTGGACGTGAGATTAACGATTGCACTGAACTGTTAGCAAAATTAATAACGATTTTGAAAACACACTCAGACCAATATACTTGTATTTATATGTCTCTCTTTAGTTTAACACATTACTGGTAGCTGTGAATAAAGCAAATATGGTCAGTTTCTTTAAAATCGCAAAAGATATGTAAGTGGACGTAAGAGACTTCTATCTGAGATCATGTCTAATATAATGGAAATTATGTGGAGTTGTGCTATAAGACGTTTGTTTACATTACATGTAATGGTCTTCAAATGATTGCAGTCACGGAAGCGGGAGGTCTGGAGGGAATTCCAAAGTCTACAAGTCCAAGAGAAGAAACTATAACTGTAAACGGCTTTCCGGTAGCTTGGAGTCTTCACAGTGTAAAGCTGAAACTTTGTTGCGTGTCGGTATTGAAAGTATATACGTCGGAAGGACACAGATGCCCTGTAGCCATCCGATCATATTCCAGAAAGATACTCGTTAAACAAGCACAACGTGCAACCTTGCCGTGATTAAACAGCTTGGCAGGGGTGCGTGTTTTATTAGATTTGAGACTTTTTATTGGACCGTTCCTAAGAGCATGTTGATGCTATAGCCCAGATTTGGTAACAATATTCCATGCATGCTTTGTAAAAGTATAGAATACTGCCAGGTATGAAAAATTATCTAGAACAGTAGAAAAGCCGACAGTCTTTCCAGTAGCTTTGATAATGTCCTCAATTTGTTTGTTGTTGTTAGAGATATTCTTCAGTATAATGTATACAAAAACTAATAAGAGATTAGCTACGTTTTTCTTCTAACAGGAAGACGTGACACAAGGTTGGAAAGTGTGGGCAAATTACGCCAACTCCTCTAAAAGAAGAACAATCTTGTTTATTAAAAAGTGCATGCGTTCCATCGCAAACATTCCCCGGTCGGGAAGCTAAGTTAGCAAGGAATAAACCTGGGGTAGCGACAAACTTATGTGAAACTCGTATGACGGCACAGAACCACCAACACAATGTCACAGTAAACAGGACAAATGTAATTTTAAAAATCAGCCAGACTGTGTTGACTGTGGGTCCGATTCAAACCTAGAGATGAACAAACGTATCCTGAAACAAACATATAGTATACTTTTTATAGGGCTTTATTATATGGAAATGTAAAATGGAGATTCTAGAACATCGGTACAATTGTACGCGTATTTTAGGGTCGGATTTTATCCTAGGGATGACCTAAAAGTTGCTTAATGTTAAAATTTCATAACTCACGAACAAATGTGTCTGGAAAGAAACAAATTAAATTAATTCAAACCCTTTCAAACAGCCCCACCTCCACCCCCAGTGCACGTAAAGTTTCATGGAACTACTCTACACAATTTATTTTTCAAGAATGTCATATCTTTGGAATCTATTACAATGACGTTCCTTTTCTGCGCAACGTGATCGATGAGAGGTCTTAAATTACATCCCTGTCAATTAATTCACTTTAATTATTATATTCTGACTATTTCACCTATCGTTTCTAATCTTTAGTGTCGTTCATAATTACCTGGAAAGCTGATTAACACATCTCCCCGAAATACTTTCGTGATAATCGTAGACGGTGAGAAATTAATATTTAGGGATATGATTTTAGTGGTTAGGTCCTTTATATTTTTAGGTTTTGCTTTATAGTCGAAACTTGCGACTCTGATTGGTGTCACTTTATCTTGTTTTCCTATCATTGCCCGTGTTTTACATAGCTCTATTCTGCGACTAACACTGTTTTTTTTAAATATAAATGAACATCCGGAGAATATCATTTTGAAAATTAACATCTATACTGATAATGGCATCCTTTATTCAAGTATGACGTTCTACCAATCTCCCTTGAAATATGAAACTCATCCAGAAGTTGACCCGAGCTACGTTACAAGATGGGGTAAGAAAGGGCTTGATTCTTTTAATCCTGTTAAGTCAGCTACACTTTAAAACTCAGCTACAGTCTTTCTATCGTATGTGTGCCCTCTCTTCCTGATATTCTCATAAATGACTGCTTTAAACCAAAAATCGATTCTAAAACTTCCCAGTCTTTCGTGTTCATTTACTTGTGGGAAATGAAGATCTTATATAAGATCTATTACTCTTAATGTTTCTCTTTAACTTGGTACACTTTTTCACACTTGGGGCTATTCTCTGTCTCTATAATGATATCGATATACTATCCGATTAATGTAAACTACTTCTCAAAAACTAAAGAACTGATTTAAAAAATCCTCGAAACCCTTGAATAGAAAAGATAAGTATACACGCCTGAAAGGAAGTTCTAATATTTTGAAACAATGTGAGAGTTCTTCAGAAAATTTGAATAATAATATTGAATATATTCGTTAAACGTATACATGCTCTGTTTTACTATGTATAATAAAAATGTTAAGCATTAACCTTATTAATAAATTGTGAACAGTTGATAATTAAAGCTAATTTCGGAGTACAGTAAGGCGGGCAAGATATAAAACTGTAAGAATTGCTTTGATTAGTGAGTAAGAATCACGTCTTAAAATATTGTTAATTTCAAATTGGTAGGTTAAACAAATAAGTTAGTTTTTTTCAGAGATGACGCACCAATAATAATCTGCTTATTTTATTCATAAGAGAAACACTATACTGACTAAGAAAATAAAATAAGAATAGAACCTTCTTATTAACGTGCAATCGGTCCGGTCACATTCTTTGCAAAATAAATTAGTGTTGTTTTTTTTTTTATATATTAAACTTGCTTACTTTAATTTGGTCCATAATAATGTCAACTAACAATGAAATGCACCCATTAATTCTTTTTTCTCCAACGTGCAGTCCAATTTAAGCCAATGAGAAAATTTCAAACAAGTAAACAACAGACGTTTCTTTTGCGATCTGCACACTGAAACAACAAACACGTAAAACAATGAAAGAATACCATTTCAGGAGAACTGGGTATTTCTCTCGTTTGTTGAAAAATAGTTCAAGGAGGTAATGTTTTTTTCATAAGCGTCTGTGTACAAGCCTCGTAAGGAGGGTAGTTATGTTCAAGATTGGTATCTAATGTAGAGAAAATACCGTTTACTTTTCTGATATTATAGAGGACACGTACTATTTAAACATGAAACGCAAAGTTATACCCGGTATAAACATTCGGAAACTATACCGGTCGACCATAAAGTATTGAGATACTGTACGATTGAGAGGTACATATGCAGACTTATTACATGTCGTAAATAATATCACCTGCTACTTAATTGGCTGAAAATCCGACGTTCGCTGTTTGTTTATAAACAAGCGGTTAGAGGCACTGTAAAAGTGATTGACGAATGTTTGTTTAAATAGACATTTGACGAGATAATTTACAGACGTCGCTCCCGAGGATCGATCGGTAGAACTGCTGACTGCTCTAGGTTCAATCCTCGGCTTGGGAGAGGTGCTAGTCTAGCGGCACTGATGAGTTGTGATACAACGAAACAGGAATGTATGTCGATGACTACAAATATATATATATATATATATATATATATATATATATATATATATATATATATATATATATATATATATATGCATGAGTTGATGTGGGGGCTGGTCAGGTGTTCATAAATATAAATTTATGTGTACATTTGAATAAAGTGAAAAGAATATCCTCTGTGACGTTTTCCATTAAAATCTTGTCGAGATAAAATGGTTAATATAAAAATAATGAAAGTAAACTTTCCTGGATTTTGATCTAGTCTTTTCAAGAATATTTCCGACAGAATTAAAACTGCTGCATCACCGCAGGTTTTATCAGATGAACATCCATAAATACGCAAAAAGCATTTACCATTAAAAGTGGGAATAAAGAGACAAACATTAATAATTATCAACCTGAAAACCGTAAAATAATAGCAGTACAAATGTCGATTAATTGAAATCTTATTAAATTTTGGGGTCTAACAAATGACATATTGTTAAAAGTTATCCTGGGTTGAAGAAAATTGTTAAAAACATATATATATATATATATATATATATATATATATATATATATATATATATATATATATATATATATATATACTAGCATGGGTACCCAGCGTTGCCTGGGTTGACATGAAGTTCTGTTTAAAACACATCAGTATATAAATCATTTTCATCATGAGCAACGTGGATACCCCCACAACAAAAATCAAAGAACGGATGAAAACATGTAAATATAATCGCATAAAAAAGAAGTATGTGATACCCTCTCCACCAGATATTTCGGCAGAAGGGCTACAAAGAGAAAAAACTTTTCTCCACATATTGAGCACTGGAAAGCCCCCCCCCAAAGAAATGATAATTAAAAATAAATCATTACAAGTTTTGTTTCAATAAAAATAGCAGTGAATGCCCGTGCGATCGCAAATAAAAAAAAAGAAAAAAAATCTACCAAAAAGTAATTCCAAAAAACAATTAAATTACATTTTTCATTTTATATTTCTAATGTAATCCCCTCCTCCCGAAAAAATTGAATTTGTCATATTTTAGGGTTCGTTCTGCATATGAAATTGTCAGGTAAAAGTACAGAATGGTTTAATAAAAAATAATTAAATTTATCGTTATTTAATGTTTCAAATGTAATTCCCGCCCCCACGACAAAATAACTAAAAATGTTTGTATTTGTCATGTTTTGTCCCCCTCCCCCTCGATCTCCAAACTCGAAAAAATGCTAGAGATGACATGTCTAGTTGAGCGCTTTGTGGCCAAAAAGTGGGTGCTCATTTTACGTTAAATTTATATAGAAAGTTATCTCCTACGCTATTTCAAAATTTCTTCTTTTTGGGGTCAATGTCAAGTTCCTTTCCAACTACCTCAAAAACTTTAACATGACGACTTTTAATGGTTTGCGATGGTGCTGAAAACGAATATTGTGTTTAAATTTGGGGCAGATAAGTAGTTTTCATAATATTTTTCAAAAAGTGTGGGATTACTTTATTATATAAATTTAACGTAAAATGATCACCCACTTTCTGGTCACCTAGTAATTTCTTCATATCATAAAACAAATTTAAGTTTGGTATTCGTTTTAAGCACCCTCGAAAATTGTGCTTTTCTTTACTAAGAGATGCGTTCATTTTTCATCTCATAATTTAGGACGCTTATTATGCTGTTAGTAAGTTTACAAAAGCATACTTTTGTTTTTCGTTCTTTTTTCATTATACAACTTGTATACTTGTGAACAGGTGCCTCTGCAGTTTAACATTTTACAAAAATTCTGTTTACACAAGGAGGCAGTTAAGTAAACTACAGAAGCACCTGGTAAAAACTATACAAACTCTATAATTGAATACCCAGCTCAAAAAAAAAAAAGATGAAAGACAAAAACATATTTTTTGTAAACCGACTGCTCGGTTAGCTTACCGACAGCATTATTTACGCCCTAAATTATGTAAAAAATAAACGAATCTCTTTGTAAAAAAACAGCGCCGGTTTGTGGTGGTGCTGAAAACGAATATCATAGTTAAATTTGTTTCATGATATGAAGAAATTATTATGTGGTTAGAAAGTGGGTGCCCATTTAACGTTAAATGTATATAGGAAAGTGCTCGCCCATTTTTTGAAAAAATAATTTTTCATATCATGAAAACTACTTATCTGCCCAAAATTTAAATGTGATATTCGTTTTCAGCACCATCGAAACCATTAAAAGTCGTAATTTTCAAGTTTATTGAGGAGTACGATAAAACTTTACATTGACCAATTTTTTCTAGGGGTGAAACGACACTGGGTCACGCCGTAAAAAGTGACCATTTTTAATTTAAGATATTAAATAAATTATAAAGAAAATCTGTTTCGCAGGCAAATAAACACACCTGCTACGGTATAATTATTATAATAAATATGGACAACACCGATTAAATTTTATAAACATAAAAAAGAGCAGGGGATCATGAATTTTTTTCACATGTGTCTCTGACTAACTCTGCCCTCGTGAGCATGCAAGTAAATGAGAGCATTAGTTTTATTTTTCTCTAACAAATAACAAAGGTTACTTAAAAATTAAGAATAAGCGAAAAAAATTTCCTCCGAATTAGAAATATGAATAATAATTCAGCTTCGAATAATATTTTGAAATGAAAACAAAAACAGGAAATATTTAATAACGTAATTTTTCAATTCAACTATCACAGTTATTTCCCATTCCGGTTTTCTGCTTGTTGGTTTGAAAATAAAACGGTTTCAGATTTACGATATAATAAGTTAAATCAAATATAACTTTTAATTTAAATACACTAAATAATGAAAAATGTTTAAATGAGTACAGTTGAAACAAAGCCATTATGTCGAATAAGTAATGTCATCGAGGTAATTATTTTAATAGATTTTATTTAGTGTGATATGTTAAGGACCGTAACTCAATAATGTAAAAGTGGTTCGAAGAATCCTATATATTGAAAGTTCATATCAGAGAGGCGGTAGCACTCTCTATATAGGGATGGCCCGTACACGCCTATATACGCCTACAAAACAAAACTATCCAAATCTCAACTAAAATCAACTTATAAGTTTCAAAAAGCACATATTCTTACGGAGAAGTGGCTTACGAATCCAGCGAGTGTCAGAACGTCGGTTAAAATGTCAAAAGAGAGCAAAAAAAAAAGGGTACAAAAATGGCCAATTGTTCTTCTTTCTTCTTTCTTCTTCTTTCTTCTTTCTTTTGAGACGATGTATCTCGGTGTACGAACGGTCTCTGACAACAGTTCAAGCATCAATCGACTGTTCTTTACACGGAGAAGTGCAGTGACCCATCGCTTTTTAGCTAACTCCATAATTGAATAAGATTACGTGTAATAACAAGTTTTAAACACTATATACCCAATGTAGACAGACCACTTCGAACACGGAACTTCTCTCAAAAGGGACATCTCCAAATAATACACCGGATGCTCACAGACGTTCCAGTTTGCCAGTGGCCTATATTTCTTGGACGCTGAATATTTGAGGTGAACGTTAAGGTTTTTTCTTTAAACAGTAACCCACCAACGTTAATGAAACCACGAAATCGTTATCTCAGTTGATCAAAATTGTTATAAGAGTAACCTATCAGCAAGTACGACGTCAAAAAACAATGTTATAAAAACAAATAATTCTTCAGATTTTGGACTATAAAATATGTACAAAATGTCAATGCTTTGACCAGGATTCGAACCTAAGTTAGCACGGCCACAACGTGGGGTCCTAACCTCTAGATGATCACGGCTAACACTGACGTCTGTCGCTCTTGGCAGAAAGACACATGACTACTGTCAAACTATTGAAAAATAAGGAGGAAACTTGAAATTCTCACGCATGCGCAAAAATAAACTATAGCAACCATTGTTAAATGCAGCTGAATCTCTTCGCTCGCTAAGAAAAGTAGATCAGACCAGTTCTTCTAAGAACTCACCAAACGCCAAAGGAAATAAGTTAAATAAACCGCAAAAGAAACTGCAAGAAAGTCAAGAAAAATTTAATAGTGAAGGTATGGACATTTTAGAACTTTATAATACTGTAACTGTTTTATCAGAGAGGCGGTAGCACTCTCTATGTAATATAGAACCGATGGAGGACCAAGAGGCAACTCCTAAGGCCCAAAACCCAAAGACCTAAAACCCAGCAGGAAGCGACCTGCTACTAATGGAGGCGGCAATGAGCCGCCTCCTAAAAAAGATAATACTATCATGAATGTAAGTTTAAAAATAAGACTGTAAGTAAAAATACTAATTAACAAGAATAAAAAAGCATTGGAAATGCAAAAGGATATAGGGATGGTATGCCAAAAAGTATACAAACAAGATAGCTATGAATGGCTAGGCACATGTAAATAGAATTGCATCCAAAGTATAGCCCTATAGCTTTTTACAACTGTAATGATGGCACGGAATGAAGATTGGAGAAAAGCTATAGGGCTATACTTTGGATGCAATTCTATTTCCATGTGCCTAGCCATTCATAGCTATCTTGTTTGTATACTTTTTGGCATACCATCCCTATATCCATTTGCATTTCCAATGCTTTTTTATTCTTGTAGAATATAATGTCTCCGTTAACAGAAGTATCCTAACATGGGCATTAATATTTCATCACAAGGAAAAGTTACCCACATATGTTCTTCATATTTCTTTGGTCATTGGTAGTTGTACACACAGACACACACACACACACACGAACGCTACTACTTTATATATATATATATATATATATATATATATATATATATATATATTATTCCTTAATTGGAATTCATTTTTTTTTTTGAGATGAGCATTATATGTTCATTTTTATTTTTATTTCGGACTATTAGTCTCATCTTTATTTAGTTGTTGTTTTTTGGATCTTTTTATTGGTTCACAACGTTTCGGCCAACTTCCTCTGGCCTTCGTCAGACGAAGGCCAGAGCAATTTAGCCGAAACGTTGTGAACCAATAAAAAGATCCAAAAAACAACAACTAAATAAAGATGAGACTAATAGTCCGAAATAAAAATAAAAATTAACATATATATATATATATACATATATATATATATATATATATATATATATATATATATATGTACGTATATATATTAAGAAGATTAGAACAGCATTCTAAAGAGCAGTTTATTTTAATGGATTAGTAAATTCATTAATACAATTAAAATAAAAGAAAACAATGTTCGTTTTAATGCAGATATATAATAAGCTCGATAGGCATAGATATCCTAGAGCTATTTTAATATTGTTTTAAATGCGGACCATTAAAAGGTATATATTTTTTATTAAAAATATTGAAGATATCCCCTCTTAACCTTACTTTTTCACCTGGTTTTATTTAATTCATATTTCATCTTACTTTGTTTATCTTACTTTGTTTATCAACATCAAAATAAATTACTATTTTTCTTTATATTTTAAATATTTTCCAGCTATATCTGCCTTACTTAAAAATGCTAGTCTAGCGGCACTGATGAGTTGTCTTTAAACATCCGCCCACTATTTTTACTGATGAGGAGACTTTGTTTCATAAAATCAAATGATAAAATTATTTCCAAGACTTATTGCCTGTCTCAATAATACATCGTTTCCGAAACTATCGTACAATTTATTGATTTTGTTTGTTCTTCCTTGTGAAACCGATTTTTAAGTTTTATTTTTAATTATAAATTAGCAATCCCCTTACTCTCTCTCTCTCTCTCTCTCTCTCTCTCTCTATATATATATATATATATATATATATATATATATATATATATATATATATATATGTGTGTGTGTGTGTGTGTACGTGAGTCAACGTGTGGGCAGGGTGAGTGTTCATAGGTATAAATTTCTATGTGCATTTGAATGAAATGAAAGGAATATTCCCTGCGACATTTCCATTAAAATCTTGTCGAGATAAAATGGTTAATTTGAAAATAATGAAATAAAAATATCTCGGATTTTGATCTCGTCTTTACTGCTATAATCTTTAGTCAATGCGAAGCTCACTTTATGACAGAATTACACCTGTTGCATCGTCACAATTTGATCATATGGACATCCATAAATACGCAAAAGTACCTTTACCATTAGAAGTAGGAGTAAAGCTAAGAAACACACATTTATAATTGTGAACCTAAAAATCGTAGAATAATAACATTACAAATGTCGGCTAATTAAACTCCCACTGAATGTGTGTGTCTAACAAATGATATATTTTTTAAAATGTTATCCCAAGTTGGAAGAAATTGTTTAAAGCACTATTAATTGTTTTTGTTCTGTTTTATTAACTTTTATTTGAAAAGAGGCCGGATTATCGTTACATAATAAAGGAAAATCCGCCCTCTTTTCAAATAAAATATCCGTATATATATATATATATATATATATATATATATATATATATATATATATATATATATATATATATATGTCTGTGTGTGTGTGTCTAAAGAAAAAGGACAGAATACTTTGCAAGTCGTCTTAACTGACACACCTTGAGGAGAAAATCCTTAATGTTTAAATTATTGAAAAATCACAAAATTGAATTTGAATGTTCCACAGAATTCCCGTGAAACTAACTACACGTGATTAAAATAAATATCATTCCTATAAATGATGAAAAACAATTAAATAGGAAATGAGAGCGAGTATACTTAATTTGATCTTCGTTTTGAAAACATTTACAAGGAACGATGAGAGATAAATAATGAGAAGAACCAAAGTTTCCTAGGGATTAATAAATGATCTAATGAATTGCTCCAACTAGCAGAAAGAAGGTTGATGGATAGCCATAGAGATTCCAAAGTTTCAAATCTGTTATGAAACCTGCCTTAATAATAAGGCAAGTTTTTATGTTTATACTAAACACGCTATATGCCAGCTTTTTGCCCGGCATGGATTTTTTAAGAAAACATTGACTAATAGCGTTGTACAATGGAACACACGTAGGCTGATCTTTGTAAGATCATGAAACGAACGTCTTTGTTTATGCTTGTCTAAAACTTCAAGTAAATCCGCCTTGTGTGACTACCATCACACAGACTATTAAACTTATAAACATGATTACTATAGCTTACATAGGGTGGATTTTCCTTTATTATATAACGATAATCCGCCAGTAGACTGTGAACATGACCTTTCCAGCGGAGGGCTGCCCCTTGCCTTTTTTGGAGGTGGTGAGTTCAAGTGCTTCCACTGCATTGACTGAGCTTTGGTCTCTGGATGATAGTGATGGACCCAGGTTTCATCCTGTTTAATCAGTCTTTCGAAAAACTTTGACTCATCTTCTTGGCACATCTCCAAATTCAATCCTTAAGCACTCGACGCGTTTTCGCGTCTGGAGTGACGTGAGCAACCTAGGAATCCATATGACAAACACCTTATGCATATGCAAAAGATCCTGTACTAATCTTGACATCTTGGGCTATTTGGCGAATAGTAATGCGCCGATCTTCAAAAATGGCAGTCTCAACTTGACGGACAGATGCCCCATCAATGGCTTTCGGCCATGTTTTAATTCACAATGCCAGCATTTTACAAGGTTATATGATGGGACATTATCACCGTAAGTTTCTTTCATTTCATCAAAAGTCTCCTGTGGTGTGCGTCCTTTCAAATACAAAAACTCGATCACTGTTCGATATTCAACAGGCCTCAAACACATGTAAAACAGAAACTACAATTAGTTCAGAGCTGTAATTTGCCACATAACCCGTAGATATATAAATAATTGCACATGCAGAATTTCAGCTAGATCAGACAACTTATTGCACGCCCCTTGTATAAACAATTGTTTTATAAAACTATAGTGAGTTCGAAGCTGACTGCACGAGGCATCCTATTCAGCGCTTGGAGGTTAGAATTTCCAAACAGGTCTCCCATACGTAGACACGAAAAATAGCTAACATCCGGTCGTGTAACGGTCATAAGTCGCCCATCGGTGAACATTTATTGCAGTTCAATAGAGGCGGAAAGTAAAAGTTCAAAAGTGATCAATATTTTTTTAACTGAAGTGTATAAATATTGTGAAATGTATGTAGGTAATAAACAAATACAAGCGGTGATTGAGCCGAATTTTCTAATGATGCTGACAAGTTCCCGGTAACAATACAGTTTGTGGGAAGAGATAATAATCAGAGAACAAATTACGGTAATGTTAGATGGTAATTTAGATTGTGGCGCTACTAGGAATAAACATAATTTACAATAACGGAAAATGCGACTACAAATACGTGTAAACCTACGTAAGGTAGTGTATAATAGGGTGACCAGAGTAAATTTATATGTAGCGTCTGAATTTGTCAAACCGTAATGTTTTGTATTTTAGGGGAATAATTATCCTATTTAATTATTAACTATATATATATATATATATATATATATATATATATATATATATATATATATATATATATATATATATATATGAACTCTCATAGGTATTATAAGAGCTTGTACTTTAATTTCTTTGCTAAAAAGAAATAGTTTGCAATATATATATATATATATATATATATATATATATATATATATATATATACATATATATATGTGTGTGTGTGGGTGTGTGTGTGTGTGTATAAACTTTTGAATGGATGATACGAATGAAATCTCTGGAGATATTTAGTTGACAGTTCAACCCTGATTTGTGATAACTTCAAAATTTATAGTAAATTAACACACTTGAAAATTAATAGCTTCCAGTAAGGCATAATTTATTAGCGGTTGACTATAACTGTTTCATTTCAAAACATTCGTAATAATTCTAGCGTTATAAGTTAAATGCGTTCTTATAATTTCACACGCATTGATCAATTAAACTCTTATGATTTAAATTTATTAACTCCCTTTTTTTTTAAATATTTACTTACAACGAAACTCATCTTTTAATAAAAAGAATTTGTACCCGCTACTGTCTTTCGTTTTTAATTCTTCTCTGGATAGTTTTACAGATTATATACAGGATGTTTGATTATGTAAATATTCTTCGAAGCCATATATTTTATCATATTTTTAAATCTTATTTCTTTCATTTATGTCTATTGAATTGCATCTACGGATGTTGACAAGAAAAAATGTTTTCATCATCGTATGATTTTTCTTGGTGAATATGTTGTTGACTGTGCAATAAAAATGTACATTCAACATATTTGCTGAGGTTCTCTCTCACCGATCTTTATATATATATATATATATATATATATATATATATATATATATATATATATATGATGATTGCAACGCCTTGTCAGACGAGTGCCACTCCCTCAGATATTTAAAATCCATGAGCCCAAATGTCTGAGGGAGTATCTATACAAATATGATGTTACAGAGTCTTAGCTTTGTACGACAGCTAAGACTCTCTCTCGGTTCAAAATGTTGAGAGCCAGCAACAAGCAAGAGCAAGATAGCCAGCAACAAATTAAACTGCAGACCAGCTTAATGCGGGTACTGGTCTCCCGCTTTATGTATTTTTTAAATTAGAGATTTGCTTCTCCTAGAAAGGTTGCCTTCACCACGGCTTACGGGAGCCCTCTCCACCCCAATACACACACACACACACACACACACACACACACACAAATATACACGGTGCTAGTTGGCCGTTAACCCCGAAAAAGAGTTCATTCGCCCTTTGGAAGGTCTTGTTTTTAATCCTTCAGGGAGACTAGCCGCACTCCTCACCAAACAAGTCTGGTGGGGGAACCAGTTTAGTCGCCGGTGACCCGACCATGAGGCAGGTAGTACTGGGTTACATGGTACCAGTAGCATATGACATGACCTGACTGTATATATATATATATATATATATATATATATATATATATATATATATATATATATATATATATATAAAGAAAAAGAGAGGGAGAGCTAGATAGAAAGAAAGAGAGAGATTCATACTTACATTATATAAGGGTAAGTTGTCTGTTTGTACGTGTATTTGTATGTCCATATAAAAATCCTAAACAACGAAACAAAAACACTGTTTATATATCTTTTATCTTTGTTCCATTGTTCCATAATATGTTATCGTTAAAAAGAATCAATCATTCTTTCGGGATAAAGTGGACCCGGTTTAATCCTGATAGAGGTTTAGTTTCGTATGTTATCTATTATATAAAGATGGTGTGTATTCCTTGCATTATTGTTATTTTCAACACATTAAAATAAAGGAGAGGAATAGGCAGGACGGCGGTGAAAGAGAGATTAGTCTAATTGATTGGAGAAACCAAAAAAGAAAGATTAACGCACATTCGTAGAGAAAGAGAGAAGATAATTTTAATATAATAATAATAGATGCTCTGATTTGTGATAGGACCGAACAACTCTGTAGGGCTATACAAGTCGCTATACGAATAAATTATCGCCAGCTAATTATTCTTTAAATAAGTAAAATGCATCTTTATTTCTTAATTTATATCATATCCCTTGTCTGATTTGCTTCAAAATACTTGTCAGCTAAATATTGTTAAATCAATACTCATCTCCGAATTAATATTCATTAGTATCCTATTTCAATACGTTTATTAGTAGGTCGCTCGCCGTTGCCAGGTCGTAAATTACGCATTAATATTCTATTTTAATTAATGGAGGTGTCTTATTTATTATAATATATTTCAAAGGTGTTTTGAAAAATACGAGTTGAGTACAATCCGTTAGAAGCGTTACTGTTGTAGCTAACTATAAACGGATACGGGTAATTTAAAGCTATGCATGAATAATTTTACATGGATAATGTTTTATCCGACTTTTACTACCAAGGTCAACTGTTTTCTTTTCGATTTTAACTTCTTAAAAGCTATTTTTGCCGGCTAAAAGAGCATCGAAGTTGGCTACGGGTCAAAATTCACTATCACATTTTAACTTTGTAGACAAAATATTCAGAGAAGTGTTTGGTAAAGAATTTTTGCACACACCCCGACAATGTCATATATATATATATATATATATATATATATATATATATATATATATATATATGTATATATATATATATATGTGTGTGTGTGTGTGTGTGTGTGTGTGTGTGTGTGAAATAACGTGTTCATCTTAAATCCTAAGCAATTATACAGAATATGTAAACCATTCATGAATAGAATTCCGCATATAGTGAAACGAAAATAATCATCTAATAGGAAGCCATGAAATGAACAGGTAATTAATTAAAACTAGTTCATCAATATATATATATATATATATATATATATATATATATATATATAATTAATTAACCTTTATGTAACCGCTCGCATATCCATGACTGAGTATATTAAATAATTCATTATAATGGTTTTTAAATGTAAAAACCAGACTTTAATATCAATGTCAGGACGAGGAAAAATCAAATGTATAATTACATTGATTTTCTAAGAAGACACTATAACATGTGCTAGTTATTTACGTTTATATACAAAAGAAAGATGAATTGGGCCGTGGGCAAAAACTAGCGGGATGTTTGTGCAGATAATAACGACTAATATACATACAACAGTCCAAAACGGTTAAATAATATATATATATATATATATATATATATATATATATATATATATATATATATATATATATATATAGCACATACGTATTTTCTTAGAAATGGCTTTTTAGTGGAGCGGTGTATATAAGCCTTTTACTCTTTCTGGTCTGCATTTCGTCGGTAAGCTTTTTTCTCTAAGAACAGTCAGTTTCATTAATTCCATTAATCAAATATAGTACTAATCAACAATTGTTGCAGTTCGCATATAATCTAGAAAGTTATATAACGTTAGTAATTACAAAAAGAAAGAAAAACTCCGTGTAGCCAGTGCGCTTTTGAGACGTGTGACGCGAGAAGCGGCAACGTGATTGCATTAACCATTGTGAAGGAGGTTGTTTACGGCAACGACGAATCCCGTGACTAGGAGAAACGAATTGTGCAAGAGAAATCGTTAGTCCATATGGTCGATTAGCACTAAAAGCCGAGATCTCTGCGGTAATGAAACGAGACAGCAGAAAATGAAAATGTGAGATTTTACATTCACAAGGAATACTTTATAATCAAACAAATAAACAGACACAGTTGGATGTAGAGATATTGATAAATTTACATCTATCTATCTATCTATCTATTTATATTCATGTATAAATATGCATCTTCTTTATACCTATTAAGTAAATTAACACACACACACACACACACACACATATATATATATATATATATATATATATATACGTACTAAAAGGAGAGATGCAAATTTGAATTATTTATATAAACACGAAAGTATTCATGTATAAATATATGTGTGTACATATATGTATATAGACGCACACATATATTCGCATCAGTACATATGCGTATAAATATATATATATATATATGTATATATATATATATAAAGTGCGTATGTCTGTGTGTATGTATGTACTTGTGTGTTGATTATGTCCATACATGTATATATGTTATATATAGACTCCCCATAAACTAAATAGCCGATAAGAAATTAAGGAGAATATTTCCAAAACTGACAAGAGTGATGCTGTAGGCGAAATATCATTTGATGTTGTTATGCCCCAGAAGAGTGTCGAAGGTTACATCGGCTGAAACATTGTGAAAATAACAAGCGTAATGAGAACAATAGTTCGAGTGATATAAATAAAAATGTTTATTAGTTACTTTTTTTTCTTCACTTTGACTTTATTAAGTTGAATGAGGTGAGGTTGGAGCGATATATAAAAGCGGAGATATGGGCAGAGGAAAAATATGAATAAATTACCATGCACTAACAACGCAACAAGAGAGTAAAATAAAGATTTTTAGGTAGTCATTGGCAGAAAGTAAAACTGAGGCAGAACTTTATATAAACAGAGAAAACAAGAGTGAGGGTGAAAATCGGAATAGAAATTGAGAAAGAAAGGGGGAGAGAAAGCTAGAAACCAAGAGGGTGAGAATGCGTAGGAAGACATTCCAACAAAGAGAGAAAGACGAATCGCAGATGGATAGATGGAGAAAAAGATTAAACGAGACCAACAAACGGAGTCATATTAAAAAAAAATCGATGAACACGATAGGAGACAGTGAGGAGTATTGCGACATAACTTAAAGTGAGTTGAAGTTAAAGGACATATACTGGGAGTGTAAGTGAGTAAAAGGAAGCAATGCAGGTGGACCGATAAAGAAAGTACGACATCGGCAGACGAAAATGAAACTGAGTGAGACTGACAGGCCAACAGACAGCAGGAGAGAGGAGGATAGTTTAATTGTTTTATAGACAAGGTAACGGAGAGAATTAGACAGAGAGTGAATACGAAAGAAGTGAACAGAAATACAGGAACCGGAAAATAGAGAGAGACAGTGAGAAAGCGAAACAGATAAAGCTGTAGAAAATGGGACTAAATAGAAAAAGAGGAAGCGATACAGGGAATCGGAAATTGACGATGCAAAGCAAACAAGAAGAGAAAGAGAGAGATAGACTGATAGAGAGAGAGAGGGAGAGAGAGAGAGAGAGAAACAGAGAGAGAGGTGAGAAACAACAAAGACTAGCAGGCTGAGGCGCCCGGCTTTGCCCGGTTGTAAAATACGTATAAATATGATATTTAAATTTGTCCGGATTTCGTAAATATTATTATAGAATCGTGATTTCAAAATTCAAAAAAAAAGTTTTTGGGTGCCATAAGCTAGAATCGAATCGGAAAGCAAAACTGTAGCTTTAAAAGCTGGTGACGTTACCACGGTACCAACGTGAAACACATATGAGCTGAATTAAATAAATAAAACTAATATACAAAATGTATCACGATTTTTTTTAAAACTATGACCCCATTTTGGCCCATGAAAAACTATTTAAACTGGCTAAAAACCCATAAAAGAACGGTTCATAAAAATTCAATCCTTGAGATTCCTCGCGCCACTCTGCAACTTTTAGTTCCGGAAGCATTAGTTTGAAGATATGGAGACAGACAGACAGATAAACATATAGCCTTTTATATATTAGATAAAGACTATTAAATCTAGTAAAAGAGGGACTATTTATGCTCCGCTAACTCTTGTTAGTCTTTTAAAAGTTCTTTCGTCGTTCTGTCTAGCTTAAGGCGAGTCATCCTTACGGATACCAGATAATCTACAGCTATCTTCTACAGTATAACTGAGATACTTTTTATGATGCTTACCGTCATTTTACGTGCAATTGTTTTTATCTCTCTTGAACGTTGTTCACCGGGTAAATTCTTTGAAATTTTAACTTCATGAGTCAAGGTGTTCCCATAATAACAAAAATGATGGATATATTCCCAAGACCCCAGCCTCCATTAATGTCACACATTAGAGTCTAATATTTCGTTATTCTTATTTTTTATACTTACATGGGTATTCTGATGATAAGAATAGAGGGAACTTCAATTAATACAGAGATAATTTGAATGCTACTGGACACTGTCGTCGAATTCTAACTCTCTGTACAGGGATTTATCAGGATAACTTGGCATGTAGATATTTTTCCATACAAGTAAACTCTGACCAAATATTCAACATCCCATTATTCGCGTCCCAAATAAGATTTCCCTGGTATAGCTAATCAACATTAACTTTTACTTGAAATCGTGCATCTTCTCCAAGTGGTTTTATTTACAGTAACAGTACAATGCTAGATACTCCATCTGACTATATGGATGCTTGCCCTGGAATCCAGTGCGACCAAGCGGCCACGAGAACAGTATACTATAGCATATTTACATCGTCAATTAGTAAGACGGAAATAATGTTCTCACTTTCTTTACAAACTCAGTGTTTGAAAGGTAAAGGTGAACTTTTAATAGAACATTCGAATATCAATGTATATCATATATAGATCAAGTGTTTGCCACAGGAATGGAAACGCCTTGGTTTTTGAATATTTAGATTGAAGTAAAATGAAACAGAAAATGATGATTTTTTTTTAAACTTTACTTCTTCCATACTGACGTATGATAAGTTGGAATCGAGTGTTTTGTTTGTGTTCCATAACTAGAAGATTCTCTACAAGACTCTTTTTATCTGGTATGGTTTTTCATCAAGTTTTCCATTCACATAGATAAATTGCCTTCTGTATCCTGTATGGTAATCTTAAAGAATTTCTTCCGGACTCTGACGTATTATGCATGCCTTCATACCTAAATATATGCAATGGCTAATAGTTACAAATAGCCACCAATCTTTTACTAGCTATGGCCGAAGTTGCTAAACTACGTTGATCAAACGAGAACTAGTTTGTAAACGTAATCACGCCATATATATTAATGGGAATGTTTCGGAAAATTTACGTGTCAACTGGCTCTTACTCTATGCACATGGCTTTTAAACTACAATAATCTTTAGAGCTTTATTAGCACTCACATATGCAAGACATATTTCCATGGAAATAAATATTAAAAAAATCGTTACATTTTTTGGAAAATCACAGAAACGCCCCACTTAGTGATGCCTTATAATGTTTGTTTCTAAAAGTCAGAGAGAGGTCACTGGCTCTTGAAAGCTTTTTAAGTGCAGTTCGGCACTTTCTGAAGAACTGCGAATCGCTTTTTTGCTTCGACTCCCCTGGACTACATAACTGAGAATTACCTCGAGAAAAGTTCTATCGAGTGCGGAGGTACGAGCAGACTATTCTGTTAATGTTTGACTCAAGAAGGTCAGTCTCTCAGCGCCTAGATGACATGTAAAGCCAATCATTACCTAGCCTCGGGCGCACGGACGTTGAATACGGATCTGTATGCGAACCCGATGTATTTTCATGTTCCATAGAAACGAGAACAGGAGGAGGAACTCTCGGTTTTTAACAAAAAGAAGAACACATAAAGGATTCGTAGTGAGCTATCTGCCCAGTCAAAAGGAGTAGTGTCAACGCTGTAGGCACCCAGAACGCACGTCGACTTACTTGCTGCCGTTGATTTCGGTCCCTGTGGTTTCGTATCGAGTGACCACCTTTATGACTATTTTGATACACGACACAAAGTCATTAATGCCATCTGCGAAAAATGGAAAATCAGAATTACTTCCCCGTACATTGTCTTGCGAAGTAGCAGCTCTAACGCGAAGATGAAGAGGAGGTGCGACAATAGACACCCCTGATGCTCTGGCCGGGAGATAACGAAAGATTTCGAACTTGTACTTATGCCGTCGCTATGCAATACAGTAAGCTGATCCATTACAGTAACTCAGATTTAAACACCATGTTAAGCCCGGTTCTAGACCTTATTGGTTTTACTTGCATCACATCCGTAAACTGTGTGAACTATGTTCCCAGGTTATCTACGCATATCAAAGTTGGGGCGTTGTTAACGTGGATCAGAGTTCTACTCCTTCCATGCTATTAAGGTAGGTTGTAGTTCAAACCTTCTTGCTCATCATTGAGAGCCTTCTTTGGAGTGGAATAAAATTCCCACTGGTGAATCTCTTCTAGCAAATGTAGGTTTTGAAAATATGCAATTTATTACGTGGTTCCGTCATGACCTTAAAGTCTGATGTGACAAAAAAAGCCTGTTCTGAATTGGGTTCCATGCATGATGTAGTATCTCCTCCTCAATGTTCTGCTTGTATTTTATTGTATACAGATCCTTGCCCACTTGAAAAGTGATCATTTCCTCTGGTCTTTCTTCACAGTGACTTTATTGATGGGTCTGCTGGAGTGCTGTGTAGGGTTACAACGTTATTGTTGTCTGGTTTTCCTTTGTTAGCTCTCCCATTTGGGGAAATCCATGTAAAAGAGTCGCCGTTTGGAGAAATGTCCCTGATTGTTCGTTTGGCTGTGTGCCATTAATGTTTCCGGATCTGCTGTAGTATTGGAGGAGCTGAGTTTTTTGGAAGTAACAACCTCGTAAGCGTACACATGTATGTAATAAGTTGAAGATGAATATATTATGAAACTATAACCAAGAATAATTTGAATGTATAGGTTTAAATGCAGTAAATTTTAAACTCTTGATATCCACATGACCTCGTCTCATAAGTTAGCGAAATCGCTAGGAGCAAAATATTTTTGTTCTGATTTTAGCTGATAGAATCAAAGACATATTTTTAAGTTTTGAAATCATTAATATATTGAGTACAATATAAAAATCAATAGAATATTGGTTCTATAATAATGTTTCAACTAAAATACCATATTTAAGCTTATGTTGCCAGCGGTCAACACCGGGCGCTACGCTAGTATATATATATATATATATATATATATATATATATATATATATATATATATATATATATATATATATATATATATATATATATATATTAAATAGATAGTGAAGAACTTACACTCAATGTATTTTTTCTTAATTATTCTATTAATAGAGGAATAAAACCTGGTTATATTTTTCTGCTAAAGTTCTATTATTAACCATGAGATAAAACTTCATGAGTGAACGAGCAATGCCGCATATACTTTTTAGATCTGAAGACAAATGAAAATGAGAAAAAAAGTTTCAAAGGGATAAAATAAAAACCATGCATTAGAGTGATGCCTATTAAAAAAAAACAGTTTCGGAATAATAATTAAAAATAAGAGAATTGATAACATAGATATACACTTATTGTTTTTTTTAATTTGAAAATGAAAAAATATAACAAACACACAACTAACAGAACAGCGAGAAGAAGAATAAAAACTTGAACAGAAACAGACAATAATTCAAAGATTTGAGGAAATCATAGCGGAAGTAATAAATAAAAAGAAGACGTAATTAAAATAATGTGGTCAAGACCGATAAGACTAAAGATGGTAGAAATAAAACCAGAAGATAAAGAAGAGAAAAAAATGAACATAAAAAAGGAAAAGGAAAAAAGAAAGAAAAACGTAATACGGAAGCATAATAAATAAAAGAAAAACAAAACTTATTCATGCTCCCTAAACATAAATACTCCTGTCTGATCCTACAAAGTAACAAAATTCCAACTTTTCTGTTAAGACCACTAGATGCCGGAAAGCTTCTGCTATATTACTTTCTTTCCTCGGACTACTAGATTTTTTTTAAATTCCTCCCATGTGTTCTACTTTTCTGACTATACTAACATGTAGAAGCATTAATGTAATGGGAGCAGATACCTTACTGTTGAACGCCATGCATAGTCTCTTCAAGATATTATTACAAAAAAAACTTACGTCTAAGTCTTTTTGGTGAAAATAGTAAAAAAAAAAAGTAAAAACATGAAATAATAATTGTAATCCAAAATTTCTATAGATAGTGAAACGAAGAAAGAAGAGAAAGAGTTAAGCTATAAAAACGACGATGCAACAAACATCGTTGTAATTCATTGATGAAAATATTACAGGAAAAGTCGAATGTAAAGAGAAAAAGAGGCAGAATTACAAATAATTTCAGAAGAACAACTAAAAGAAAGAGAAACAAAAGCAAAAAAGAAAACGAATATAAACCATACTATAGGATAGCAGAAGCGAGGCTCAGAAAAGAAAGACAGAAACTATACATAGACAGAAATAAAAACCGATAAAAACCACCAAGAATAGAAAAAATGAATGCAAAATTACGAGAGAGAGAATAGAGAAGAGAACATCAAGAAAATAACGACGACAGGGAAAGAAAGCTTAAAGGGATGCGGATGCTGAAATAAAAACGAAAGATGCAAAAACAAAAATGCTCTAAACCGCCTTATACGGAATACGTTCCCGACACTCAAGATGGCCACTGGTGATTTAGTTACACGTCGTCTTTCATTTCTGCCAAACGCTTAAGAACCAAAAGAGGATTTAACAGGAAAAAATATTCATAGTCACGTCTTTTGTAAACCGAAGATATCTTTTTCAACTCGCGTCTTTTTTTTTTTATTTATTTGCACGTTTTTAGTCATGCGATTTTATTATTGTCTAGTAATTTCCGTATTCTTTAGGACATTTCTATGTATTCTACATTTATTTTTCTAATTATGTTAACTTTTCATTTTCTCTTGACGGATACACTGCTTAGGCACACATGTTATACAATATGATTTTAGCGCACGCCTATATTTTCTTACTAAGTTGGCGACTTTTCCCCCGATATTTGCAGGTGCAAATGTGCCCATTGAATGCTAGTGATAGTTCTTAACAAATGTAGATGTAATCACTTCATCACCTTCATCCGCATGGACAAACTATAAAATATGAGCCAGGTCTCCTAACTAAAACAACCATCTCACAACTTTTCTCTTTTGGGAATATATCGTTTTACAAAAAATTATATTATAAAGCAAATGGAGACATGCATATGCTAAATGTACAAATACATTACAGGCATGCAGTAAAAAAACCGCATTGAATGCCTACTAGACTCAGATTCTCCTGTACAGGGATTTTTCAATAAAAGCTGGATATAAAACATTTCCCCCTACAATAAGATCCTTACCAAATATTAAAATAAGCATATCATTCAAAACTAAACTAAAATCCTCGATGTATGACAACACAACGCTTGCTTATACAAAAAAGAATGTAATTCTCCCGAGTAACATATCCTCTAGTATCAGCACTAAGCAACACTATGTAATAATTACAATTGAAGAATTTAATAAACATCAAAATGGTTGGTATGTCTGAAAACAGATAGAAAAATGCAATAAGATTTTGTGAGCTGTCAAGTATTTTCGGTAAGATTAATGACCATAACTTGCATGGGAATTTGCATCTATACATTGAAGAACAGCTGATAAGGGTCCATCTAAAATTATGATAATGTTGAAAGACGAAAGGAAACACTCAATAAAACCTTACCACACGTATATCTCTTCGCATTTAGATACGGAAATCTTTGCATATAAATGTAATTTCCTTAAAAATGACAATGAAAACGACAAGTCCCTTAAAACTCTAGTGTCGTGGGGGAGCTGCATTATTTCATAAGGCGTCTCTTGAGATAGAATAGCCTGGCGGCACCCATCAGGCTCCAATCACATACAGCACGTTGTATTACCATTTTAATATTAGCCAGACTCAATGTCACTTAATTTAACGATACAATTATCTTCCTGAAAATTATACATTTCGCATAGGCATACAGATTCGCACAAACACCCGTATGAACAAATTGAAAGCACAGGCACACTATAACCATTGGTAAATTATTTAGTTCAACATAACTGAAACATTGGCACGCGTACATCCATATGGGCAAGTTCGAACAGGAATAAAGCTGTATGTTAATTAATATATATATATATATATATATATATATATATATATATATATATATATATATATAGTTATATATATATAGTTTTCATATTCAAAATTATGTTTTCAGAGAGAATAGAAATGGTGGCACACATGCTGAGATATACAGTCAGACAAAAGCGAACGCAGGAAAAAAATGATACCTAACACGTTTGCACACACACACGCACGGCAACATAGAAAGACATGTATGAATGCAAGACATACAAACTGACTCAAGCATATTCGGTGTCTAGCTGTCAAAGATAATCTTTTCTTCAAGTGATTTCTTACACACATTCGAAAAAAAGGCAAGCACATATGGACACATGCACACACATAAAAACCTGCACGTGTATATACACCACACGACAGAAAATGACTAATGGTAACACCTGTCAAGTTTTCTATAAAAAAGAGACATTGAAAGAAATACACGTTATCTTTTTTTTCAGAAGAATTCGGCTAAACATTCGAATCCCTGCTGGGCATTTTCAAAAAAAGAACATCTTTTTAGCATGCTTTTTTAAAATATTTTTTCTGTGTTAGATGCTGTAGAAGCTGATTTTCAATGTTAATTCCGTCTGTAAGATTCCGGCAGCAACACATTTGCTCTGATTCTATATTAAACTGTACCAAATTTATTTTCAATGGAACCGCCGAGTCTCGCTAATTAAAAAGAAGACAAATATTGAATGTTTAAATGATTCTGTCTTGAATGATTTCAGTTAATAAAAAGTAGTAAAGATTGGCTGTGTATTTATGATTTAGTTCTACGCGTTAGCTTTTGGAGAATCTATTTTTAATCTGAAAAAAAAACTTTTACAAAGCATATACATATAATTATTATTACGCATGAAATTATTATTATGCATATTAGGCATAATGCGTTTCATGTGGTGCACATGTTAATTACAACAAATATAAAAATAAATAACAATTACTAATTATGTAGATGTAGGTACCTGTGTGTATGTTTGCCTGTGTATAAATATGAAACTGAGAAAAATTTCAACTACTAATCCATTAACACTTTAATTAACTGGAAATCGTACCCATGCTCCAAATACACTTTATAACGAAAAAAAATCCTGTGTTTTGATGAATGAACTACGCATAGAAGTTGCGGCAAGTTTAGATGCTTCACTTTTACTTTAAATTCTCGAGATATTTCTAATAGTTAAAACTAATCATAGTAAAACTGATTAATTTTAAAACTTTCTTATCAATCTGCCTGGTTAGGGAACTTGTTTAAAGCACGAATTGTTTTGATTTCGATTCTAACTAATGGCATCCAAGTCAATGTTTTCGTTTTTACTTTTGAACTCACTACGATATATTAGGTAAAATATAATATTCAATAGAGAATTACCTATGTGATAATAAATGCTAAATCTGCATGAATTAAAACATATTTCCAAATAGTTTTAGGCCGGGCAAATGTGTACATCTCCCCTGCTAGTTAATGATAAATGTTATATAAACTGAGATAGTGAATTTGATTACACTATTCAGTTCTCTTAAATTAAAATCCACATTAAGATAAAAGAAAAAAAATACGTTTTGCAATTAATTTTAACAGAACTAAAAATAGTCGTTTCTTGACAATTAAAACAATAGTAAATATAATAAGCAAACATTCCATTAAGTATGTTCTATTAATTTCAGTATCATTACTCTCTTCACCTTTAGGTGTATTTTGCTGGACCTCAGACCATTTTATGCAGTGTCTATCTCTGTCGCTTCTCTGGCCCTTTCTCTTATTTTCTCGTTCTCTCTCATTTTCTTCCTTTCTGACTAGCTCGCTCTCTGTTAAATCAAAATTGATAAAGAAATTAAAACGAATATCAAATTCAAATAGTCGCATATAAATAAAAGTAAATAGTACCATCGGTAGTAATATTATTTATCACATGAATGAAGCGAAAATAGTTAAAGGAGGAATAAAGAGAGAGTGGCTAGAAACAAAGAACAGAAAGCTACGAATTTTATTTTTTTCCTTTTACGTTTTATATTAAACTCAATTTTCTACTTGATATTATTCCGAGAACATTAGAACTGTCTTTTCACTGGGCAATCAATTAATTGTAGAAATCAGTTAGTGTTCGATTTAATCCCATAACGTCATTTTATCAAGCATTACCTCTGCACTCTACAAGAGGTGGCTATAGCTATGCGTGTGGAGTGCGTCCAAGAGGAATGCCGATCAGTTACGTCTATATTTATACTGTTCCGTATTATTTTACGAACATTGACCTTATGTCATAGAGCGCTGTCCTGAGAAGCACTCTAGAGATTCTTCAACAGTTGCTTTTATACCAAGAAATCCTAAAACCATTCTCAATTCATGGCTTAGTTTATGTGATCACAAACCGAAAAACTTTAATTAAAATAACGAATGAGATATTTAGTGTGCTAAGTACGCCTATAAACTAGAGGATTTTTTTTATTATTCAAAATGGTAGATTTTGCGAATTATTTCTAAACATAACTAACGTATTCGCAAATAAATGGACTAATTGGTGAAAATAAAATAGAGCGATTGACACCAATAAAAGACACTTGGAAAGATTATGAATAAAATTTATCAATATTCATTATAACGTTTGAGGAACATGAATTCGGTTTCTGTTTAATGTTTTAATTGCCATTGCGAACTTTTAAGTCAGTATTTTACATGCTATTTCAATCTAAAGGGGGGGAAATAACTTCGACTTAATAATTATCCTCAGTTTAAATGGATTGAGGAATTTGAGGAAGTGTGTGACTAGAACTGCCCGCTTGTAGCGCACTGTTACATTGACATACTTTCCGGCTGAATACAATATGGTGGCCTTCTAGTCTAAGATAAACAAGTTATTGTTTATCCCTACTTAAATAATTTCTATACTACCCAATTTATATCATTAACAATTACTAAACAACAAACGTACATTCACTTAATCTAATCTTTGAGTGGCCTTTGTGTCTGGATAAGTAGAGACGCTCTGTAAAATAAAAGACATATGTCGTTACAATGTTTAATCCGATGGATTTTTTTCCATTGATGATGGAGTTTGGATTTTTATCAATAACTAATTTTTTAAAAATCCGATGCCGAGCGACTTAAAGAAAAGTACAGAAAAAAAAATCACTTTTTCTCAAAACTGTGACATAGAGTTAAATAACGTTAATGGTTTTTAGATCAATATGTTCTAAAATAAGTTAGAAATAATATCCCTTATGAATGAAATTAATCAACATTAAATAAATTACAATCCTGTCATATAGTAACAACTAGCAAAATGTTGCTTAATACAAACCAATAAATTATACAAAAATGTCTCCATTTTTATTTTTTTTTTATTTAACTTCAGTAAGTTTTAAGATATCAAGGAGATCCCTCCTGGAGCTAAGACTTGACTCTGTTATGATTTAAATTTATATCCGAGGGCTTCTTTAAGAATAGATGTTGCTCCCTTTATGGCTGCTATTTGTATTTCGTTACAGCTTGGTTTCCAGTGATTGTTTTGTAAATATTTATGAAAATTCTTTTTTATTAAATCAGTTGCTCCTATCACAACCGGTATAATATTTCTTTCTTTCAGAGACCATGTCGTTTTTAGATCATTTTTTAGGTCCTAATATTTTGTTATCTTTTCCCGTTCGGCCTATTAAGGCCAAAATCATCGATAATGAGCGCAGTTCTTTCGGGCTTGTTCCATATTACAATATCTGGTTTGATGACCTTGCCTTTTATGTATCTGCCCGCCTGTATGTCTTTGTCATAGAACCCGGTCACTTTTCCGTTTGATGTTATCGGTGGTGGTTCATGTTCCCAGATGTTCGTTGCTCTGTCAAGTTGCATCTCTCAACAGATCTTCTAATTGAGGTACTTACATACTTTGTTGTGGTGGCAGTGTAAAGGCCATCTGTCAATAAGATTGGGCATGCAGACATTAGGTGGTTTGGGCTCTCAATCGCTGAGTGGCAAAACCATCATTGGGCATTTGCTTATAGGACATCCATTTTTTTTATCCATTTGTGAGTAAGCCCTGATCTTGACTGCCTACTATGAGTCTTTCCTCATCAAATGGATTCTCCCGCACTTGCGCCATTGGAGTGAAGCATATTTGTCTATATATTCCTGTTTAAGCTCCTCCAGGAACATTACTGCTCTTGTATGTTGTTACCATCCTTGTCTTCTTGTGTCTATCCCGATTTCGGTGTATTTCTTTCTCTTTTTTCTTGGAATATGTGTTGCTGGTTCATCATATACTTCGGCAGTATTTTCCAGTATGATGCCCCCAAAGTTTTCAGCATGCTTTGTGACTGAGGTTTATTGGGGTAGGCGTTCATGGTGGTCCCTCACTATTTCTATTGTCATATCTGTTGAGCTTTTAATTTAATGTCCCATGCTTACTATGGTGGCTCGATATGCATGGTTTATTTCAGTGAGACCGAGGCCACCCTCTTTTCGCGATTGGTATATTCTGTCCATACATTGGTTTCGATATATTATTTTATGTAAGGTTAGCAGTTTCCTGGTCTTTGTATCTATTCTATTGATATTGCTTTGAGGCCAGTCAATAATACCAAACCCATATGTGATAACAGGGACTGCAAGTTGATTTTCGGCAGTTATTTTGTTTTGGGGGATTCATTCAGATTTGAGGATCTTTTTAAGGCGTGATGTGTATTCATTTTCCACTTTATGTCTCATTTTTCATGCTCCACAGTTGCATTTGTGACATCTATGTAAATACTGTTCTGACAGTTAAAATGAAAATTAACTACGTTTGTTGTAAACTCTACAATTAATATATATATATATATATATATATATATATATATATATATATATTGTAGATGATCATCTATTTATGGCAGTCATACTACAGTTTTCATTAATTATAATCAAATCTATTTTTCGACTAACTTTTAATTGAGAGTAATACTAATGCCCATTATTGTAATAAAATGGATAATGTGTAAATTTAAATGAAATCTTTACTATTCTTATATTTTTAAACTATTTTTGAGGCGCATGCAGGTGCCTCTGAAGCTCTTACCATGTTTAACGAAACGTATAAAACTTACTCCATACAAATGAATGAACATAATGAGTACGTATTAAATGCATTCGTTAGTTTTTGAACAATAACTAATAATATGTCAGTAGCTTTTATTCCTTAACTAAATTAATTAACACACATATTAATATATATATATATATATATATATATATATATATATATGTGCGTGTGTGTGTGCGTGTGTGTGCCAAACAAAGCTATAAAGATAGAGAAATAGATCGAGAGAGGTATGTATGTATATACGTATAAACTTATTCTTTACTGATCTAGTATTGTTTTACGAATGAAATCAAAATGTGTATGTATAAATAAACTCAAGCCTAGATTTAATCAACTTATAATCGATTGGCGTCTGTAATTTTTTTTAATGATCTAATAATGACAAGATCCCTTATCTTTCTAATTATTGAAATTTATATTTACTAAACCTTGTGCTAATGGAGTAATATATTTGGAAGCAATTTGCCTAATCAGATTAAAATCAACATTAGAGTAGACAACTTTAATATAGAATTAGAATTTAGAAGTAGCGCTTAAAAAAAATTGATGTAAAACAGATTATCAAATGAAATAAACTAAATAATTTCGACGTTTATATAAATACTAGCCTGGGTGTTTGACGTTCCCTGGGTGTTTAGAGGTATGTGTTGAGAAAAAAAAAGTTGTAGTAGGCAGGTAGGCAGGCTTGAACCGGTACCACAAATGATGTAAAAAAAACGTGAAAAAAAGTGGCATCTTTGCCGTTGCGCCAAATCAGATGTTGCCAATGTTTAAAGTAAGACTGGTAAATCGAAAAGAGGGGATGACTTTCGAAAATATCAGTGAAAGAAGCGACCTCTCCCTGTAGAAAATGACGAGTTAAGGGTGAAGGAATTAATGTTTTTCGATATTTGTCGTCCGAGGGGTCGATTAAAAACGCTACCGATCTACTGAAAACCTTTTCCTTCTGTCGAAAGTTTTAGGCATACATACATACATACATACATACATAAATACATACATGATGATGATGATTGAAACGTCTTGTCAGACGAGTGCCACTCTCTCAGACACTTAAAGTCCATGAGCCCAAATGCCTGAGGGAGTATCTATACAAAGATGATGTTACAGAGTCTTAGCTTTGTACGACAGCTAAGTCTCTCTCTCGGTTCAAAATGTTGAGATCCAGAAACAAGCAAGAGCAAGATAGCCAGCAACAAGTTAAACTGCAGACCAGCTTAATGGGGGGCCCTGGTCTCCCGCTTTATGTTTTTTTTTTAAATCAGAGATTTGCTTCTCCTAGAAAGGTTGCCTTCACCAAGGCTTACGGGAGTCCTCTCTACCCCAACACACACACACACACACACACACACACACACACACACACACACACATATATATATATATATATATATATATATATATATATATATATATATATATATACACGGTGCTAGTTGGCCGTTGACCCCGAAAAAGGGTTTTCGCCCTTTGGAAAGTCTTGTTTTTAATCCTTCAGGGAGACTAGCCGCCCTCCTCACCAAACAAGTCTGGTTGGGGGAACCAGTTTAGTCGTCGGTGACCCGACCATGAGGCAGGTAGTACTGGGTTACATTGTACCAGTAGCATATGGCATGCCCTGACATACAAACATACACACATACATACATTTAAATAGACAGATCAAATTTATATTATAAATGGTAAAAACAATGTAAATGTTTGCACGCCAATAAGTTATTACATATAACCCTGAGTATTCCAGTGACTAACCAAATTTCTCAAGATTATGTACATATTTAAATTGTGTTTTTACAGTTTCAATATGAACGCATAACTTACGATTCTTAATACATTATCATTAATGAAAATTCAATGTTATATAATCGATTCGGTGTGAATGTATTTATTTACTGCTAAAAAAAAATGAAGGTACCATATATGCCGGAGGGAATTGTTATTATTTTATTTGGGTGTTTTTGCGCTCTTATAATTAGCATAGTGTAATAGTTTCTTGAAAATACCACTGAAACTCACACTTACAGAACTAAAATGCAATCCATTAATGCGTGTAAATATAATGGCAGTCACGTTTCAAACTGATTTCGGTCTTTCAAAATATATTTGTACTTATTTTCGCATGTGGGGAAACTCCAGATAAGCATTAAGTTTAAAATTATGAAGAAGAACAGGAAAACCTCTCTTAATCTCTTTTTTTTTCACACATCATATCAGAATATTTCAGTAAGATGAGCTAAAAAGACTCCAAATTAAATAAAACTATGCGCCCACCGAATACAATCATATATTTTTAATAACTATAAATACAGTTGTTTTTTCTAATAATATTTAAGTGTATTTAGCATAAATATATTACTTAAATTTCGTGTACTATTGCTTATATATATATATATATTTATATATATATATATATATATATATATATACATGGGCTTCCTTCAGTCTTTACAGACTATGGATACCAACTCCAATTGTACCTGCGCGTGAAATTTTTGTAACAAGAGTTGCGCAATTCTGAACCACAACTCTCCTGAGTCGATATTGTTGAATACCAGTGGCAAGTGGAGGTTCAGGACGACTGGAAAAAAATGCCGAGATAAGCGGATAGCACATACAGCGACTAGAATTCCAAAATAGTCACCCATCTGGTACTAGCCAGGCTCAACGTTGCTTAACTTCGGTGATCTGATGAGAACCGGTGTTTCAACGTGATTATGCTGTTTGTGTATATATATATATATATATATATATATATATGTGTGTGTGTGTGTGTGTGTGTGTGTGTGTATGTCTACATATATACATATATATACATACATATACACACACGGATATATATATATATATATATATATATATATATATATATATATACGCACACAAACATATATGGTGTATTTTTTACTTTGCTACAGAACAATCATCTGAAAGAATTCGCTACACTTCGCTCTAAAAAAAAAAGAAGATATATGCCTGGAAGGATGGTGTCAAGACAACGGAACATGTACAAAACTACTCACTCTCAAAGCAAAAAAGTGTTGTCTTGCGATTATCGTCGCCATGCAGAACAAATACTATGTTATACCCACAAAAACAAGATTAGACTTGAAAAAATTGGTTCATAACAACTGAATATTCACTTCACTACCCCTAAACACTTAAAATTAAAATGTAATATAATAACATGTTATATAGTATAGTGTTGGTGTCACACAGACCAATAGAAAACCTGCGATAGCAATAGAAGCGGAATAGTATAGTAATAGAAGCAATGTTGTAGTTTCGTGTTCGGGAATACAGATAACAATCACGGTGGAGGGGTACGTCTGGGGGCTTCTTACATTTCGTTTTTATCTTAACTGATACGACGGAGTTGTCGGAGGATCCTAGAGGAGAATGAACGGAACATGAACATAGCTCAGGGGAAGTTGAGAGAAAAAGGTCTAAGAGGCTTGCATATTGACCGGGTGTATCGGGCACACGGGTTGGTTCGCGAACAATCTGAGTGAGGTCATAAGCAATGGCAAAATCATGACAAAACCTCCCCTCGTCATCTGTCTTATTTGAATGGGTCAGCCATTCCACGTTATGGACGTTGAAGTCACCACATATGTGGATGTTAGTCGAGGGATGTGAAGACAGTATGTGGTCTATTTTCTCAGATATGCTCTTAAAGATAGTAACTCCGCTGTTGTGGGGCCTATAGAGGGCAAATATGAATGCAGTGGTGTTAGCAAGTGCAACACTGAAGCACATATAGGGTAAATTAGGATCTTCTCTAGAGATATCCCTGCCACACGGGAAGCCATCCCTAATGTAGGCACATATTCCATGCCCATGGCGATCTTGGGGGTCAGATTTAGCTGTTAAATTTGAGTATCCGTTAATTATGAACTCATCTAGGGAAGTGGTCGGCCCTATTCCAGTTTTACTTAGAAAGAATATGTCCGGTTTCGTCCTCTGTAATTGGGGTTCAACCTCTGGTAGGTTGGAACGTAGACCTCTGATGTTGGAGAAGGAGACCTGGTAGTAGGGGTCTACTTTGGAAGATGGTGTCCTAGGTTTAATCGAGTTTTTATTCTGGAGATATTTCATGTTGAGGTTTTGGGATTTGTGGAATAGTTCGGCATACTTGGTTAGAGAAGTACAGAGAGGGAAAGTAAGAGAGAAAAAGACAGGACATTTTTTTGTGGCACACGAAAAGGTTAAGCCGTAACAATTACATAAAATCTATAAATATTATGACATTAAAATTTTATAAGATAATAATATTACAGTATATATCAAATCATAAAATGTATAATAAACTTGTAAATACCTCATTCGATTTAATCTACATATGTATGCTATGTAAACAGTGTTCATGCAACCGGATTCATACTAACAGAATTATAAATGTCTTGTGTTAGCCATAAATATCTACGGGCATGGCAAGCTCCGAGAAACATCGAAGGTACACTGAAAGTTTACAATGTAAGCATATTACGAGAAACAACTACGAAAACCGTTTATAAAAGTGGCTTAATAGTTTAATGGCCGCCTCCAATAAGTTTCCAGATTTTAAATTGTCGTAGAACCTTGAAAATTCAGCATGTTATTAGTATAAGATGACGGACTTAATTTCATGTTTTTTTAGGTTGAAATGAACAGCTGCAGCAGGAATTGAAATACAGCCAACTAAAGCCTGCTTGTCACAATTGGTAAATTTCACAGATGCTATCATTTCGTGAAGATACTTTCGAAGAGAGATATGCAATACACTTCTGCTTAAACTTGACAACATGCAACAGAAACGGATGGAATGCTCTAGACTAATCTTGTACGATCTTGTACGAATCGAGCATCAGTTTTCCGGTGCCATGGAAGATTTAAAGACGGCAAGGAGTCTGTGATGGATGACTAAAAATGTGGAAGGGGTGAGGAAGTCAGAACAATAAAGTTGATTTACCAACTTGAGAATTTCATGGAGAACAATCGTTGTGTGTATAGAGTGTTCAGTTTGATGTCAATGTGAGAACTGTATACAATTATCCGCGAGGAACTAACGATGCGAAAGATTTCTGCGAAGTTTTTTCCAAGGGTACCCAGAAAAGATCAGAAAAAAAAGACGTTGTCACAACAGGAAGATAGTTAATCTAATCAATTCACATTCCGCAGTTCTTGAATCTCTGGTGATCTGCAATGAAAGCTGGATCTACTGCTAAAACTGGAGACCACGAGAGAGAGAGAGTCCCCAATGGTAATATGCTGACACATACAGACCCAAGAAGGCCAGACAGAGCACATCAACCTGTAAACTTATGATGATCCCATTTTTTTTTTTTGACAGCACAAGTATGATCTACATTCTGGGTTTCTACTGGACAGACAGTAAACATAACGTACTATAATTAGGTTTAAAAGGAGTTCAGGAAGAGGTTCCAGCAAGAACTCTTCATATCGTGTCAGTAGAATTTCCTCCGGGACAATTCACTGGTCCACAACTCCATCAACTCTCAGAGACTGTTTGATCAAGATGAGCATCAAGACAGTTCCTCACCAAGTTTTATAGTCAGATCTTGACTTTTGGCTAAGCTCAAGAGAACCTACGCTCAAGAAAAACCTTACAGGCTGTGGTTATAATACAATGGAAGAGATAAGGGAGACTGTGGTGATAATTGACACACTCCTACAAGTGTTTTCCTCTGGGATATGTCCGAATTTGTTAGAAGGGTACACTAAGTGCATTCTGCTGGTAGACAAAGCTTCGAATTATGTATACACTCAATTAAAGTAGTCACACAAAAAAGGTTTAAACTTATTTAAGGCATCTCCTATATTACTATTAGCAAATGTAACTCAAATATTTCAAATATATCTCTTTCCGAAAGATATTAAGATATATAAAAAATTGCATATTAATATGTAATACCTTTTTATGACAAAGTAGTTTGAAAATATCCATTATTCTGGAATAAAACCTATTTATGAATGTGAAATGTGCTTGAAAAATATGACATCAATTTGGTCATAGACAGACACCACATCACCATTAGTGTTATTTTTTCAACAAATTTGTATAATTTATTATTCTAAACTAATGGAATCCCGAAAACAGAAATCAATGTTTTATGTGCATGTTCGCATTTCTTTTTCCTTTAAGCATTTAGATAATGACAGACATGCTTGTAAAAATAATTACCGTCCGTATTGACTTTATTAATTATTAATGGACGTGTAATAGTAGCAGTAGCAATATTACGAAGACAGTTCGCTGTGTCATTATTAAAAGATTGTGTTTCATTTACTGAATTATTAGAAGTAAGAAAATACTTGGCAAAAGTAATATAAATTTATACAAAGTTATGTAAACATTAAATTCCGAATGGACACTGTTAATGTACCATGACACATATACTTTAGAAATGAGTATACCTAAACTACCTGCAATATTTCCTGTAAACCATTATATAAACAGCACCGCGGCGATTAGTTATTTCAAAGGAATTACAAACAAAGATATTTTCGTTTGTCGAATTTCACATTGTGTACTTTTACCGATTTGTCACTGAAAATGTGTTTACTTCTTTACTAGTCTCATTGAGTATGCATTAGGTATATATATATATATATATATATATGTATATATATGTATATATGTATATATTTGTATATATATACGTGCATATATATGTATATATATATGTATATATATGCATATATACATATGTATATATATGTATATATATATATATATGTATATACATATATATATATATATATATATATAGTAAGTTTCATCACACTCTAGGACTCTTTAGGCTTATAAGCATAAGCCTGAAGAGTCCTAGAGTGGATGAAACGCGGATTATTCAGTGTAGCTTAATCGCCATATATATATATATATATATATATATATATATATCATAACTTACTAACTAGCTCTACATACGTAGTGAGCAATTTTGAAGTAAATACTAAAAGTTTACGCATACATTTATACTTTCGTATATTAATTTTATGTGTTTAAATGAAGTAGTTATACATATATGCATGTATATTTATGTATATATATGTATCTATATGTACATATACATACCAATATATATATATATATATATATATATATGTATATATGCATTCATATTTAGGTATATATATGTATATATATGTATATATGTATATATATCAATATATATATATATATATAGTCATCCACATACAGTACTGTTTCGCTGTTTCACAGCTCATCAGTGCGGCTAGACAGGCAACTACCTCAAGCCAGGATTGAAACCCGACCGTTTATACGGCAGTCAAGGCTTCTAACCATTACGCTATTGGCGGCTGCTTGAACGAGTAGTGAGTTTAACGATATATATATATTTAGAGAGAGAGAGAGAGAGGTGGAGAGATAGTTGAATTTAGTTTTATGCAAAAAGAACAAATAGAGAATCTATACCATACATGAAAAATAAGATATCTCCGAATTTTGTCAATTTATAAGATTAAATATTAGACAGCAGGAAAATATTTCTTAAATTTAATTTACATTACAGTATCTGAAAGTGTTCTTTTATGGTTTAAGATATGAGCAGAAACCTTACACATTAAGATTTATGAGAGACAAATTATGCAAAATTTCCTACATATTAGTTTCTTATTAAAAATGCTAGACATTTGCCTTGAATTTTAAATTCTAGAATCAAATTTATGTGATCAATTTGGATCAGAAGATATTACGTAACATCCTGTAATATTTTGAAAGGATACTAACATGTTATGCAAAACTGTTATGTGAAGGTAATTATTTTTACCTGCCTTGAAATTTGTATTCTAGTTTTATAACAATTTGTGTCACGTTTTTAACCTGATCCATTAAATGGCTAATATAAAACCACGTCTAGCAGTTTCATCAAAATTGAATACCGTTGTGCACCCAACCGATGCTCTCTGATTATAACAGTTTTAAAACCTAAATGCACAAAACATTTATGTTATTAACTGTTCTTTACCTTTGCAAAACACAATTATTTTCCGAAGGGTCACACCCAGAAGCGATATTTTTCTACACCCAACCTAAACACCATGACTAAATATTTTAAAATATAAATAACTTGTAGGATAAATGTTTTTTGCAAAAATAGTAAAGAACTCGAAAAGCGTTGATGTAGCATAAAATAAAGCAAGCAAACCAAACACTATGAATAAATATGTGAAAATATACAAAAGTTAAAACATAACACTTTTTTGTTGTAAATCATTATATATTCGGTATTAAAAAACTCGAAAAAAGGGTGATATGCCGTAAAATAAAAAACTCAATAAAATCATCGAAGCGAGTCTTTGTTTTTTTTTAAACTAATGCATACAGTAATATTTGTCATTGAGACGACCCCCCCCCAAAAAAAAAACATCAGCATATGAGAGTGCTCCTCGTTTCACGGAATCATAGATAGGATACAATGTCAAAGAGTTTTCTCATTGTACCTACGGTTCATTTTAGGGCGTAAACATGTATATGCTGGGGAAGGTCGGCATTTGATTGGTCAGCGAAAGCGAGGCAGTAGAGCGTTACGTCTTTGAATTATGGGCAATCATCGCTGGCGGTATGCATATATGTACGTGCGCGTGAAAGAAGGGTTGTGGACTCGTGATCGGCCAGGCTGTTAAGCATTGTAATCTTACCCTGGAGATCGGTATTTATTTCATAAGCAGTGCAAGTTATGACGATAGGGTAAAAGGTTGTTATTAGTTTGTTTGTTTTTTTATCCATAGATTTCTTGTAATTTTATTATTGCCTATTTTTTAGTGTTTGTTGCAGGAAAATAACTAAGCCACAGAGAATTGTGAAAACACTTGCATAGGACGTGGAATGTTTTGGTATATGTCATTGTCACTTCTGCTTAAGTGTTTAACACTGACCTGGGATAGTGTTTCTCTGCCTATTCTACATTCCATTGCGAGTGAATTAGTTATTGTGATTAGTATTATTAAATATTATTGAAAATTAAGTAAAGGGAAGAAAAAAATAGGAAAGCATTAAACCGTAAAGGAATTTAAAATTTTCAAGTTTAAGTGAAAGTAATAATGAAACATGTTTCGATTTCTGTATCTGATTTAAAAAAAATTGTTTGGATAAGAATTTTATTATTTAGATTGTTATGAGTGTTGTTCTTACTGTCAGTGTTATTTTCAAAACGTCACAGACAATTGCGAATTAGTGAGACCTTCTACTCAGTCATGGCTTAAGGAACCCTGTTTACTAAATTAAAAAAAATCGTTCGAAACTGTGTAGATTCCCGAGAGCAACAGAAAGACTCTCAGGTTCAATCAGGATCATCTAATCCAGATCGGAGGTTTCATGGACAGAAACGTTGTGACACAAACATTCCAAATTAGAACAGAAGTTCAAATAATCCAAATGCTATGAATGATTTGAATTCTGTTTTGGAATGCAATATTCGTGTCAATTTTTCCCTTCAGCGTTTAATTAAATGAACGTTTGAACCTCAGTCGTGACTTGTGATAGCTTTCGTTCCGGTATTCATATTTGCTTAAAATACCACACAGAACTACTACTTAATACTATCATTTCTTATACAGAGCAATCTCATGCGTCATTGTAGTGATCGCTCATCGACTAAAACAAGTGATTCTCATAGGAGTCTAGGTAACAAATGCAATTTTAGATTTTCAGCACCGAGCTTCTTGCAATCATTGTGCTTGCTGACAATAGACCTTTATAATAAGTGGTTTTCAGAATTTCAGCAATGCGCAGTTGGGACTAGTGTTCATGGTAGCTAAAAATCAGTGGCAAGGATCTGATGATCTGTCCGGACATTTCCAGGATAAAAACGAAATCGCGCTTATTTCCTCAATATGATAATTCTACTATCATTTTCACCAGAAAAAATCATTACGTTAGATTTTTTCCCCCATTCTTCTGTTTTTTTCTAATTATTCTTAATATTATTATTATTGAAACACTAGAAGTTTTCACCCATATTTTTATCAATGATTGCTTACAGATAATACTCAATAGTGTTCCCTGGGACTGAGTGGCAATAAGTCTACTCATATTTACAGTAGTCTATAACTCTTCTGATTACTTTTGAAAATTAATTTGCGTAATAGCATCAGACCCTTGCCACTGATTTCTAGCTACTATGAACACTGGTCTCCACTGAAATTTGGGTGGCAATTACTTTTTCTAAAATCACAGTATTCTTTGCACTTTTCACTTGGACGTCTGCTTAATGCATTTTCAACTCACTTGTTCAACTCTCCTTGATATTTTTTTGTTTTGCTGTAGGCCAATCGATGCAGATTGTGCACGTTATTTTATTTCATCTTGTTTCATTTTAGGAAATACGTTATTTTCTTAACCATCGGTTTTCTACGTAAGCATATTTCTTTTTAATTTTTATTGAAGTATTCAATATTTAGTGTTTTTACAGAGTAGAACGATAAATTTGTCGCTCTAACGTAAACAATAATACAGATTTATTTTAAGACTTCTGTTAGAAAAAAAATCAGGTAACTAGACTTCAGCCTCAATCACCGCCTAAATACGCGTTCTGAACCGAAACCATGGTTTTTCCACAAGCAGCAGCGAGAACTCGGCGGATGTTCGGCAGGATTTCAACGAATACTCGACAAATGACGCCGATCAGGCTGGCTTTAGTTTTGTGAGAGGTCATGTTGGTGATGTTATTGACGTATGATCAAACTAAGTAGTCCAACGGGTTCGGATCGGGGGACGAGTGGGGCATTGACAGAAATGTACAAAGACGTAGCATTCTTTCAAGCCAAGCTTGTGTCTCTTTGGACTTGTGGGCCGGCGCCGTCCTGCTGCCACATCCAGGGTCTGACAGAAACCACCTGATAGCACCAGGAGATCACCACCCTCTTCAACATAGCGAGGTATACTTTAGTGTAAAATTTCAAGCCGATTTAAAAGAGGTCATTATGTGGCCTTTATTTTATACCACAGCAATGACCATTGCCATTGCTTGAAACATTGTTTTCATCACTCCGGTAAGGTTCCTGATATTTGTGAGCATACGGCGATGCATTTTGAGGGGGCTGGTAAAAGTCGTGTTTTAATGACTTGCATCGGTAGATAGCATGCGTTGTACAGCGGAGCATCTCGGTCTCGTTCGTTGAACATTGTATCACTTTCATACATAATAGAAGGTGCGTATCGCTCCTGAGAGTAGTTGATGGTCAGCAGCAAACAAAGAAAATCGGTTTTCATCAAACTGAAATGGAATCATGCCATCTTTTCTAGGGCGAACATTTTATCGTTCTATCCTGTAGTTAGGTGCTTTGGTTTTTACATTCTAGGGTGTTCGTTAACACATGTGTATTATTGTTATTGTTATTAATAATATTATTGTATTATCATTATTAGTAGCAGTAAGATATGCACACTCGCTACTACACGCTACGATGCTAGCTAGTACGACTGATTGCTGACATGCAGTGTTCTCTTGATTTAATTTGATTAAAATATCTCTCCCCATCACTCTTTTTTATAGCGATTTAAAATCACTTTGCGTACACTTAACGTCCGTTTACTATTAATTTCTTGCTGATACTTGATATTGGAACAGTATTAAAATAGATAAGAAATTACAGACATATCATTTACTAAAAAAAATACAGACAGTTTTTTTTTACTCTTATACGTCATAAGGTTTACATTCAAAATATAAAACCTAAACTTGAATATATCAACGAGAGAATTCTTTACCAGAAAACTGTTGAATTGAAAGCATCACTTTCGATTAGAGAATCTAATGATGTTTCATTGATTAAATTTTGTTTGTCATAATTGGTGTTTTGTCCAATTTTACATTTACTGAATTTTACTCTTGTATTACTTTTATGCATATCCAGACTGTATTGAAAGTCAATTATATAATTTCGTTATTGTATTCTACATGTAAAAAGTAGTTATATATATAAAGTAACTTATATGGATGTTACATTTATAATGACAATCTACAGCGTGTATAATTCCATGTGTAGCCTGATAGATTGTTTATGCTGATTATATTTATGTATTTTGTAAGTTTAATTCTTTTATTTTACTAAATATTATATATCTAAAAGTGACTTCGTCTGTGGCTGTGACCGAAACGGTATTGACTAAACTACTCGTCAATTCTCATTTTACCGTCTTGAACATTGCTATATAAGGCATTCAAACCGGGGGAACTAATTCGATTTGGCTTTAACTAATGCAAGTAGTTGCTCAGAGGTCAAAATAGAAAACTTAGAACTTAAAAGGTGTAATTCGATTAAACGTGTTTTTATACGCATGCGCTAATATACATTTATACATTAAACCAAGTTACTTTTTCAAGTTTTGATATACATACGGAGTTAGCTCGGATAGTAATAGATAACGAACGAGAGGTATACGTTTTGCTGTCTATTCCAGTTAATGTATTCAAATTAATAATTTTTAACGTATGAATTTTTGTTGTTGCTGGCTACATCGATCTCGAGAGATCATGGAATTTTGCGTGCTGATTCAGTCAGGGGGTTGCAGCTTGTGGTGTGGCTGTGTAGTCCCGCAATACGACACTGGAGTGCCCTCTCCATGACGCGGGCTTTGGTGAAAAACTATGCAATGCCTGGGATGCCCAATTCGCCAGGCCCACCTCTCTAACCTTGTTTGCGGGATCTAACGGAAAGGCGAGCCAATACAATTGGCGCCAGTTTGGCAGCAGGAGTTGCCGGAAGGTCTTTTCAATGCAAGAATCGACTGCCTTTGGGGTTCCACTCCGAATTCTTTAGTCGGTGTTTACTCCCTTAGTTTCCTATGTTGAGGTAATCCGAAGTGTAGCGCAGGTTTGAAATCAGGGGGTTCCTTCTCCTTGAGGAGCTACTTTCCTAGGTTAACGATCCTGATCTACTCGAGCGGCTGGATTTTTTAGGCGCCAGTCAACCGCCATATGACATTTCTCCGTATGGAATTACCGCTATATATAGGTTACAATATAATAATTAATAAGACATTGGCTAACTACTATTAAATCCGGCCTTTGAATAAACGAAGCGTATTTTACGACCGAGTACCTCCGGCAAGCCTGTGAATCTTAAATAAAATTGCCAGGCTGCTTCTCTAACATTGGTTATAAGAGTAATTATGCCGATGATGACGATACGATCCTTCGTTTGAATCTCACAACTTTTGTTTATATGATATTTTTAAATAGTTTTATTGGTTAAAATTGCACTAAGTTTATTTTACCTGTCGTACCGCAAATGTACTTGCATCTATCTATCCCATATTTAGAAATAATACGAGATAATCGTATGCCTATTAGATGCTTTCAATAAAGAATATTGATCAATGTTTGCTTTAATGACGTCTAATGGTTTTCGGAACTTATGGAAACATCTTCATATATGGAAACATCTGTCAATAAGTATATCATATTCTTTACGTAGGATTAAAGCTTCAACATCCCTAAAAATGACAAGTTCTGTTGTGCAAGTTTTAAATACTGTAAAGAATTATAATTGTACATTAAGGTTGCTGCGTTCAACGATATGCAATTTCAAGAAGCATGAGGTTATATAGGCTAAAAAAAACCGTCGGAATACTCAAGAATAAACTTATACACATAACTATTAACATCATTGTCTTTCGGAAGAATTTTCATCTGAAAGAATGCCTAAATGTTATATTCGATCTGAATGGATCTGAAAGGGATTGCAAATTCCATTGTTATGATGACCAAACTTATACATTAATAAGATGAAAGTTTCATCTTCCTGTTGCAGATATTGACGGTGTAAGGCTACAAGAAAGCATCTATTGAATTCCTTCATACAGAAACTGACGCATAGTGAACGTTAACAAAGCCGATCCATTTGATGTCAGCACAGTAAGGAGATGGGTTAGTCGATTTCAAAATGACAAAACAGATGTGATTTACAAAGCGCACTTCGAAATTTTGTCGGGTGTTGAAACTGTGCACACACACACGTCTCACAATCAGTAGCCAAAACGAACTGAGCGTTGGGGTGAAGCTGTGAAAACCAATGTCACTGGAGGTGAATAAGTAAAGTAATTGACCCCCAGAGCTTCCGGGGTTTGAAGACCTGTTTGAGAACTGGTCACATATATACCAGAAGGAAAGAAAATCCAGCAGACGGAAAGCAGTTAGAAAGCAACGTTTGGCGATCTTGATGTTGAATCCGTCCCTCCTGATCTTGCTCTCAGTCTACAGCTTGGCGAGCTCACACGAAACAAGAAATAAAATAATTTTATATTTTATAACAAGCGGATTTTTTGTTGCGAGTTGACTCTGGCTGACGAAAAATTACCAGCGTTCAAGTGGCTGCACCACAATTTTACAACCGCTGTATTAAAAGAGTCTTAGAAAAGTGCATTGATAATGGTTGTTACTATGTAGTAAAAAAAAAACCTTCTGTAAAACAAATTTTGATTTTTATACTGATCCGACGCTTGTTATTTAAGGTGTCCAATGTTTGTGTTTTGGAGTTTAAAAAATAGGAGGCCTTACTTTTCGTACGATCTTTGTATTAATTCTTTTTCATTAATAATTATATTTTTTATATCGGTTCTCTCATATTGCATTTAGATACACATGACTTTGAAGATCATATCGAGCGGAGAAAATGAGTATAGCTATGAAATGCTGATTTTCTTACTTTCAAATTCAACGATTTTATTTCAGCCTCTATCTTTCAAAAGATTACGTTGCTATTTTTTCTTTTTACTTCTGAAGCCTAATGTTATTAATAATGCACTTATTAATAAAGATATTTGATTCTGTTAATTAATTTCGATCATGTTCTGCGGAACTTATTCAACATACAAATCTGGTCTACTTATCATGTTCTCCGATTCTGCACGAAAGAGACGGACGTTATCATGGATGAGGAAAGGGCTAAATTTCTTCCGCTGTAGTCAGAATTATCGCTCGAATGAGCAGCACATTTTAGTATACAAAACATACCTCTATTGAATCAGTGGAGCAAGTCTCGCCTCCTGAGAGCTAAATAAAACATGGCACCGACATGGCGCTTATCAGAAAATCTCGATTCGCCTTCACCTTATCTCAAGTGAATAAAACAGTTTATTAAATTCCTCGGTTCTCTCTCGAAGAGCGAGACCAGCCATTTCTTTTTGCGGGGAGCCTCAAGGAAGATGATAAAATGACAAAGTGAATTAGAAGACATTCCTGCTGCAGACGAAATATGCCGACAAAAAGTCGCAGAGAATCTGAAATAATTACACGAACGAAGCGATAATTTCTTTTTCCTACAACGATAATCGAGCCGAACAGTCGGTCTCATTTATTACTCAATACTGATTCGCCTTTGTTGTTAAATACCTGAGTTTAACAACGAGCAAACCTGGTTATCGCTTGTGGGTATATTGCGCACGTAGGTACGCACGTAACATGATAGTTCATAAAATCAGAGGAGACAGGAAAAGAAACAAAAATATTGCTGAGTTTGTAATATTAAGTGAATGTCTACAAATAAACAGACATGCTACTGCTACTATTACTATTTATATTACAATTATGACTGTTAGTACTGCTACTATTACCATTGCAAATAAAAAAATATCTATACTTCTAATTGAAAGGAAACATATTAAAGGAATGGCATACATTTTTTACAGTTATAGTGAGGAAGGAAAGAAACTCAATAATGTCGAAATTCATGAAGAAGAAAGGGTTGCCTAATCAATAACCAAGGCACTGCATTTATGTATTAATTTGGAAATCCTATTGACCCATCCTATAAAAATGATGTTATTTTTCTTAAAAGTATTGTAACCTTGGTGGGAACAGAAATTATTTCATATATGTTCTACAATACCTGTCGTCTTGGCCTTTTGGTCAAGATCAAAGTGTAGCATTCTCGGTGTCTGGTTTGGACCGGGACTTCAGCTGGAAAAGAATTGGTCGGAAGTACAGTCTAAGGTCAAATCATCAGTAAAGACTTGGATTGGAAGGAAATTGTCCTTGAAGGGTCGGGCGGAGGCGTGTGCTACATACGTCTTTCCGCTCATCCTTTACCGTTTGTCTGTACTTCCTCTCCCTGCAGAACGACTAACCCGCTTACAAGGGCGCCTGTATTCACTTTTGTGGAACGAGGGTAAGCATTATGTCTGCAGAGAGGTCTGTGTTCAAAGTCCGAGCGAGGGAGGCCTGGGTCAGCCCAGTCTCTTGTGTCATAGAAACGCCGAGAGATTGGCTTTCCTGGGTCGTTCGCTTGAAGGAGACGCTCCTTGGGTCCCTGTGGTTGAGAACTCGTTTCCCAATCTCAAACCCAACCCTTCCATAGAAGGTCGTCGTAGACCGAAGGGGGAGTCCAAGTTCTTCTCCGAATGCCGAACCGCTCTTAGAGCTTTGCCGGGGACCAATGTCCTCGATCAGCCAAGGAAGAAACTGTATCGGGATTTAGTGGAGGGGACCGCGAAGGATCCACTTTGTAGGCGGATGGGATGGTCGATGGAGGTTGTCCGTTCTCAATGGTGTTGGGCGCCGGGACGGGAGGTTCTGAATAACTCGGAATTCTCCCTGACTTGGCGACTGGTCCGAAATGCGCTGCCCCTCTTCGACGTACTTTTCCGGTATAAAGAACATACCAGGCGCTTCTGTCCGTGCTGTGACGAACGCGAGCCCGAAACAATCGAGCACGCGTTTTTTAGTTGCAGCCGGATACAGCCCATATTAAAGTATGTCGAGGGGGTAACAGCTCGCATCGATACCGAGTGTCTGCTCGATCTCGACGTAGGAACTTTTGTGTACAACATGGAGCCGCCGTTCCCCAGGGAGGAAAGTTTGGTTTTCCTGGCGATCCTAGCAGTAGCGCGCATGACCATTTGGATCGCGCGCCTCAAGATGGTCCACGAAGGGACATCTGTTCCTGATCGGGATCTGATCGTTTACTTTAAACATTTGCTTAAAGTAAAGATCAGATGCGATTGGAAGAGGTTGCCTAGAGTGGAATTTGACAAGAGGTGGGTGCACAGCACTAGTTTGTGCATCCGTCGAGGAGCCAAGTTTCAATACGTGTTCCCTCCTTAGGCATGGCATGGGCGGTGCTGGGTCCTAAGGAACCCATCCCGCCTAGGTTAGCATTATAAGTTCAGTAAAGTAACTCTTGACTGGTGGTACAAATGAGATCCTGTTCCTGATTTTATTTTTTGGACTTTTTTTGGAGTCTGCCCACCCCCCCCTGCTCCTCATCTTTATTTTCTGATGCCCCCGGTCATCCCCCTACTCAGAGGTCACCTTCCTACCCCATCCATCCGTTGCTTTATTTTCTCCCACCTCCATTAAGGCGACTTCCTCAAACCCCATTAGGGATGCTCTGCTTGTTTTCGGTTCCCCGGAAAACAGTGGGGGATCTAGCCACATAGAATAGTACAGGGGGGTCTTACTAACAACACATTAGTACCTTTTTTTTTTTAAATGAACATTTTCATTAGTTTTTTCCCACTCCACGAACATTTTATGCCAATTAATTCAAGAACTCTTTCTAATGAAATCGAACTTTATTTTCTCACACATACACACACACACACACACACACACACACAAAAAAAATGCACACACAACATACAGAAATGAATATACAAATTGTACATAGTTAAATTTTACATTGAACGCTGGGGTTATTAGTTAGATTAGGATCCACAGAGTAATTGAGGTATTTTGGTAAATGTTGCCAGTCAAGAGTAAGACTTCAAAGTCTCATCTGTTACATAGTCAAAAAGACCCTGTACCCTCCCCCTCCCAATTTCTTGTAGGGCCTTGTGCCTAATTTTGTTGAATTTAATTTTTTGTACGTTTTTTATGTTCAATTTTTTCTTTCTCAATAAAATATATAAACAAGATCAAAGTGTAGTATCTGTTCTTCAGATGCTGCACTTCATTTTCTTGTTCTCTTTCGGTGGAGGAGAAATCTTTCACGACTGAGACAATTTTTATTTTTGTACCTTTTCTCCACGTTAAAAAAAACGACCCTGGCGTCTAACTCTGTCCCGTGGGGAGGCATAGTAAATAGGTACAATACCTGTCGAGATTATGTTAAATTGTTTCCTGTATGTATTTACATTACCTGCCTTTCGGTATGTAAAAGTATTTCAGATATCTGTTGTACATTACCCATCCTAACGAACGTAACATTTTTCATATACGTGCTGTGAATTACCCATGCTAACGAAGGTACAATTATTCCATACATGCGTAATACCCGCCCTAGGGTAGGTAAAATATTCTATTGCTCGATAAAGCAAATGACACATAGACATAAAAAAATCCCTCTATCCCCAAAATAATAGGTGTGTTCAAAAGTGATTCAAATTTTCTCATTGTTTTATACGTCCAGATTTATAATTATAAATATCACGCTGCACCGTCTCAACATAAACACTACATGATTCTTGTTTTAATCGCAAAAGCGTTTCGATTATTTTCTCCCTAGAATTTTCATTATAAATAACATCTTTGAAATTCTTTTATTTTTCATGAAATTTTTCAATGCGGCTTAAATTTGTTCCTTTTTTGTCAACGGATGAAATTAGTTCGTTTATAGTATGTGCCTTACAAACAAGGAATTGCTTGCCTGTTTGTTAGTTAAAAAAGATAAATTACAGTAAGTTAACATTTAAATCATTTCGTATAAATCTTTCTAGTAAAATTTATAAGATAAAACGCAAATTTGTGAAGGTGCAAAATAATTATGACATCCGTCTTTGCTAAATACGTGCCATTCAAAGAAAATAATCAGGCACGTTATTCTTCTCTTTCAGGGGCGAACGTTAACAAACTTAATTGTACGCGACTTAATTGCACACGACGTTGAGAATCTATTGTAATTTTGCATCGGTTAACGTACATTCATTTTAACTGAATAATCTGCGTAATAATAGCATTTGCCTTGGCAAGACTTGCGTTTATAATTGAAGCAAAACACGAGTAATACAAAGAAAATGGCGAACTTACTATGCGTATCACACGCTATATTGTCACCGATCTGTCAGCGCTTTAAGTAGATTGTATAGTTTAGATGTCGAGAAATTATTTTTAGTTTTTGTATTTGTATGTTTGCATTTGCTGTCAACATAAAATAATCGTGTTCCAACATCTTTATACGATTTAAATTAATTTACTAAAAATAGATTACCCCCTGCCTATCACCCCCTGTTTGAATGAACAGGAGGAGATAATGTCTGGGAGAATTGTCTCATTTATGCATTCAGAAATATTTGTGAGGATCATCTCCGGTTTCCCCCCACTAAACACCATAATTTTGAAGAGGAATGACGTCATCGACGGAACTTACCACCCCTCGATTACCCTCCCCTACCTGAATATACTGTGGGAAATAATGATACCTTAAAAACTTGCCAATCCATGTGATGATAATCTCAAGTTGTCCCACACAACACGATAATTTGAAGAGGAATGACGTCATTGCTGGAAGTTATCCTCCTACTTAAATAAAAGGGAGCTGGATTTTTTATTCCCTGGTCGGAAGCCGCAATTTTTCTTCGCCGCCTTTCATAAGTGACCTCGAGTCTCTGGTCTGTTCACGAACATGCGTAAAAATTTTCATAAAAAGAGACAAAGAAACGTTCGCTAAGTGTTTTTTTTTTATAAATTTTTATATTTAGAGAAAATAGAGTCAGAATAGGAAGCTTATCTTTGTATTTTCTAATTGTTTATTTAAGATTTTAACTTACTGATATATGTTACACAGACAGATTGACATTCAGAGTAATATGACATTAGGATTATTTTTTACATTATCAGCGGTTGCTCATTCGCATGGCTTCCATACAGAGACTGATTAGAGAAGGATAGTTTTCTCTCATTCGACGAACATGACGGAAATCATTTTTAGTCATTCGTTGGACTATTTTTTTACTTTTGACCTGTCACATCCTGACCCTATTTTACGTCACTTATTTCTCATTCTAACCCTGGTAACCATTCTGTTTTTCAGATCTTGATTGTCCTCTCCCCACTGTTACTCTTGTTAAAATCTACGGATGCTGTTGTGTTGTTGGGGACTTTCCTATAGACTAAATATGAACTCTTTCTAACTGTAGAAATAACTGAGAGGTACATCTTTCAGTGTGGTTAGTGGACTTTCGTAATCTGCCGTCTTGGAGGTACTTACTACGACGATTGCTGTTTTCTTTCCATTATATTTTACTTATCTCCGTGTCCGCTTTTTCCTTAGTGACGCATCGAGGCGCACAACAATTACTTTACCACTACCGACGGACAATCTTTAATACCTAGGGAATGTTTGTTGTCCTGGCTATATTGAGGGATCTGCTATAAATCGTATGATTAACCATACATACCTGAATAGTGTTTCATGCATCGAAAGACATAGAATATAAATGTCTTCCATAGTGAACGTTACTGGCTATAAAATTTAACAGCGACTATAGCTTGTATAAAGCTATATAGCAATTAAATATGGTACTTATTTTATTGTTGATCTGTTTTCATTATTTTTTTACTTTTCAGCTACCGCTTAACAAGGGACAAGCCCATTCGAAAATAAAGATTAATAAAACTGCAACGATTGCAATCTGAAAGATAAAGAAAACTAGGAGCACTGATATTGAGCAAAAAGAACTTATTTCTCATGGGGATATTAAACATGTATGTTAAAATTGGACTATATAACCATGTATAACATGTATGTCAAAATTGGACTATATAATCGCCAAGGAATTAGTGTCACGAACGGAAACTTATTGAACCGGAAATTTAAATAAGAAAATTTCTCATAAAATCTAAGCACATTGACAGAGAAAAGGGCATCTTTATAAAGGTATAACCATGCTGCTTTTCATGAATTTAGGGAGGTTAAATACTGCAACATAGCAGTATAGATTGTACAGCTGCCATTGTACAAATACATTTGCACAAACATGTACCGTTTATCATAAAGGTTTAGTTTAGCATACGACCTTAAAACTCACTAGATTCATATCTTCGGGACATTTATGATCTGAGCAGTGATAAATGGAAGCCTAATCAATGGCCACACACCATTGAAGGTTATTTCCTCGCCGACATTTTGAAGACCATATCCCGAATAAATTATGACAAATTGATTTTGCGTGGATTCTTCCGAGTCTGCATTGAAACGCTCATTCATACCGAAGACAGTTAAATAGCATAGACTCTAATTTACATGTATTAATTTTCATGTAAATATATTTAGCTTATAACCGTATAGGTGATGTTTTAATAGCCTAATTGATAACTCGACTGACTATGTTAAGCTTACTCCGATTGAATATAATTTTACTTACGCATCAAATATTCATGTACACGCAGTTTCCCTTTCGATGTTGGTAAAAGCATTGAATCATGTTCATCGAATAGTATATAACTATTCGTCAGTATTAGATATTAGGTTACTTTTTATATCATTGAATTGCTGTTGGTGTACAATTAAAAGAAAAATATTTTTTGAACGTATTATCATGTAGAATTGCTGCGTAGAATACTAAAATACCAGGGAGAACGATAAAGTTACCTCCTGAAAAAATAAAACTACAGCTTTATTTTCAAAGTTTTATTGAATAGAACAATTCAGGTAATCTCACTATATATTAGAGCTTACATCTATTACAATGTAGCCGTCTTCACATCAATCACCTTTTTCGATATGGGTCCGTAACTGGAAGTATACCTTTTTACAAGCGCAGACTATAAAGATTGAATTTCTTTCACAGGCTACACAGACGCAGCTGAACGCTTTACTTATAGTCCATTTCCTCATACAACGAATACTTGGCGGATTGCGGCAAGCAGCCTTCCTTTGATGTTGTAGGATGTCATGGCGGTAAGGTTCTCAACGTATGATCATACGAAGTAGTCCAGCAGGTTCAGGTCGGGGCGGAAGTGTGAATAGTGACAGAAGGGTACAAAGTTGTAGCACTAATTGTGAAGCCAAGCCTGGAACTCTTTGGAGTTATGGGCCGGCACAGAGTCCTGCTCCTACACCTAGGGCCTGCCGATCTCGCTCGTTAAACTCGTTAAAATGTGTCACTTTCGGACATGATAGAAGGCTCCTATCCCTCTCGGAATTTGTACATAATTAGTTAACTAGTATATTATCTGCAAAAAGGAAGGCGGTTTGACTAAACGGAAATGGATTCCTGCCTTCTTTTCTATGGCGACAATAGTATTGTTTCAGTTAGCAGGCCGTAATATTCCATATAAAACTGGTTAAGAGTATAGCAGCTTATTTTACGGTATCACCGTATTAATTACTATTTATTTTAAAATATTAGACAACTTAAAACAGATCATGAAATAGTTTATCAAATAATCTTAATTATTTTTTAAACCTATTTTTCTGAGGCTCTCGGTATAATATAATTGTTTCTTTTTTTGTCGTATTAAATCGGAGTATTCGATCTCTCATAAAATAAAAGATAATTCCGGTGTTTTTACGGGTTGTTATAAATCAGAAATGAATGTATACTTGCGTTGTCTAGCGGGAAATTTTTGCAAATGTAGGTCACCTCTTCGAAAATATTTCGTAATGTCAATTTGAAAAATATTAAAAAACAAAAACAAAATAATTGTCAGGTATTTTGTTAAAATTATTATTTTTCTGATATTTCCGGTTGTATAACCTCCTGCCCCCTTCAACTGCCACCTTCTTTTTACTTTTTCTTGTTAATATTATTGCTAAATCTTTATTATGCTGAATTATCACGTTCAAAACCGGTTTTAATTAGATCGCCGACGTTGAGCAATGTTTAGTCTAGTTAGTACCAAATAGCTGACTATTTGGATATACCAAACGTTATATATATATATATATATATATATATATATATATATATATATATATATATATATATATATATATATATATATATATATATATATATGAAACATCGAAACTTTCCAGGAAAATATGGAAAAACTGCAAAACCATAACCCCGTTTTTCCCCTAATGAAGATATACAAAGGACTGTTGATATATCATCAATCTTTCTCCTTAATATTAATCTTGTTTAATCAGTTACAGGTTATGCCGCGTCGGAAAAATATGTAAGTAAATACAATATATATGAGGAACATGCCCGACTAAATTGTTACTCTCAATAAAAAAGTGATTCCTCAGAGGATTGGCTCCTAATATAAACATATATATTATTAGTAACCATATACAAATATAAAAAGTAGAATATATCAAGCCAACATCTAATACTCAAACACCCTTGAATAGTAGAAGACGGAAAATTATGTGGATCACACCCCCTTTTAATTTAATAGTCAAAACTAATTTAGGAAAAAATTGCATAATCTCATAAAGCTACACTTCACACCTACTAATATTTTCAATGCCATATTCAATAAAAATACGGCAAAAATAAGGTGTAGTTGCAGTGAGAATTACGAAAAAATAATACAGAAACATAGTAGGAACGTTATAAATAATACGTCAGAATTAAATAAAAATAGCACTACTAAAGCTTGTAATTGCAGAAATAAAGAAGAATACCCATTGCCTGGAAATTGCATAGTAACATCGGTAGCATACAGAGGAAAATCACCACGAAAGAACACACAAATACAGGTAAGTACTATATTGGTATGGCAGGGAATACTTTAAAGGAGCACTAATCCTATTATCCTTAAACAATTATTGTGTGTGTTTAGCCTTCTGTTTGAAGTCATTATCTTGATGGAAGATATACTCATGGCCTAATCCTAAATCTGCAGAACTCTAGAATAGAAGTGTGGACAACATTTTCCTGTTCTTCGCTGCGTTCACTTTTTCTTCTATGATTTCCAATTTTTCTAACTACTTTCACAGAAATGCAGCCCGAAATCATCATACCTCACAAAATGTTACAGTGCGAGCTTTAAATTATTCTTCTAATTTTACAGGTGTGGGTACGTTTCTTCAAAAAAGCTCAGATTTTGTTAAATCTGACAAAATATCTTTTTCCCAGATTCACATCGATATTTATAAACACATTTCAAACAGTCTTTAGCATGTCTAGGACTCAACAATGGAGACTTTCTCGGTGATGTAGAATACAGCTATGTACGATTTAATGAGCTTTTGATTGACTCCTTGCTTACTTCAGTATCGTCTTTCTGCAATTCCTACTATTGAATGTACCAACTGCCCTCACCAGAAAATATAGTTCTGGAGCAATTTTCTGTACCCATTACTTTATGCCTTGCTATTTTTCTGGCACATACTATCAGTTCATTTTTTTTGTGTTAAACATGTTAAAACGCTTATGAAACAGGAAAACTGCTCAGTGTCTAAGAGCCTTTGTAAACTGAACTGTAAGGAGCCATAACCCTTGGGTGCATTTTGATTAGTTGAAATACTGTAACAAAATGAAATATCTGTTTAAGAATGCAATTTGTCAGCGTGTCAAATATATTTGCATATGGGTAATGTGATTTTTCGTTAATGAATATTTGTCAACTAAGTATATCTTCATTTCCCTTTTATTTCAGATAGATAATATATATAAGAGACTCAGTGTAACTTTCATTCAAATTAACTGTATATTTTTTGATAAATACGAAAAAAAACAATGTAGAAATTAATTTTACTACCCATTATATATATATATATATATATATATATATATATATATATATATATATATATATATATATATATATATACGCACCAACTCGTAGAAATGTATCGCTTTGTATTTGAGGGCGCGTTTACTTCATTGGATGTGATGCGCCCCCACCCCTACACACACAAAATCACCTGGCAGGTAAACGACAAGGCGGTATTCCACGTAATAGTTTACCGGCGAGCTGCTGCAAGATGCTTCCTGAACCTGCATGTCAAGCACATGTTCTCCGCAGCAAATTGTGACAGCGTAATTGTGTGTAAAACGGCGTTGCTCCTCGTGAAGGACCTAAAATATTTCGTAGCTTGGGCAAGCTTACACCTAATGAGTAAAATATATACTCATATCCGCTTTCTGCGACACACACACACACACGCACACACACACACACACATATATATATATATATAAATATATATATGTATATATATATATATATATATATATATGAAAATGGGGGGGTACAATATTTAGTTATGGCTCAATCCAGACCAATCAACATGATTGTAAAGATAAAAAATGAAAATAAAGGTGAGCTAACCAGGTTTCGTTGCTCGCTCAACAGAGCTAAATCGAGGAAAATACGATAAAAATTAGTCATGGATATGGCTTCAGAAATAAAAACACACAAAATATAAAACGAAAAATTGGCAGGGGAGATTATATAGAAACCAAATTAAGTCCTAAAAGATGTTCTTTTTGCTTGCAAAGAGGAGGTCCCAAACACTTAATAAAACTAGTCTCTAGAATTTTTTGATGAAAGGGTGAGTGCGACTTACTCAAGATCGTAAACATGTCAGCACGGAAACTCGTGGCACACGCGTGCTTATTCATGAGGTGCTCGCAAATCGAAGAACCATACGTATTACTCAGAATATTCGAAGGTGAAACACTTTCATACCGAATCTTTGATGGTACGTGTTGTTTCAAACGAGAATCGAATCGTTACAACGTTCTCCCAACGTAGTGCGTGCTACAACTATATATTTGAATAAATTAATAATAGAATTATTATGGTGAGGGGGAGATTTTCTTTGCAAATGGACGACAAAATAGGTCTGGTTGAAAAAAAAAAACGCGTGGATTCGATGCATAATAACATGGAGCAACATCAAGAATACATCAAGAGTCGAATGACCAGGTCTTTATTTGTTTTTGTCTAGCCTTTTCTCAATGCGTTAGGTAATTATATTTTCTCTATTGTTCTCCCTAAAGTCACCACTGTACCCTAATAGATCATGTCTCTGAGAGTATAGATGCAACATTCTCTTTAGACAGTAACTAAATATGCGTATATGATGACTATAATGTCCACTATAAAAATTGGATTTCTTTCACAGACTGCACAGACGCAGCTCAACGCCTTACATAGTCCATTTCCTCACACAGACAGACATGTTCCCAACCTACCCTCCAGGCTTCATCAGCAAGTTTCACTTCTACACCTATTCTTTATCAAGTACCTGAGGATTGTGTAACTAATGACCACAGTCCGCGCGGAAACGCAGATCAGCTAACGGTATCAGAAGACATCGCACTTAAATACCAACCTCAAGGTGAAGAGTGATTGCAAAATTAAAAAAAAAAAAACACAAACAAAAAAAACGACATGATACTACGAAATGCCTGACTGCGAAGTAATCAGTGAACATATCGGAGATGCCTCATGAGCCAATATCTTCTCTCTCCGTGCTGAACAGTGCTGAATTATTCGAAGCGGGCATTGCAGCACATGGCTCCGTACGGAAGAATTATAGCAAGCCTCACCCACCACCACCACCACCATGATTCAGCATAGACTGTGTAGATGCCATTGCACAAATACAGTATGCATTTCGCCGTTTCATACGCCATAAGTCAAATGCAAATAGGCAAAATTTTATAGATGCTAGAAATCATTATAAGAGAGCAATTATAACAGCCAAAAGAAGACATGCTGAAATAACCAGAGAACGAAGAGAATCACAGAAGATAGGGACTCATGATTTCTGTCAAATTTATAAAAGTGTAGGGAATAAAAGGCAATCAGTAAATCGTGACTATCTAAAGAACAGAAGGTTGCATTTAAGGAAACTGAAAAAAAAAAACGGAACTGCTTGCTCGACGATTTGTTCCAACTCCACCCTAGAGCCAACAAGTAAATTCCTCCCAAATTTATCTATGCTGTTGGAGGCCACGATTGATAATCTTAAAATCATCTGTTCTCGTGTCCACAGTATCATAAAATTCTTTAGCAGCTCCAAGACGCGTGGGTCTGATAGCATCCCTGCTATATTAATTAAGAAATGTTAAGCAGAGATAGCCACCGTACTTCCATAATTCTACAGCAAATGACTTGCTGAATTCTGCTCCCTAATAGCTGCAGGATTGCCTCTGTGGTACCAGTGTACAAGAATTATGGCGAAATGAGCGACCTTTTCAATTATGCCCTTCATTGCTAAAATCTTTTAGACGCTAATCAATCCAGTCTTAGTTCACCACCTGGCAGAAGCTAATCTTCCTTCTGACAAACAGTACAGATTAAACGCATATGCCGGGTTGATAATGAAAATAAAATCATACGGTCTAACTGGACGTATACTAAATATAATTAGATCCTTCATAGAAAGTAGGACTGTTCAGGTTGGCATTGATGGAGGTTCATTCAAACAGCATTACATGAATGTGGGAGTTCCGCGAAGGTCGATCCTTGGACAACTATCATCAATGACCTCCCCGATAATGCTGTGTGCGAAATGGGTATATTTGCTGATGATACAACCCTCTACACGAGAGCGAATAATGGTTGTACATACATTTAAGACAATGGCTGAAGACGTAGAAAATGACCTCCGCACCGTAGTAAAAATAGAACGTAAATGGATGGTAACATTTAATGGCAGTAAGACTAAGCTGCTCTTTTTTTAACAATTACAAGAATCCTCTCAAACTAAAGATATTTATGATAAATAACACTCTTCCTGAGAATTCTTTCTTCAAACTTTTCAGCTAAACATTCAGGGGAAACATGAACCAGAACATATACATTGAGGAGATTGTGAAAGCTGCTACAAAGAAGGTGAGCTCCCTCTATTGTGTTAGAAAGCTACTCACACTTTAGAGTAGCCTGTACCTCTACAAGGCTATCATTCGCCCATGCATTGAGTATTGTTGCCACAAGTTGGCTGGTGCATTTACTACAAGTACTCTCTCTTGGATATAGTCCAAAAAAGGGTATCTAAGTCCCACTTTCTCATCTAGGCTCGGACCCCTATCCTTATCACCGCAATGTTGCATCACTGTGCCTGTTTTACAAGTATTTTAATGAAATGTGATCTGATAGAACTCATTGCATTTATGCCCCTCCGACATATATATCCCTGACAAACCCACTAAGCAACATAATCACATTCATTTACTGTTGATATCCCTAAAGGCTAGAAAGTTATCTACTGTAACGGCCTTTTTCGTAGAACGGTTATACTTCGGAAGTCCCTGCTACCTGCTGTCCTTATTGTTCTTATATGCAGAAGTTCAAAGCCAACGGAAACAAACATTGAAATCTAACTAGGATGTGGCTCTAATTAGTAGTCCCTTACGTCCAAGTGGCAATATGCCTTGTTTTGCGTAAAGGTGAGTAAAAAAAAAGAGGAAGGGTTACGGATTTTTATAATCATTCAGTTACTGAGTCTTCATTATTAATACAAATAATGATATGATTTAGATTTTAGAAAAACAAATAATAAATCACTGTTATTAAAAGTTTTATGTTCTTATCATCTAATTTCCTTTTGATATTTCTCTGAGAACGTGATTTTTATGATTTATGAAGCAATATATGATTGCGTGCATCCGTGTCTACCGTTAATATACTTATATTCGTTTTTGTTTAATCGTCTGAATCACACTAAAACCAGAAGATCACTCTTGGACCGAAAGGCCCATTGAGTGCTCAAAAACCATAGTCAGATGAAAGAGAGGAAGTTATCTTGCGCTACACTGCGTTTAGGAGCGCCTCACTATCAGCATCTTCAAAGACAATTGAAGCTGCACGGTTCAAACGGCAGATAATTAAGAACACCTGACGCTTTGCACCGACAAGGTTTGATCAATACACATCTGAATGTCCACTTTCGTGACAGGGTGACAAAATTATTTTAACCAGCTGGAGATGGGATGGGACAGTATTAGTCACTGAACCAATTTCATCATTTAACGGTTTTATATATTCCTCTATCTTAAATGCACAGGATTACAAAAAAGAAAGAGATATGTAAAATGGGATAAGTATTTGGTAGGATTTAAAAACACCAAAGTTGTGATAAAAAACCTAATGAGATTGGTCTGCCATTATATAAATAGAGATGTAAACAAGTATTAATAAAAAGTCTTACAATGATATGTTAAAGAGGTTTCAAATATATAGTTCATTGGTCGACAGCCTGCACTTAGAGCCGTACAAATCATAGTTTGACCAATCGTTATTCATAGTAAATAACAACAACAACCTAAATTTGAACGTTTCCATGTTTTACTGGCGGCGTTATCCAAGTATCTTCTAGCCTAGGTCTATCAGAATCCTTAGCCAGCAGTTTGTGTTATTAATTATAATAAAACTGTCTTCTTTTATTACGTTTCTTATTTATAATATGAGGATTGGTTATTCGATATAGTCAGATTTTCGAACTATTTTTCTCATGTTGAGAGCTATTTTTACAATGCTTCGGTCGATGTTCAATCTGACCTACTTAAAGCGTATTTTGTTGACTTCGGAAATGTTTATGTCAAACTCGGGAATTTGATCGTAATTTCGAACGGAACCCTTTCTTTACTTAATGGGGATAGCATGCTCTCGTTCCGTCAGCCATGGCTGAATAGATGTCCTAAGTAATTAGCAGTTGTAGTTTTCGGTCGCCCACACTGAGAAATGAACGTTTAACTTTCAAGAGAATATCAGTTTTACAACGGATTTTTCAAGTACACTAACCACTGCGTCCGAATTCTCCACAGAAACATTCCTGAATTCGACAAAAAACAGGAGGTTACATCGACCGAAACGTTGCGCAGATGAACACTAAAAATAATAACAATAGTTCGAAGAACCCAAATTATATATGTGTTTTTTTTTTCATCTTTGGGTATTTCTTGATTCGCAACAATGTTCAAAGATCAACCCATCCATAGTCTTCAGCCACTGGAGGGGTATAGACCATGCACAACTTTTTTTTTAGATGCTTTTGTAGCGAGGGGTTCGGGATGAGGGTGCTGACTCAACGCCCAACCTTCCCATAAGGTACATATAGAGCTCAGCCTTCGCATATTTGATACTGGCCAGACTTAACGTTGCTTACCTTCGGAGATCAGGTGAGAACTGGTGCGTCAACGTGATTGTACCGTACGTTCAAGGATGTCATCTGCAATTTTGACTTTTAAACCACCAGAAAACTCGTCTATTGTTTACTAGTTGTATTTTAGTCTGTTAAAATAAGCAACAGTTATAGTCATTTTATTCAGAGCAGATGCTTTATGACAACTCGATGTTTGAATATAGTAAAATGTTGTTTATTTTTGAATTCATAATCGAAAAAGTAAGCATCAACACCAGGAAACACTAAAGAATATTAGAAAAAAAAGCACGATAGATAATTGCGATAGGTTGATTACAATTTTGAGGGCTTCCGTTTTTAAGTACTTTTTAATGTAAAATACTAATGACCAATATTATAGATGGTAGTCCGTGCCGTTATGTCCTATTATTGCATGTGACCGGAAGTGAGAATTAATGGAGCAATAAGCTGTCCATTCCGGACCACTGCATGCTAAATTAATAAATTAACCTTTAAATTTAAAAAATGTGAGCCCCTATGAAGGGATCACAAGAAAAGTTACGTTTTATGCCCAGCAGATATAAGCTATAATATAGCTTATATCTGAGGGCACTATATAATATAGCTTATAACTGAGGGCAGTATCTATTATTTGTCATATCGACAATGCGTGAAAATGACCAATAGGAAGACGTTGCTTTGCCTCATTTCGAAGTAATTTCCGCTTTCACGAAAATGAGCAATGATCACACAACTATCGGAAACATACGAAGTTTATTTTGTAGTGTATAGTATCTCTTGCACTTACCTTTTCTTAAATAAGTTTATATGAAATGTTTATAGAATGCAAATAGAAAAGCATTAGACACAGTTTACTGAATTCTTCAATTCTAAAATATGATCACGTTTTTCGTACCGATAGTCATCAAATTGTCTGGGAGATTTGGAAATAATGGTATTTAAACCGAGACGACCAGACGTGATTAAATTACTGAAATAAGAAAAATGTAAAATGAGATGTTTTATTTTTCATTTTTCTCCCCTTGTTTTGTAAGTTGAGTATCTGTAATTTCTTAAAATGACACCTAAAATAAACAAATCGCTCAAAATCGGAAAATAAACACTTGCGAATGAAAATCTACATGAAGACACCTATACTCAAATTTTAACACCCTTTTCCATTAACAAATCAGATTTAGTCTCAGACAGTCGACGTTTAGTCTAACAAAGACATTAAATAGAGTAAGTTCTAGGGCCGTTCCAAAAGTAACATCTCTTATATTTTAACTACAAAAGTTTAAAGAATTACGAAGACGAGAATGGTGTTATTAAAGTGAGCGACCTGTTCCTAAATAGTCACCGCCATTCGCGATGTATTTTTGCCAGCGATGAACGATGAACTAATAATTGTGACAGGTTTCGTTGCTTTATACGTATGATAAGCGAATCTGGAAAATTACCTATAAAACATTCTTCACCGCACTAAACATAAAAATATACATAAAAATGATGTGCCAATACGACTAACAGTGTTTCCTATAATATGTATTTAAAAAGCCCGTTTATTAGTTTAGGCAATTACACTGTATATACACGAGAGTCATTTTAAAAGTAATGCCTTCTATTTTAAACTTTACATGTTGAAGAGCTACAAAGAGAAGGGTGCTACGACTAAAATAAACGACTTCTTGTGTTTCAGGATTCATTATTCTACATATTTACTATGATTTTCAATGCACCTTTGACAGCGATGATCGATGGCTGTGCATGGACGTCCAGAACGTCCTTTTTCATATCAGGGCCGATCCGAAAGTAAAGCCCTCTTTTTTTACATTCACACACCCGTAGAAATACGAAAACTGTCCCAGCACCATTGAAATGAATGACAAATACTTTATTTTACTATATAGTAATCACCATTCTTAGTGTTTTTACCAGGAATTCAATGACGCTCCTCTTCTTCTGACGCAATTTCATGACAGGGGTTGATTTTGTCATAGACTTACACCGGCAATATCTGCAATTGAGAGATATTACTTTTAGATCATGTAGGTATTAGTTCAGTCATCATAACAATGCAATTTGCAATCGTGTCTGGTCTGTTCAGGCGGAAATATTTGAGGAATTGATTTTGGAAAGCCTCTCGTCAAAAGTGCTGGTGCACATTTTCTTATTTTTGAGGAACTCAATTATATGTCCAATCTGACGTTTTATTATTAGTAAATTTCACCCTTATCCTAAGTTATAGTATTTTATGGTTCCGTCATTTTTTTAAAATAAATGTACTAATAATTGCTATATTTCTGTTTGGGTTTTGTTTGAATTTTTGCGCAATGAATTCGAAAATGCTTCTTTAATATCTATAGACAAGATAGGCACATGTATTTATTTGCTACGTATTTTTGTGCTATCTAATTTTAGTTTACAATGCCGTTTTAACTTTTTATCAAAAAAAGAGTACACACACATAAACACATACGCGCACACACACATATATATACACACATATATATATATATGTGCGTGTGTGTGTGTTTGTCTCTGTGTGTGTAAAACTCTCCGTAATCCCCTTTACATATTGGCATTAAAATGATGTACACATATTATTAATCGTGTTTTCTATAACATGTATTGTAATCCATTCAATGTATTAGCTTCGTCGATTCCACTAAACTGCGCGGGCAAATAGTATTTGCAAAAGTATATTATTAATAAACTACAGCAGTTATATTCTCATATGTAAAATTCTATCACTTATTCTTTTTTGAACATCTGCTTAGCAAATACTAAATCAAAATATCAATTCACATTTTAAAGATTTTTAAAAATGTGTATGATTAATGAATTTTATAATAAATGGAAGCAATAAAATGGACACAAATGCCTGCAAACACTGTTTGTTAAAGAAGATTAAATGTAATTACATTATTAAGTTATACAGCGTGATGTTATGCTAATTGTACATCACTCTTAACTTATATAAAGAAAAACATTACATTTCATCTCAATTTTTTCTAATAACGCAGTTTTGAGAAAGGGAAATTATAGCTGTTAGTATTTAAACCATGAGTCGCTTTAATTTATACTTAATCTTTTCTATTAACTTTCTATCATCAGAGAATATTAAATTTTACACTTCTTCTTGAAAAGATACGTCTTTTATCCTCTCCCAGAGATTGTTCTTACTACTCTTTTGGTACCACTACTCGATAATTCTCCTCTTAATAATTGACCAGGCGTTTTCTATCGAATTTAAATCCGAGCTACGTCCAGGCTAATCCATCTGAAGTTTTTCAAATATTTCTTGATTTGAAAGCCAAACTTTTTGGAACCGAAAATCATGGCAGGCGTGTTATCTTGTTTGGCAGTGAGACTGTGTTCTGCGAGCTCAGCTAAAGCAATACATTCTATTTCAAGAATGAGCAATAGTTCACTGAATAATTTTACCGCCATCAGGAAACAGAAAAGGCCCAACAATTTCACTACCAAAGATTCCCGCCCAAATAATTAATTTGTCGCCTTCCTGTTGACGTTTATAACTGTACACGTGGGTTTTCGCCTTTTAGAAGCCTCAGGACAGTCAAACGTCTCTCGAGTTTAGTCAGTCCATAGAACATTGTCGAAATGTGTGTTAAAATAGTTAGTGACTCATTTTAACCGTATCTTACATTTGTTCGGTTTTCACTGGTCTACCATTTGTTTCAAATTCTATTTCGGGTTCTTTACGATATTTCGGTAATCCCAGCATGATAAAAATAGCTTTGTTTGTACTGCGTAGATTTGCAGACAAACTATTTTCAATTCTTTTTGAATGTCATGATGCGGTCACACTTTATCTGATGCTTTTGTGTTTTTGATTCTTTTATACTTTCTTTGACAAAACGTTCCCGATTCGTAGACTTTCCTGAAGTATTTTTGTAAACTTTCATGTAGAAATTTTAATGCATTTTATTTCACAATTTGGACGATTTCATTGGCTTTCAGCATTTTTCATCTATAGTACTATACTTTTTTGTGGGTGCATTAATATTCATATTAAAAAAACATTTATTTCTATTTCTATTTTTTTTTTTTTTTGCTTTCCCACAAAAGCAAAATCTGACTGAAGGACGGTTTTAATGTCGGTAAAACCAGCTCTCAAAAAAAAAAAAAAAAAAAACGGCTTAGAACGGCAGTATCCAAAAATAATAATTGTTTAAATATAGAGGGCTTCCCTTCACTGACGAATGACAAATTAACTGATGCGTAGCATCAGAACAGATACTACACTTCGATCCCGGCCCGAAGGCCAAGGACTCTTAAGACTTTCCTATATATGGGTCGTTGAATTGCACTTATCTGCAAAAGATCTAGCTAATTTGCATCTTCTTTTAAACATTAACTTTAATTAATTCCCTAATTGTTTTTTTTTCCAGTTTTCTTTAGTTTACTACTATGTGTAATTATATTCATGCAGATATTCTATATGACTTATACTTGCGTAATATTTGCGTAAAATGCTTATAGGAACCACAAACCTCTTTCTATATATAATTATGTATTCGTTTATATTTTTGTGTAAAAAAAAATCCTGCCAAACCCCTTCGTCAGTATTTGGTCTGCAGACATGAAACTTAATATATAGGGTATTAAAGCCCAAGCAAAACTTTCTATTTGGGTTTTAGCCGGGGAAAATCAATGCAAAATTGTGAAAATTATAAAAATGGAACGAGGGCGTTACGAGTATGCATGCATTACGTAATAGCTATTCGTTTATGTTTAAAGTTTTAGCTTTGGAGCAAACATGTCTTCATAGCTACAGCCTTAACTTCAAAGGAAAAAGTGAATCGTATGCTAAACGTTTTAGTTTTGATTATCGGTGGTGGCGCACGAGTCATTTATTTAACTTTTTAAATATTTTCTATATATTGGGTTAAATATAATCCTATACATAATAATTTGGTTTTAGAAATTCCCCTCTGGATCAAAATACTGTAATTTAGCAACAACATATGCCACATACGAATTTATTATGTCTAGCACATTAGCACCTATCTTATGTAACTTTATAAAGACTTTTCTGACACATCCAGGTGTTTAAATAATATTCTAGATTACATGCGAGGAGCTACACCAGCACAATCGCATTAATCTATAGAGAAAGTATTCCCGATTTTCCCCCTATTACTACACCCCTCTTACCGATCCCAGTAAACACTGCTTGTTATTATACACATAGTACGGATATTGCGGTTACACCCTTCGTATCTGATTCATAAACTCACAGCATAAACGTTACATTTCTATTCGCCGATTCAAAACATAATAAATTCTCTCTTAGAACATTCCAGCTATTCTCATTGGTTTAGATCAGACTGGTCCTTTATTTCAGATTAAAATTCTATAAAAGTAAACGAACAAACAGGAGATTATAAAAAGGCGTCTACAAATACACGATGCCAGCGTTCTACATTAAGTAAAGCGATTAATTAGTTCGTCGGAGATAATTGTTTCTCTCTTACTTCCTCTTGCTATCTCTCCCCAGCTGATTTTCTCTCTTTAAATATGTTTACAGAGAGAGAGAGAGAGAGAGAGAGAGAGAGAGAGAGACAGACAGACAGACAGACAGACAGACAGACATACAGACAGAGACAGAGAGAGAAAAGCAGACAGACTGACAGACAGACAGCGACAGAGTGAAATTTATATTTGTATTGTTTACATTCGAACACGGTACGGAACCGAGCGATAGTTGTATGTGTGTGTGTGTGTATATATATATATATATATATATGTATATATATATATATATATATATATATATATATAGAGAGAGAGAGAGAGAGAGAGAGAGAGAGAGAGAGGGTGGAGCACCAGTCAATATTACCACAGCTTAAATTGTTTTTTTATTTTATTTTTTATTATGCTCGTTACCCCCACCTAAATGTAAACACAGAATTGTTTACAATGTTAAACTGTAAATGTCAGCGCCTTACGTACGAACCAACGGTTATTGAAACTGCAGATTCGATCAACTAAAAAGCAGTAAAACTACGTAACTACACAAAAAATAATGAGCCACATTTTTCGTTTTTTTTGGGGGGGGGTAAATTCCTATATTTAAACTGCGATAAAGTAGTCCGTTAAAACTTAGACACTTAGACTCTCTCTTTCTCTCTCACTTTCTCTCTCTCTCTTTCTAGCTAAATGGATGGCTTTTTTCTCCTTTTTTCCTTCGCTTTACAGGTTCGAGTCTGCATTCTTCCATACTACTTTATTTTTCTTCACCTCTCTCCAATCGGTCTGCATACTGCGTCAATTTATTTTTATTTTTACCCTCGCTGCTATTTTAAAAAAATTACGGCTACGGCTTGCTCAATATCCTTACCAAACCACTCGTTCATGACAAGGAGAATTTGAGATTATCTATTCCGATAGCCGTTCTTACCATTTGGAGTTTAGATATCTGTTCCGAAAGCTGTTCGCAACATGAGAAAGTTGGAGGTTGGGCAGCAGCAGCAACAACAACAACAACAAGCGTACTTTTATTTTTTCGGCGGGGGGGGGGTGATTACACCGGGCAACGCCAGTTAGCGCTTCTGCTAATATATTGTATACGAAATCTGCATTAAGCAAAATATCATATCTAAGCGTATTTTACGACCGGGCTATGACGGATGGCCTGCTAGTTTTTCTATACTTTACAGGTTTTAGTAATCTGTAAAAGCAATTGACTCACCTAAAAAGATGAGTTTATCAAAATAAATTTATTTAGAGTTAATTTATAAAACGGCATTTCTGTAAGTTAGATTGGATAGTGGACTGCAAGTGACCCATTAAAATGCGTGCCGGGTGCACGTTGAAAGTGAGCAAACACGTTTGTCTCTCATTGTATACACGGCTAATTTTGTGTTACTTTTTATCTTAGTTTAAATCTATCTATAAGACTTTTTAAAAGGTTGTTTCGTCGTTTTGAGACCTTTGCGTTTAGACATAGCAAGTTTATCCACACAAAATTCAAATTACTAAACATTTAAATGTGATTAGCAGTCAGCATCGAAGACCACTGCGCTAACAATCCTACGACTTACCGTAGATAAATTGCAGCATTATATGAACTAAATCGTATGACATATAGTTATTTTTACATAATTCGGTCACGTGAAGCAATTCATTATTAATGAAGGATTTTGTTTTAGTATTTTTCTCTCAAAGGTTACTGAATCAATAAATAGGGACTCTTATATATGTGCTTGGCTGTTTAGTTTTACAGCATATCGACTCTTTGCAGGTTATTTAATGCTGAATCTATTATTTCTGAAAAAGTTTTATTCTTCAAGTTCTTTATATCTTCTTGTATTAATTCATATAGTTTCGCATGATTGTTTTGTTTAACGGCATATCAACCCATTTTAGGGTTGTTAAATCCCAAATCCAGTAAGCTCATAAAATGTGGTTTGTTTTTCTTTCTTTGAAATTCTTTATATCTAAAAATAAATATTCATGACATTTTGTTTGGTTTATTTTTACCGTGTATTACATATCTCTTTGTAATTAAATGCAGAATTCAATAGTTGGGAAATAAAAATGTATTATAGATTAACTGATATAAAATAAAAGTGTATTATATATTTACTGAGAGAAAATATCATCAACTATTTATTAAACATGTTTAGTCTGATTGGTTTATAGAAGAACATTGTTGTTTATGTTTTGGACTTTGCAGAACATGACTGAAATTGGCAAAACGGAAAACAAGAATATTATTATTTCGTGCTGTTTTGATTAGAATGACAGTTTGCAGCACACGATGTATGTATTATAATTTCTGGCCAAAATTGATCTGGGAACGATGCTCATAAAGGTACAACTGCACATTCCCCATGGTTGCTAAATGGGGCTTCAAAACTGAACATTTTCCAGATCATGTCCAAGACGTCATATGTGTGCAAGGAGTTTACTTATTTCTTATTCTGGTAGATTTAATAGAAGGAGAAAAGAGGTTTTAAATAATCTTTGATGGAACAAAATTACCGAAATGACGAGGATTTATTTTCTAGACAGATTATATTATCAATAAAAAAAAAACAGAAATGAACCTTAATTGTCTTATCTTGTTGAGGAAATTATGGTCGTTAAGCGTCCTTAGAAAGGTCAATGTTCGTACTATTACCCACGGGTTATCCGGGTATATGTATAAAGAGGTATTACTGTTTGCCTAAACCTAAAGATTTATTTTAAATGCGTGTCATACATTTTTAAACTTTCAATAATTATTTAGGAATGATTCGAAAAACACTTACAAGTAACAAATGGCATTCTTTTTTAGTAAATACCCCGTCGAAATTAAAAAAGAATATTAAAACAAGATGAGCAAATTTAAAAAACTATTTGTGTAATGTAAATTTACGAAATATAAAACTGAACTGCGTAAACACGAAATAGATAAAGGTTGTTTGAATGCGGTTTCGTTATAGGTTTGCCATGAGGGGATTTTACCTGAAACCCGTTTTGCGAAAAGAAAAAATCAGATCAATTAAAGATAGTCGCTATTCACTTGTTTCACAAATAAAGCAACTTAAAACACAACGTCGCTTTTCTTTGAAATTCGACTCTCAAAAATATAAGGTGCTCTGTGTTTAGATGTGACTAATAGTAAAGACCCCTTCCGACAAAATCGCCGACAACATATATTAGATAAATTCCAGCATTGTATGCATTAAATATATTCACAAAAGTTTTTTTTTGCGCGTTATTCGGTTGCATAGAGAAATCAATCCTTTACTAGGTCTTGTTTTCTTACGCTGCAGAAATACTATTTTCCTTCACAAGAAAACTCAATTCACAGATAAGGGCAATTATATACGCGAACATATATGTCTGTAGCTATATATTTATGTGCAGCTTTGCTAATTACGTGTTATTCTGGTAGTTTTAAAAGAAGGGGAAACTAGTTTTTAAATATATTTTTTTTTATAAAATAGACTTAGAGAACTGACAGTGGCTTTTAATCAGACAGATTTTGCTATCGATAAAAATAAGTCTGCAACTGAACATTATCTTTCTACATCTCCTCGAGGCAAATGAAGTCGTTAAGCCTCATTTAAAGTATTAATAGTAGGGCTATTGCTTCCGGTATATCAAGTGGTAATTATCATTCGCGTTCAGGTAGAAAAGGTTTATCATTCGCCTTCAGTTATCAAGTGGTTATTACAATTTGCGTTCAGTTATCAAAGGGTTATTATTATTCGCCTTCAGTTATCAAAGGGTTATTATTATTTGCGTTCAGTTATCAAAGCGTTATCATTCGCGTTCAGTTATCAAGTGGCTATTATCATTCGCGTTCAGTTATCAAAGGGTTATTATAATTCGCGTTCAGTTATCGAAGGGTTATTATCATTCGTGTTCAGTTATCAAAGGGTCATTATCATTCGCGTCCAGTTATCAAAGGGTTATTATCATTCGCTTAAGTTATCGAAGGGTTATTATCATTCACGTTTTAGTTATCAAAGGGTTATTATAATTCGCGTTCAGTTATAAGGTGGTATTATAATTAGCGTTCAATTATCAAAGGGTTATTATCATTCGCGTTTTAGTTATCAAAGGGCTATTATAATTCGCGTTCGGTTATCAAAGGTTTATTATCATTCCCGTTCAGTTATCGAAGGGTTATTATTATTCGCGTTCAGTTATCAAAGGGTTATTATCATTCGCGTTCAGTTATCAAAGGGTTATTATCATTCACGTTCAGTTATCAAAGGCTTATTATGATTCGCGTTCAGTTATCAAAGGTTTATTATCATTTGCATTCAATTATCAAAGTGTTATTATCACTCGTGTTCAGTTATCAGGTGGTTATTATCATTCGCGTTCAGTAACTAAAGCGTTATTATCATTCGCGTTCAGTTATCAGGTGGTTATTGTCATTCACGTGCAGTTATCAAAGGGTTATTATCATTCACGTTCAGTTATCAAAGGGTTATTATAATTCGCGTTCAGTTATCAAGTGGTTATTATAATTTGCGTTCAGTTATCAAAGCGTTATTATCATTCTCGTTCAGTTATCAAAGGGTTATTATCATTCGCGTTCAGTTATCAAAGCATTATTATCATTCGCGTTCAGTTATCAAAGGAGTATTATCATTCACGTTCAGTTATCAAAGGGTTATTGTGATTCGCGTCCAGTTATCAAAGGGTTATTATCATTCACGTTTAGTTATCAAAGGGTTATTATTATTAACGTTCAGTTATGAAAGGGTTATTGTCATTCGCGTTCAGTTATCAAAGGGTTATTATCATTCGCGTTCAGTTAGAAATCCTTTTAAACATATCATGCATTTATTTTTGTTTTTATTCAGAAAATGGTTTAAGGGTTACGAGATGAGATATACGCTTAAGAAAAACGAAAAGTATTACTTTTCTAGACAAAATATTTGAAATGGAAAAGGAATAGCATACAAAGTACATTTAGTAAATAGAAAAAAAATGTTGGTCGTTTATATTTACATAATGTAACACTTGAAGTCCCCAATGACAAAATGGGAAATATGTTTTAAATAGGTTATTACTATGCTTTCACGATCTTGCTATGGACATTTTCTTATTCTGAAAACAATTTTGCAATAAATAAATTCGTAGTCAGTAGCGTAGGTCGGCATTCACTTGTTTCGTTTATATGGCAGCTGGATTTCCTCCTCTTCATTAAACTTAATATTCGGACAAAATCGGGCCCCATTGAGCGGTAAGTTTATAGAGGCAGAAAAACATTTCAACATACACTATATTACACGTTTTCTTCTTGGCTCTGGAAGCCTAAGAAAGAAATGCTCAAAATAAAAATTGATTTTGAGATTTTCTTTTCTTTTAATGTCCTGAGAAAATATCTTTTTTAGCGATGAGTGAAAAAATAACACCCAAGGGCCCCCAGAGGATTATTGCAAACACTTATTTAAATAAAAGAGACACCCAGAGCACTACGAGAACCACAGTTCTTATCCTTCCAGAAGAGATAATACTTTAAAGTGAGGGGGAGAAGAAAATTAAATTCAAGATGCCGCAGGAGAATTACAAAAAGCACTAAATAAATGTAAATAAGTCTCCATAGCACTACTTAGAATAAATCTGGTCCAAAGTATATAGACATATCCGAATATATGAAATTCAATATGACCGGTTAATTAGTTTAACTGCGAATTCTAATCACACTGACATATAAACATAAGAAATTCTATTCCAACAGATATATAAACATATATAAACATATAAAAAGATTTCATTATGATTGGTTAATTACTTCATACATGAATCATGTCCGTACAAATATATAAACACATAAACATAAAATTCCTATTTATACACATATATAAACATACAAGCATACAAACAATTCACAATGATCGGTTAATTAGTTTAGGGGCGAAGTATGGTTATATAAATATATAAACATGTACACATGTTAAAGAATCACAACGTCTAGCTTATTAGTTTAGGCGATAATCCAATGGCCACAAATATATAAACTTATATACAGAAAAGAAAACCGTAATGATCAGTTAATTAGGTTAAGCGCAAACCATATCCACACAGATACATACACATATGCACTTACAAAACCTTCATGCTAATTGGTTAATAAGTTTAGGCATTAATCCTATCCTTACAATAATATAACCATATAAACGTACAAAAAATTCATAATGATCGGTTAATTAATTTCGGCGCGAATCCTGTATACACACGCACACATATATATATATATATATATATATATATATATATATATATATATATATATATATATACACACACACACATCTATATATATATATATATATATATATATATATATATATTATGATTGCAATGTCTTCTCAGGCGAGTGCCACTCAGCCCAAAAATGACTTCCCTCGCGACAGGACTATTTTTATAGGCAAATGCCTGAGGTAGTATCAATACACATATGATTTTACAGAGTCTTGATTTTGTATAACAGCTAAGTCTCTCTCTCTCTCTCGGTTCAAAATGTTGGGATCCAGCAACAAGCAAGAGCAAGATAGCTAGCAACAAGTTAAACTGCAGACCAGCTTAATGTACTGGTCTCCCGCTTTATGTTTTTTTTTTTAAATCAGAGATTTGCTTCTCCTAGAAAAGTTTCCTTAACCACGGCTTACGGGAGCCCTCTCAACCCCAGCACACACATACATACACACAAACACTCAGGGTGCTAGTTGGCCGCCGACCCCAATAAAGGGTTATTTCGCCCTTTGGAAGGTCTTGTTTTTAATCCTTCAAGGAGACTAGCCACCCTCCTCATCAAACAAGTCTGGTAAGGGAACCAGTTTAGTCGCCGGTGACCACACCATGAGGCAGTACTGGTTACATGGTACCAGTAGCATATCACATGACCTTACTAAATATCGTGTATATATCATATATATATATATATATATATATATATATATATATATATATATATATATATATATATATATGTATAAGGAATGAAAAAATATACCAGCGGTGGTTGACGTTATGTTTAAAGAAAAAATAGAAAAAAAACGAATGAAATTATTAAAAAAATCAACGTTTCGTCCCTGTTTCAGAGGACATCTTCAGGATAATTGAAATAAAAATGTGATAAAAGAAAAAGTCATAGATCGTGCGAAAAAAGACAGTTTTTTAAAATCCAACCCATGTCGGGAAAGGACGAATATGTGTGCGTATGGGAAGGTTGTTTGATGTCTATATATACACTTTTAAAATGCATTAAAATAAATATGTATTTTTTTTTCTTCTGCGAAACTACTCATTTTCCTGAAATATATATATATATATATATATATATATATTGTATATATATATGTATAAATTTATATATTTATGTATGTATATACATACATGATATATACATGATATTTATATGTATGTATATATATATACACATTATATATACATGATATTTATATATATATATGTATATATATGCATATATATACATATATATATATATAAATATCATGTATATATCATGTGTATATATATTTACATACATATAAATATCATGTATATACCATGTATGTATATACATACATAAATATATAAATATATACATATATATACAAAAATATATACATATATAAACATATATATATACATTCATATATGCATATATACATTCATAGATATACATATATATATACATATCTATATATATATACATATATATATATATAAATATATACATAAATATATATAAATGAATATATACATATATATATATATATATACGTAAATATATATATATATATATACGTAAATATATATATACGTATATATACATATATATATATACATATATATATGCATTCATATATATACATGTATATATATACATATATATATACCCATATATACATACATAATAACATATATATATATATGTATATATATATATATATATATATATAAAAGTGAAAGTGTATGTATGTATGTATGTCTGTGTGTCTGTGTGCATTTCCCTACACAATAACCCTGTCAATTTTCAGTCTGTAGACTCGAAATTCAATACACAGGATATGGAGATTTGCGAAAATCTTTGTAATCCGTTTACGGCCAAAAATGTGGCTGTTAAGGGGTTAAAGTTAAACGATTTGAACTTTGAGAACTCTACCAAACTTCCTCTCCAATTTTCGATATAAACAATTGAAATGTTAGATACAGGTTTCTTGCACATGGACCTAACTTAATAACTTAATTTGAGTCCAAAACAATAAAAGTTAAGTGTTCATATTAGGGGTCAAATTTTAAAACAAATACCGAAAAATTGGCTAAAAACATTAATATCTTAATCCCAACTGGGCACTTTTCTACAGGGAGGGGGGCGTTTTTTTTTTACCGATATCTTCAAAAGTCATCCCCTTTTTTATTGTCTAGCCGTAATTTACATACACGTCACTTCCGGTTTGGCGGTGGTTGTAACAGCAAAGACGTAACGTTTCCCCGTTCTTTTCCTCCTTCGCGGTAAGGATTCGAGACTGGTTTCTTACTACTACATTTTTTTGCGATAAACACACCGCTAAATACCCGGGCAACACTGGGCACCCATGATAGTATATATATATATATATATATATATATATATATATATAGGCGAAACGTGGTTTTGAAGAGTCTTTGATGAAACAGAATTACCGATATGACGGTGTCATTTTTAGACAAATTTTGCTATCGATAAATATAAACTACAAATGAACCTTGCCTCTTTCTTCTAGTCAGGGCAATAAGGTTGATAAGCGTCATTAAAATAAAAACAACAACAAAAATAAAAACAAAAACAGCCGGACCTTAATGTATACAAAAAAATGTATGAGAAAATGAAAATGAATGATGTTTATGAAACTTGACCTTGTGGTTTTGCTCAAGGACGTGGTAGGAAATATAGCGTAAATGTGTTTTTGCTTTCAAATGTATTGTTATGAGCAGAATGTATTTTTACATGTTGTTTTGCACAAAACAACATTATATTCAGGAGTACACAGTCGCCATTTACTTTTGCCCTTTTGGGAAAGTAAATAGAAACAGTAATAATCATGAAATATGCATGATCTAATTTATTTAAATTCATTATATTTAAATTCATTATAATACGGTTTACATGAGGATTTATGTATATTATCTTGGGCATGTAATTAATCGTTCTAAATTTCCAGTTCCGGATTCTTTTCTTAAAAATCATTACTATCGTGTAGATTCCGAGAAGAAATAGCTTACTTAGTAAGTAGTATTAGTTTAAAGTCATTCTAGTCACGTGTAGAAAATATTCAGTTCTTCAAAATATGAGCGATCTAGATTAGGATTAAAATAGAAATTGCATTAAAGAAATGTTTCCTCAATAATGGATGCCATAAGAGCTTCCAGGTATTATGGCACAGACCACCACACACGTTAGAGTTTCCAGGCAGGGATGAAATTTCATGCTATTATTATGGCGATTCAATCACATTTTTGTCGATAAACACACACACACACACACACACACACATATATATATATATATATATATATATATATATTTATATAAATGGTAATCTACATACAGAACTGTTTTGCTGTATCGAAGTTCATCAGTATGGCTAGACCTGCAACTACCTCCAGCTGAGGTTGAAACCCGACTGTGTAAGCGGCAGTCAGCGTTTCTCACTGTTACACTATTTGCCTGCTGCTGAGACGGGTATGAGAAATTTCCATGTTTAAACATTGTCCAAATGCGTATCTCTATTCGTTTGCACAAAGAGCATTGTGTTTTTTACGGTAATGTCTGTTCGTTATTTCGCTCCACAGAATGCTCAACACAAGATAAAAAAAATATTTATAGTCATACAGACAGAGTACTGTTTCTCTGTATCACAACTCGTCAATGTGCCTCTACCACTTCACTTACTGAACCACCTCAAGCCGGTATCGACAGTCGTCCCATTATTAACATACATATGGTTCGAGGATCCAAACATTTTTTTCTGATTTCGATACAATTTTTGATTTTGTTCTAAATTAAAAATTCCGATAGACTAAAGGATTCCGATTTCGATACTGACATATCTGTAGATATCCGTTGTACTTGTTGTGCGATACTGTCGACCAGTTGAACGCTTACGTTTACATCTTAGGTGGCTCGCGAGTCTCTGTTGATCACAATGTTGCTCAATTCAATTCCTCATCTGGTCTGAGACAACCTGCCTTCAACTGTTTTCAATTGTCAACCTTCGTCAATGATCGCAAACTCAAGACTGTCCTTAATTTTTTTTTAGTTGCCATAAACTATTAATAATTCACGCCCATTCCTTAAATTATCCATTATCTAACTTTGAATATATCGGCCTATATTGTCCGGATGGTAATTCAGTAACACTCACATTATGATTAACTACTCTGATTTTAACGCTTTTGCGTACCTTGATAAACACGATCTCCTATTGTCATTTTTTACTAACTTTACTTTTGTTTTGTTGATTATCTTATTTACATCTTTTGTCATGTTTTTTTTTCTTTTGTCTTACTTCCCAACACTTTGGTGTATGTCTATATTATCGTAGCTCTATAGTTGTTATGAACCTGTTTAACAGGTCATAAGGAAACGGAACACGTGAATAGAGCAACAAAATGTATTGAGCGGAACGTCCAGCCGACGAGACACCATGGCTGCTTTACCAGATATCAACTTCCATCATACAGTTTTGTCTTCCATCATTTATTTTGTATGGATCAGTTCATTCGTGGGGAACACAGGTAACTCGGCAAAACAAAAGTATAGGTCTAAAGATCAAATAATCGATGCTTTCTTCTGGCGCGAATGTAATCATTGAGTTGAAAATAATGTATTTAAGAAATTTGGATATTGTTTTCAAATTGCGTTATTTCGATTGATTTCCTCGTCATGTTATGCTTTAGCCAGGCATAAACATTCATATTCGCGAAAAGATACAACAAATAATTTATAGTCCTGATTTTTTTTTTTTTGTGTTTCAGTTTTACTTTATATTATATATTACTTTATATTACTTTATATTCTATGTTGAAATACAATGCGTCGGATGATTGGTTCTGTATAATCGACACACACCCTCACAACTAACATATACACACATTGGCATAACGAATAAAATATAATGGAAACATTTCAAAACATTGTTTTATATTTCTTATTAATATTTTGTAGAAATGTATAAAATTCTTAATTCTAAATTCGACCTCTCATCGTTGTCAAGTGTTTGACATGCGCAGATCAAACTGAGTTGCTACCAACTGTGTTTATTTTACTACTCGCTGAAGTACCCGGCGTTGCCAGGTTGTATATGATGTATTTGAATATTTCCTCCCCATACATTTTGATTAAACAAAACATACATTCACAATGACTTCTTTTTGAAAACACTCCATGTGGTGGGAGCAGTAATGCGTTTTATTTTATAGAGGTCTCGCCAGTACCCTAATCGTTTTGTTTTTATAGTTTAACCTTTATCTTTTACTCCTTCTTTCAAAATGTGATGTAAGAATTGCAATTATTTTATATTTTAGTGCATATCGGAAAACTGTTAAATCTTTGTTTTAATTATTTTATGTACTATATATATAAAGATGGCGATAGTGATCTATTCTGTTAATGAAATAATTAAAATTCAGTTTCCACCACTGGGAAATGAACCTCTAGCATTAATTTTGAAGAATCTCAACATAAACAACATTTTTGGTGTGACCTCTTACAGGTGTGTAAATGTAGAGGTTGTCAGGACTATGATGCGTGAGCAACCAACATACAACTGGCCATGAGAAAAGCAAGGTGCCTGAAGATTAAGTCCAACAGCTTTGAGGCTTTGTCCTTAAGCTTTATTTATAGACATGGCAAAACTAAATTCCGTTGGGAATTATAAACGCTTGGACTGAAATGGTGTGTCAGAAGGAATCTGGGGAATCCGAGGAATTAACAGTTTCACCCTAAAATGTCCAGTTATTATAATGGCTTCCAGAAGATTAGTTTCCAAAGAGTTTTTTGTTAACCGTGTACCATTGCACAATTTAAGTGGATCAATATTTCTAAATAATATAACTGGGACTCCTTCCTTCGATATCAGGTTATGACGTGGCATTCCAGACGGCTGTAATGAATTTAGAATTCTAGAGGAAATTCTACTGTCTGATTTTCATCAATAATGCAATCAATGGATTGATAAGAATGCCCAAACCCAGGAAACTCTTGCGAAAAATTATAATTGATCAGTTATGTTATCATGAAAACAATGTAAACATTTTTTTAAAAAATAATTGTAAACAATGAATACTTTTTAATGATAAACAATATTAATATAAATAAAAATATGAATTGTCAGATTATGTTAAAAAAACAATATAAATAGAACTTTTCATAGTAATAAATTATGAAACCTTTTTTAAATCAATATTAAAATAGAACTTTTTTATCATTTGAGAATATGAAAACCTTTAAGTTTAAGTTTAAACAATATAAATAGCACTTTTATAATTTTACACAATGTAAAAAGTTTTATTTTTAATTCAAAATTGAATCCCGTGATTATTATTAAATCACGTGAGTAGTTATAAACGATACCAATGAATATTAAGCACGCGTATTCTATTGCGATTTTTAATAATTTTATCTGCAATTCTCTTTCAATTATTTTAAAATCTATCATTTTTCACGTGTATTCTCTTTCACAACTATGAACACCACTTTTAACATAAATATTATACTGTTTAATAGTCGAAAAACTACTTATTTGCGAAAAATTAAAATATTTAATATATAAAATATTCGTTTTCAGCATATCAGAAAACCAGTGAAAGCCGTCATTTTAAAGGAAAATGTTAAGGTGGAAAACAAGTAAAAATTTACCGTTAGAAATTATAAAAAGTTCGGTAGTTATATATTTTATGTGTCGTGCTTAAATAACGTCATTGTTTCGAAAGGCATTCTACACCTGGAGAGTGGGGAGTGTTTGCAAGTATTCTCTGCTTCCACCTCACAATTTCTTAAAAACAAAGATATCGTGAAACTTAAATTTAACCTGAAAATATATTTTGAAATAGCACAGTACCAAAAATACATAAGCACTAAACTTCTTGTTTAATTGGTTAACATCAAAAATAAAAAATAAAAAAAGTTCTGTTCATATTGCTTTAAATAAACAAGAAGATTTATATTGATTAAAAGCAAAAGAAAAAGATTTATATTGTTTAAAATAAAAAGAAAGAGATTTATATTGTTTAAAATAAAAAATAAGTATTTATTCTTTTTTAAGTTGTTTTCATATTAATTATTTTTTAAGAAGTTCTGATTGCTTAAAACTCAAATTCTTAAATACCGATGTCATTGTTTATATATTGTTGGCATATTAACAACGGTGATTAGGGAGTTTAGTTCCTTTTATTTGACAGAAGGTTCGATATTATTTTGCCACCTAAACGCCCGTCTTGACAGAATTTTTGGTACTTGTGCAGTGTACGAACCATGCTGAAATAATAACGTTATTATTTAGAAAGCTATTCTTAACATGTGGAGGGGGATTGTTAACTATTTTGCACTTTAACCAAACAGTTTAATGAAAAAAGAGAAATTATTTCAAGAAAAAGGAAGACGCTATGTAAAATAAGGATATTATTTGGTGAAAAGAACCTTATTTCAAGGAAACAGGTGTATTAATTTAAAGAGAACGTAATGTCGATTGGCACTTGTATCGATGCGGGGTTGAATGAGAAACTTTATAAATAAAATTTCATTTTCAGAGCAACATTAAATTTTATTTAATTTCGTTTAAAGATAATGAGAAAGAAAACTTGCTACTTCTATACCTTATCGCCGTAACTGGAAACGCCATTTTATTTCGCGCACCTGCTGTTAAAATTCAACTGGAGAAATCAGTATTTTAAACTATGTGCGAAGCATGAAATAAATTAAAATAATGACACTGGAAAACGATTGGTTCCGGAAAGAATAAATGAACCTAAAATTAAATGAAAAACTTTCCCGTTTTCATTAATTAAATCGAAACATTTCCAATTAAATAATTATGGACATATTTTATTTTCACTTTATTTACTTTTTTCATAGTTCTTTCCGGAAGTTTATCTAGTTTAATTTTTTTGTTATTTATTTCTAACTTCGGCCACAGTTTAAAAAAACTGATTTCTCCCTGTGATTCTAATCGACAGGTGCTCGAAATCAAATGGTGTCTCCAGTTTCGGAGATAGGATGTAGAAGCACCGAAAACTTCTGTTTATGTTTGAATGATTGCTTTCGTATCAACCTTTCATGTGTGTATATAGTCTCGCAGCGGTGTTTTGATTGAAATAAGTGGCAGACGACATCTGACTATTTTGGCGGATTTTCATCAGTCGAGGATTCGAACGTGAATAAATATTTTGTTTTTATTTTTGTTGTGAAATTCATATTCATGGAAATGACTTCTTCTACTGTAAGCAAAGTAAGAGTCGAAGATAACCGAGTGCATGTATTTTTATGATAAATGGAAAATATCTCGTGTTATTAAAAATATTTTAAATAACAATATAATAAAAATTTTAAAATATTTAAAAAAAAACAGGGATCACTAAGATATTTGTTAAAGGTTTTTCTATGACTCAGTTTTTCGGGAAAATGAAAATAATAGTCCGAATAAAATATATGAGACATTTAAAAAAAAACCCTGTATTTTATGTAGACATAATGTTCTCTATCAGAAAGATTAAAAGATAGTAAAAACGGATACATTCGGAAAAAATTTGGCAGTTTCTGTTTGGTATCAATATTTGTTCGATAGATGAATAAAATATATAGGTATGTTTCGTCAAAGCCATGTAATGTCTGGAAAATAATGCATGCATTCGACACGTATGAATTTTTGGTCCTCTTGCGTAATTTGATCCGGATTCCCGGGAATTCCCGTCAAGAATGGTTCGGCCGAGACCGGCAATAATTGGTTTCGTTGCTGAAACGCTAAATTGACTTTTTATTTTTTAGTTTATGTAATGTTTTTAGTATTTTTTCAGTGATAATAAGGGTGGGGGTTCTGATTATTTATTTATTTTTTTATTTATTTTATATATAAAAAAGAAAGGTGCCATAAAAATGTTATTTAATTTTGAAATTCTATCTGCAATGTAACACGGTGCGGACACTGTAAAAATACCGAATATTTCTTTGTTATTAATAATTGTTTTTCTAATAGGTCACATAATAATAAAATATATGCAGGCATGTCTTCGATAAGTGAATAATAAAAAGATCTTTCTCTCTCTCTCTCTCTCTCCCTCTCTCTCTCTCTCTCTCTATATATATATATATATATATATATATATATATCTTTTCTTTGTATTAACAAATGCAAAACTGCGAGTAAAATTTACCTATTTACTTTTTTTATTAATACAAAAGACAATCAAAATATGTACCATTCTAGCCTGATCCTGTTTTAAGTGTGCTCATGCGCAAAACTGTAGGCTAGTGGTTAATGTATTTTACATATAAATTTATATTTGTAAGCGTCATTCATGTATGTAAACAAAGATATTACTCGTTATAAACCACCCTTGGTGCATGAATATTATTTTCTGATAATTCCAGTGTTATATGACCAGTAGTTTAAGAGTTTAGCTGTTAGATATTTACACACACATGTCTAGTGTTTTATTTATATAGATTTTATAAAATGAGCTTTGTGCGTGTGAGTTAATTCCTTATGGACTCGAACATCGCTGGACCGATTTTAATGAAATTTATCACTGAGATATTTCATGTGCCTGATAGTGTCATTTGATACGTTTTGTCTTCGATTTCGACTTAAGTTCACAGCTTACACACCCTAAAATCACAAGTGCATTTGAGAAGTTTTATTACACCACAAGCCGAATGGCCCGACATGAATACATATAAAAAAATAGTTTTTTGTCATGACAAATGGGCGTTCGAAACGAATGTTTCTGTTTAAAGAACAAATTCAAAGAGATACTTGACTTTTCCATTCAAACATAGCTTAATTTCGTGTATATAAACATAATTTTATAATATCAACACTCGGTTTTTAACAGTATAATATAGACTACAATGCATTGTGGACTATGTTACTGCAGATAGATATGTGGAGCTTCTTTCCGATGCACTGAGATGGGTGTTCAACTAGAACAAACCATAAATCGATTTTATAAAATAATCGACAATTTCAGTGATTTTGATAGGGGAGAGTCAAACATTTGTTTATCATTATTCAATCTCATCTAATGTCAGGCATCCCTGTTAGTTTATTTGATTTGCAGTTTGGAAATGGTCCTAACTTGTAAGGCCAGTGGCACAGAATTTTACAAAGGAAACTAGATTTTTGTCTGATTTGTATATCAACTTATATCCATACTTTTCTTGAACGAAATATATGAAGAAAGGAAACGTTGATACCGATGTTATAATTTACAACACTGAATCATATGATTATAGCCTATCTCTTTGACTTAAAACCACGTTTTCCCCCTTGGAAATAAAATATAACGAGTGTACATATAAGAAACTTTCTTATAAATATAAAGATACCCATATATATATATTGGATGCGGAGCCTATCTTTAATTAAATAGAATCACAATCCTAATGGATATTGAAAGTGTTTTGACAATTAAACACGATGTACCAATACATTATATCGAACCAAAATGTAGGGTCATACTAGTTAGTAGGAGGGACCCCTATATATTTTTGAACTATATATGAGTAAATCGAAAACCTATGCTTTACATCATACATTCTATCATCTGACTAAATAAATGCAGAACATTGCCACCGATATATATATATATATATATATATATATATATATATATATATATATATATATATATATCGGTGGAATGTTCTGCATTTATTTCATACGATCGTAACGCCCCCCCTCTGCAAAACACAGGTCCAGTGAAAAGCTTGATCAGATAATAGAGAACCGACTATATACATGCACATATATATAATACATATACATAATACATATATATATATATAAATATATATATGTATGTATATATATGTATGTATATATGTATATATATGTGTGTATGTGTATATGTATATATATGTACATATGTATATATATGTATATATGTGTGTATATATGTGTATATGTATATATATGTATATATATGTGTATATATATGCATATATATATATATATATATATATATATATATATATATATATATATATATATATATATATATATATATATCACTTCCGACTAAGATAAAATGAACATCGTGGATGCATCTTCAGCAGCCTTGTAACTGAAACACCTATTGTTTTGTATTTTACTTCGTAATGCGAGGACAGGTTTTTCGAAAGTGGTGGAAATATGCTATACAATGTCATTGGTCGTTACTCCGGGCCGCTTTTCGTATTATTCCCTTTTATTACCAAAATATACTATTTGAATGTTTAAGTTTGATGGACATTATAGCTTAATAGTTCAATGTCCTATGCGCAAGTGCATATTGGAACTATTGTGCTTTCACATGTCTAATCTGGAGCAGATAGTAATTACTAAGAACTGCTACGTTTTCTTCGTCTTATATAATATTTTTTTTTAAATTTCATTATTTCCAACAGTAAAAATAAATAAAATAAAACAAAACGAAATAGTATCCTTACTCCTACAATTTTTACTCTTCGAACGTAACCTTCAAGAGGTTCTAATTGATTTACCAAAGACCAAACTGAATTATCCTTTACGTGTGTAGCAAGAAGTAAATCATCGTATTGTATTATGACTTGACAATTACAGGTTATTGTAACATGTGATCAACACTCGACGATTTTTTTTACATAGGCATCACCACTTATCAAGGCCAAGAGGCCACTCAAGGATAAGTGTTAAAGAGTGTACAGTAGACATTGGGCAATATAGTAATCATTAGCAATGAAAATTTGGTAAATTTGATAACTTATATAGAACGGATCATCAAGAACTTATTTACGTTAGATTTGAACACAACCATATTGTAGTCAGCCGGAAAGCAGGAAAACCGAAGACGATTCCACAGGCGTGCAGTTCTAAGAAAGAAGCTTTGTTCATGGAATCCACGTTTAGGTTTAGGCACAGATAAAGAGTGGGGGATTAGTGATAGTGTGTACAGCTAGACGAGTGTTTCTTGTGAAAGTTAGGCGAGGGGGTACCATAGATTGATTGGAATTGTGAGGAAGTGCTTAGTTTACGTACATCTGAATAGTCATATACGGTTTTTATATACAACGTATGAGTTACAATGCGCGAAATCATTTCTAAATAACTGACGAACTAATTTCTCTCCTTATGTCGTCCGATATACTAACGCTAATTATTACAAAGTTAAGTGCTTATTATTTAGAAACAAATTAATAATAATGGAAGGTTTTGCCATGGTTATCCTGTTTTCTTATGAACTGACTTATATTGTGCACAATCTTGTCTATCTAATGCTAACGGAGATTTCAACAAATTTTTAAAATTTGTTCCTGACAAATTAGACTTATCAATGCTCATTGAACATTCTAGCTCATGTTGGATGTTTATAGTAGTCGGTTTCATTCATTAATATAATCTAAGATTAGGCAGAATTATATATTTCAATTACAGAGTGTATCAATATGCATGGGCTTACTTATAATTGTTTTAAATCCGTTACGTTGTAAATAATGTGTAATCAATAAACTAAAAATTACTTATACGTACGTGCGCTAGTCTTTATACTGTGCCTTTTTATTATCTTCCCCATCTCTGGTTGTTCTTATTGACACTGTATTTTAGTGGTCATCGGTCGTCTCGTCTCTTTAACTAAGACGAGAAAAAAAAATATTTTCAGGCATGGACGCAAGGTAGGCGTTCGTTGAGTGCATTTCTATCTTTATATCTGGAGAAAATTTACTACCGAAAGAGCAACTAAATAACTAAATAATACTTTACTTCTGAATCTTACTTTCCAAATCAAGAAATACGTGACGCCAACATCGGGAACATTTGCTGAGATTATAAGGTGTCTACATCATTTGACCGTGTCTCGTTAGAATGGCTTCCCAGAGAGAGCTGATGCGAGAATCATTAGTTTTCTCTACTCGAAAACCTGATGTAGTTCGTCATCGTTTGTCTGCAATGTTTTGGCATATTGCACATTTTATCACACACCTTTCACGCACCCGGCACAACGTTTATCATCAGGTACTAGATGTGATAATTGTTGAATTTCACAACAAGAAACTTAATCTTACTTGACGTAGGTTTAATAAGTCTTAGCTCAGAAATCTTTCGAAACTTACCGAGTGTTTAATCATTGCTATCATTTTATACTCTCTAAAGATCTCAACAAAGACCTTAGAGAATAAAAGACGTATTAAATACGTTTGAAAGCCAAATAACAACGCACTAATATGAAAATTAACAAATAAATTTACTTGTTTAAAATTAATATTCCGGCGCTATACGCCATTTTCAGAATTTTATAAATTTTCTCTTGTGTTTCTTTTTCTCGGCATGATAACTTGAAGACAAAATATATTTAGTAAAGTGTCCGCGTGTTCTTGTGTGCGGTGTTATTATGAGATGCCGGAAGAATACGTTTGGCGAACCTGATATGAAAGTCAGGGTTGTGTTTTCCGTGAGAGAAGCGTTTATTTAATTTTAAAATAAAATACGTGTAAAATACTTTTGATAGTGAAATAAAACGCAATATTATGAAAATAAGCACCTATTTACTTGTTTAAAATTAAAAATCTGGTACCGTGCGCCATCTTCAGAATTTTATACATTGTTTATCCATTTTTTTGTTACGTTTCTTCGTTAAACTGAAGAAAAAAGTTATAAAATATTAATAGAGATTTATTCCTAAAAATAGTTAAATAATACGAATATAGATTAAATCCTGCAATACATTAGATAAGAAAATTTACTAGGAATGCTTCTTAATGAATGATATAGGAAACTATAAAACCATTGTCATTTATTGTATTTTTATTTCCTCTAGCAGTGATATCACGCGTTTTTCGGGTCATGGATTAGTATGTAGATGTTTCTTTCTCTATTTCCTTTACCCAAATCATATTAATAATTGAACAGACACTTACCACAACTTATCTGCATGCTATCTCGTCGGTAACTGTATTTTTACGAGTATTCGCTACATACATAAGCTGAAACAACACTCGAAGATAAGGATTAACGGTTTTCATGTGGACAGTGATATAAATTGTGAATATTGGTAATTGCAGCACTTGGCTAGTGTTTGATAATTTAAGAGTACAGCTTAAGAGAAAACTGTTTTCGTTAGATTTGAAAATGTCTACATTATAGTCAGATTGGAAGCATCATCGTTGTATAATTTTTTTACGGACGGAAAATTTTAGAAAATAAATTTTTATTATTGAATTTACATTTATTTTAAGTACATATAGATAATTAGGAAGGATTTTAAGAATTGCTGTTGCTAGATGAGTGTCAGTTTCGAATCTTCTGCAGGGTAGAATATGAATAGATAGAAGCTTACTTGAGCACCTGCGATGATAATTACGCGAGAGCAGCGACAGACTCAATACCTCCTTTCCGTGGGGTAGAGGAAGTAGCGGTTGAGCAAAAAGCTTCGCTTACTAGATCTCGAACTCGGTTTGCAATTGGTCCATATAATAATGGCTACTTACCTAAGAACAAAAGCGATAAGAAACGATAACACTGGGCAGCAAAAAATATGGTTTCCAGCTGAATTAGACTAATTTTGATGCTCTGAGTCCGAAAATGACCTCGGTTTTGCTCAATCAGGTCAGTTTTTTTTTTTTTGCTACAGAATTTTTTTAAAAATCGATTTTTCGTTAAAAAAAAAAAAAAATTCTGCTGATCGTCAGCTGAGAAACCTCTGACGATTTTTTTCCGTTTTCCTCAAGAAATAAATGTCAACGTATCTAAATTCATTCAGTTTTTATTTAGTCCATCCAATTTGATAAGTTTTTATTCAATCCATTCAATTTGATTTCATAATATTAGTATAAGTATGAGCGTTACGTAACACAAAAGTTCAGAATTCACGGCATAAATCGGCGTTTCTTCTATTCCTGTGGATGAGAAGCTGCTTGGTTGTCTCTCTTCAGCGACCAGCAGTAGTCCGCCATCATGACTGCGTCTTACCTCCCCTGGTACCTCTCCTCCATTTGGCGCATGTCCTGATGAAACCTTTCTCCCTGCTTGTCGCTCATCGTCCCAAGGTTTTCAGGAAAATTCCCCATGTGTGAGAACAGGAAATGCATCTTTATACTCATCAAACACCCGAGTTTTTAGGCCTCTATCATGCTGCTGATAAGTCTGGCGTGGTTTGCTGCCCTCGTGTTCCTGCACAAACGATTTCCACGCGGCGCAGTCTAGGGTGTTCATGAAGGTTTGGAACTCTGTGTCCTTTATGAGCTGCTGTATCTGTTGGCCATCGAAAATGCCGGCCTTCAGCTTCTCAATGGTCAATCGAGGAAAGGCTCAGCACAGGTAGTTGAAGCACCTCCCATCATGTCCAGAGCGCGATTGAACTATTTCCTTACCCCAAGCTTCATGTGTATCGGTGGGATCAATATCTTCTCCCGGTCAAGAAAAGGTTCGTTTATGATGTTTCCCGCCCCAGGTCCTAACTTCTCTCGCGCCGTCCACTCTTTTTTACATAGTGCTGGGCTCTGTCTCGACTGCCCTACATATATATATATAAAGCATAGATACTTCGTGAACCCGGACTGCTGACCAAGTAGAAAGTTCACCATCTTTAAGTCGACGCAGATGATCTATTTGTGGTGCTCATATTGGACTTTGTCGAGCACGTACTTCACTGCTTCATATTTCTCTTTGAGGGTTGTGGAATGCGCAAGAGGGATTGAGGCGAACATGTTCCCGTTGTTGAGGAGCACACACTTCAAAGAGCGCTTGCAGCCGTCAATGAAGAGTCGACAATCTCACGGATCGTATTGAGGAGAGCCGAGTTTAACAAGAAGACCGGCGATATCTCGGCAGTACCCGAGGTCTTCCTCCTGGCAGAAGTAGCCTATGTAGTCCTCATGTCTTCTACGAAAGAAAGTAATACGCGCGTCCTTGCCAAGTAGATTTTTCTCTTTGAGTCTGGAGGCCAACATCTCTGAGAAAGTCATCGACAAGCTGAGATACCGAATCAGATCATTAAGCTCACATTGTGAAAAGAGCTGCGGACCATCCTGTCCTTCATACTCGAACTCTTCTGTATATCCTTGCTCGTCTGTAGTGGTGGCCTCGTCGTCGCTGTCGAGAGGCTGTGTGAACGCTGGTTCAAGAATTTCTTCGCAGAAAGATGCAGCTGAGTGTCAGACAATGAAATTTAGAATCAGTTTGATTGGCTATTGGTTAATTAAGTAAATTTTGACTTATATTTTATTCATATGTTCTATGGAGTAATGGTGAGACAGGTATTGATTTGATTGGCTAATTGTGGAATTCCTTTTATTGTTATAAACACCCGATGAATTAGAAAAAAAGAAAAAAAAAATAACAAATATAAGCTGAATCGCCCGTTTACTGCTCTTTAAATACGCTCATAGTGAGACATAGACAATTAATAAATTAGTACTAGGATTTATAGCCACTGAATATGCCTAATTGTACTATTTTCTCACAGATACGAATCCGCATAACAAAATCGGCGTGCACCTACTTCCACGTCTAAACACACACTGAGCACAAAATGAGTTAATTTAAGGCAAAGGCAATGAGAATATGAAAGAGAATCTAAGAGCCAATATTGTCACTACGGAGTCTTTGGGAAGAATGACCCAAATTTGCTAAAGTATAACCCTCGTTAGCCTAAATTCACACAAAAATACATTAAATAAATTCTATACATTTTTATACACATGAATTTATGATAAACAGAAATATATTACTCATTTATAATATTATTCGTGTCTGTGCATTGTAATTCGATATATTCTTCAAGAAAAATATGATTGAACTCAAAACCCTTGATATTAGCATATGTATAGCTCATCAGGTAAGCCTATGGCTGTATCTCAAAAAGTTGACCTGATAGAGCAAAATTAATGTGACATTCGGACTCAGAACACCAAAATTAGTCTAAATCAGTTGAGAAACCCCTGACGTTTTTTTACTGTTATCAAGTGTAATCAGCAAAAGATTAGCCTAGTGTCAGTGTTGTTTTCTGAACAACTTCGGGTAAGGATATACGAATGTATTTTGTCTCACCGCAACCTAATTTATTCCATCGTGTTCTTAGGCAAATTATATTACGGTATTTCTTTTTATGATGACACAATCATAGTTAAATTGCATCCTCTACTGTTAGATTTAAAGTGTATCCTGGATAGTTTTTGAGTTTTACCCAAAATACGCATGAAACCCACTTCATATAACAGATGACTAACAAAGAAAACGAATTAACTACTCTACTAATCTTACTAATTCTCCAACCTTGTATATATCGCATTCAATTATATATGTTTGGTGTCCTACTTTAATTTCGATGCTGTACAAGTAACGTGACAGTGCCGCAAAGTAGTTTGATTTATTTAATTTGGGAGCGACTTGCAGATGTTGGCTTTAGAAGCCGATAACTAATAAGCCTGATCAATAATCGGGCTTGTCTCGGTCGTCTTTGAACTACATATTTCTTTATCGGCGATCGACCAGCCCGGCTTATTTCTTGTTCGCAGCTTGTGTGATTAGTTTAATACTTTCCAAGTAACACACAATACGCGGTGCTAAAGGCGTAAATCTTTCTTGTGCATTGCCACACGAAAAACGGAAAATGTATGAGTATTTCTTCCGATGCTTCCATTCAGTCTCGAAAGACAAAGGATACCCCTTGTGGGGGCAGCTGCGCGTGTAATTGTGATGCAAGGGTTACGCAATATCAACCACACTTCCCTTGAATCGGCACTGTTTGATTCTGGATCTAAACTCTGATCCCAGTCTTCTTATTTTAGCGTTTAATGTCAATTTGGGCTGCGATATATATATATATATATATATATATATATATATATATATATATATATATGTGTGTGTGTGTGTGTGTGTCTGTGTGTGTGTGTGTGTGTGTGTGTGTGTGTGTTTGTGTTACTATACTTTCGATTAAACCTAAATCCGTTTTTCATTGATTTAAATTTAATTTTCTTAATTAGTGGACTAACCATCCGATTAAATGTTATATTCTTGAGTTTACAGTAACTTGCCATAATGACAAACATTTTGAAATCAGAAGTTTAACAAAAGCAGATTAATCATGTGATTCTATAAAAAAGGGAAGCATTAATTAATTACGTATTAGACACATTTTGTTATTCCTTCTCAAGGCTGCTATAGAGCCTGGTGGATAATAGTTTATGCTGTTTAATGAACAATCATCAGATGATAAAGAAGATTCAGTGCAACTTTTATAAGACATGATTAATCCCAGTTTAGAGTTACCATATACAAGAAAGAAAACATAAGCCTAACAATTCGTCCATCATATTTTCAATTTCCAAACTGGGAAAATCATGAAACATTTACTTCTACCATATTAACGACAAATGGTAAAATCATCCAAATAAGTGCTTGATATTCGACATTCATTACAACCTAATAAATACATTTGTATATAGAAATTTTAGGAAACTATTCACGAATTTCTTTGTGTACAAAATTATTAAAGTAATTATCAGCAATATATATATTGTAATGACAATGTTCTCGCGCTAAAAATAACCTGTGATATGTTACAAATATTATACATTTCCTGAATCACTTAATTATTTAAATAGTTACAACAGAGCCTTATACACTTTAAATTGTAAATAGAATTGTCTATGGGCCAGTTGTTTCTATTGATTTTACCTGTGAATCTGAAAACAATATCCCATATTACCCTCTCAAATCCTCCATCTATACTGGATCCGGCGATAATATCATCTTTCTTACAAATAATTTAGTTAATTTGGCATTAATCGAAAATGCATTTCAAAGTAACTTTGTATAAAATACATACACGGAATAAATATCACTAAAAATTCTTATACATATAATTAAAAGCTTTAAAATATAAGTTCATTGTTTTTCCTGTACTAAACATCTGCAAGTAAAGGTTAATGCTTAGCCAACTTTAAAAACTACAGAATTGCTAAAAAAAAATGGTTTATCTGCCGAGCTAATGGCAATTCATCTAATGACAATATTCTATACGGCACATATCTACATTTAACAAGCTCTACTAAATAACACCTTCCGAAACCAGATCCTCGATCAGCATCTCAAACATCTCTAACTACAATAAATAGAAATGTGTAATAACTTGACTGTAATAAAGAGAGGTTCATAATGACAATCCAACTTTTTAACATAATTTCTGTTCCTCAAACGCTGAAATCAAGTTTGTTTTCATGTATTCCTTTTATTCAACTTGTTTGGTTTATATATTTATTTTATGGATCTATTCGACCAGTCCTAACTATAAAAAATCTACGATTGTAAATAGAAGCGTTTCTTTTTTTATCGTGGTTTCGAACACACATGGCATGCAAATACATCATTTGCTATACATCTAGTTAGTTTCATTTTACATTTTTACAAGATATTAATAAAATAATATTATTAAACTTAATTTATTATACACGGGCGGTTCAAAGGGAATGCTTCCTATTTTTGTTCCGCACGAATGGTTCTGAAAATAATTAAATTTCATTTTGATAACTGAACTTATGTATGCAGACAAACATTTTTCATTAATCTATTGCAGATATTAACGGTATGAATCTGTAAGAAAACAACTTTTGTAACTTTCTCGCGCCAGAAGCATAGTTGCGTCATTGAATTCTTTTCCACAGAAAAATTGATAGCATTAACATTAACCAGCGCCTGTTAAAAGTTTAGGGATTCGATGCAGTTGATGTAGGGACAGTAAGGATATAGGTTCGTCGATTTAATAGTGGTTACAGAGATGTGGATAGCAAAACCCGTTCCTAATACTCATGCACACTTTCATTGGTAATGGTGGTGATTATGTAGAAAATAAATTCTAAAGACGAAAGTTACTCGTCTTAATGGTATCAGCCCTTCTTCGTAGTTTTTTTTTTTTTTTATTTTATCAGTAAAAAAAAATCAGGAGGCTTTCCTTTTGGTTGAACCCTGGTATTACAAATCACGTTTCGCGCGCCCATTGCTTGCCAAAGGGTATTTCTCCGGAGCTTTTCAACTTTTTGTTTAGTATGAAAACTAGACTGCATTTCTTTAAGAACGAATCTCTTATTGTTATCGAATGATATCTAATTATAAATGATACGAAAAAATATTTTTTAAAAATGGTATATAAAAATTTATTTTTATTGGCAATCGCTCTAAACTTCAATTTCTTATAGATAATAAAAAAAATTAAAACAGCTTAATTACTAATAGAAAACCACCCTGCGTCCAATAATAACCTACTTTAAAATTAATAATTTCTATATACAAATCTAATTGCAGAAATTCCCCTCTACACGAGATGCCACGTACAAATTTAATACATCTAGCGTATTAGCCCTTATTATATGTAGCCGTCCACCACCATTACAGACACATTCAATCGTGATATTAAAATACTACATTCCATCCGGTGAACTTCATCACAATCGGAACATATTAAGAGGAAGGTGTCTTTATTTTCTCTCCCTCTATATATTAAGTCCTACCACTACTACCAGTGTCATCAGGTTCTATTCTACAGTTTTCAACTATAGTTTGATTAAATCACCCGTAACTGACTGAGGCAAACAGAGACATAACATATTCTTCCCGGTTTCTAAATACTAAATAGTAATGGTTCCCCAACAATATTCCGCCTTTTCTAATTGTCAGCACTGTTTGTTACTAGCGATTTGTGCTGGTTTTAGGGGTTAACCTGCACGTACTGGAAGATTCTAAAAAAAACTTGAAGGAAAAAACATTGATACGTACTTATTTGTCATGCCTAAATCAGGATAACTCATAAATTACGAAATATGGTCCATTAGAAAAATATTAAGGGAAAACAGAAGTTACTGTATACTAACTCTTTAGAGATTTCGAAATCAGTAGTAGATAACATCCTTCTACCGAAAACAGTATCGTTCAAGTCAGCCACATTCTTCTTCTCGGTATACTGCACGTACTTTTTTTTCTAAAAGTATCTCTAGCACATCTTCTAGTGACCTATTTTAGGTAATTTATCGTCAACATTAAAACCAAAATTATAAAGCAGTCCTAGTTGTTTTCTTTGTTGTTTAAATCTTCCTCATTTTTGCGGGGCGGGAGATAAAATCTTCCAGAAATAGTATTAAAATAAATTCCAGTTTTATATGGTTTTACTTATTATATGAAAGAACAGAATAATTAAAAAACAACCCCCCTCTGCATGTGAAGAATGGGTTTTCTAAATAATACTGTAATAATTTCAGCCTGGTAAAATGCATGAATAAGAATAAATATTAGAAACAAAGATAACATCTTTGAAGTCTCGATAATCGCTCAGAAAACTAAAATAAAAAAGTACTCTACAGAAAGTAAAAGTCGTAAAAAAAACAAATATTCAACAAATGAGTATTTCCGTAGCCGAGAAAATTAACTTCGAACCCCACGTGCATAGTATTTTGGTGTTTTACCTTATTTGAAAGCGTTTATTCAATTCTAAAAAGAAATGTTGTCATAAAAAGTCACAGCTTTGAAGCCTGTGCAATCGGTTAAAATATAAAATGCTATCAACTCGGCAACAGGACAAAAATGTGAAAAAGAAATACATATATCTTTAAAGTCTTGATAATCGCTCAATAATAGAAAAGTAAATATTGGTAGACGTAAAAGGATTTGGGGGCAACATTTAGGGGGTAGTATCGTGTCGATATTTTGTGCATATTAACATTGCCAAACGAAGGATGTGTTTACTTTTGGAGAGTGTTCCCTTCGTTCGAGGAAAGAGAAATATGTGTTTGTTTACATGTTATAGTAGTTCCGTTTGTGCAAGGAAAGAGTTAGCAATGCGTGTTAAAATGCCAATAATTCTCAAACCTTTTGTCAGAATTTACCATGGTAAAATTTTAAGAGTTCCAATATTTAATTTTTATAGTTTGGGGCGATTATCAAGATTTCAATGGGGCTATATAGGGGTTTTAACAGATTTGCATCATGTTTGCAAGTGGATTTAATTTTCTATTTTTGTGCGATTATCGAGACTTTATACATATCATTTTACTTATGCATGTATGTAAACATGTTGAATAGTTACAAATAAGTTGTCACTATTTATGAAACATCAGGATAATTTAAAAATTTCCAGTATTTAATTTTCTTTTTTTTTATCGCCTATTATGTTTGTATTTGTTATTAAGCACTAATTGCTTCTGTAGAGAAATGTTAGAATGTATTTTCAGATCCCACTATGCAATTATTTTATCGCAGTAATCGTTCAAAGTATACTTCAGTTAAAATGAAGCTTTACAGATTCTATTATTAATTTGTTAGGTAGAAATATACAATAGTTACAAAACGCTATCCTCTCCTCACGTTTTTTTCTAGCGATGCCATATAGTAATGTCCCGAAATGTTCGGTTAGAATAATCTAATTCGGGAATATAAGAATTAGCTGCGTGACCAATCTAAGGCAGCGAACTTTTCTGAATTAAGCTTATTCTTTTTATTCTACTACGGGAAAGATATCAGTTATGACCAGTGTAGGCGAAGAGTATGTTGAATGTGTACACTTCCTCCTGATGTCGACTGGTTGCGGTGGTAGGTGTAGCGGGAAAATATGTACCCCTTTCTCTAACGGTGTCTCGCGTATGGTGATGTTGCTCAGAGGATGTAATGTAGTATTTTATTATCACGACTGAATATCCCGAAAAGGCGTTCGAAAGCTACTTTGGATACTGGGTATGAGACTACATATATTGAATTGTTATGTGGAATCTATTGTTGCAAACCTACAATATTTTTATCCACAGGAATATTCCTGCCGCTACTTTATTAATATAGAGATATTAATTATGCAAAAAAAAATTGCTGCAGATATTTTTATTTTGCAAAATAAAAACTAGTGTGGATCTATATGATTTTGCAAATAAAACATTGTGGATTTTTATGATTTTGCAAAAAAAAAAAAAAATGGTGAATTCATCTGATTTTGAAAAGTTACGGTTTCAATTAAAATATAATATAACAGTAAAACCTAAGATTTTAAACTTTCTTCCCGTTATACATACACCTATTATTGTTAAAAATCGAAAAAAGTGGGTTTTGTCCAACAATTATTCCCTTATAAGAAGTATTTTTCCACTTTCATGATATTGGATTTATCGTGTTCCGCACGTTGACTCTTCATATATATATATATATATATATATATATATATATATATATATATATATATATATATATATATATATATAATATAAAGCAAAACACACAATCCCACATATAAATATATACGTGTATATTGTGTGTGTTTTGTCTGTGTATGAAAGTCGCGGTGGTGTAAACCAGCGAGAAAAAGACATTTGTTTAATTTTGTTTAGTTTTTTTTTTAAAATTATTTAAGCATTTTATTATTTTTGTTTATTAAATGTGATTTGAGTTTGTTTATGTTCAGAAAAATTTTAAACACATGGCATAAAGAAAAAAAATGTGAGATACCTAAATATTAAAATATAAACAAAATTTTAAAAATATGCTTTCCAATTCCTTAGCAACGAACTTGTCAATACTCCAAACAAAAGGAATTATCTTATAATAAGTCAACAGTCAAGAACAATAAAAATAAACTCACTTCAAATAAATTTAAATAAACTGTTACATACAAGATATATTCTATCAAGAATTAATTTCGAAATTTAAAGCTTACAATTTTTTTAGCTAAATCGTCTTATTACTAATTATCGAATAGAGACATCAGTGTGGCGTTTTCTTAAATAAATAAGAACACTACTTCAAATTATTATGCAATCCAAAAACATAGTCACAAACAGTAGATATGCTTTTTTTAGACAAACAATAGATAAACATTTATGGCTTCTATCTTAGAAACATAGTAAAAGAAAATCGGCTTTGAAATAGAAAAAAAACTGTTGTGGAATTCCTAGTGGAAATAATTTACATCGGAACGTTGTTCTCTCTCTATATATATAATGACTACTTTATTTTATCACAGAAATTAATATTATTTTCCCGAGAATGAAACACGCAATAATCTGTGTAGCTTAATTGACATATATATTTTATAATTTGCTACCTACTTCTACGTATGTATTGAGAATGTTGAAGTAAATACTAAAAATTTCCGCAGAAAAATTATATTTTTATATATTAATTTATGTGAAGATTAAAGTAATCATTATATTTATATGTGTACATATAACTATATATACATATATATGTATATTTATACAAGCATATACGAACATTTTGATATTAGTTTTGTTCAATACAAAATGTATGTGTTCACTTCTCCAGCATTTTTACGCGTACGTATTCACACATATACTTACGTACATGTAAATAGGTTGTAGTTTTATCTACTATTCCTGTTTAATGTATCGCTACAAGCTTTTATAATTCATACACCACATACATTCATGCAAATATGAGAACATAGATTAGTACATTAGATTACTATAAAGTATATGTATAAATAAACATTATGCAAAATTAAGGTCTTTTAAACTTTTCATCATATATATATATATATGCATGTATACATATGTATATATATATATATATATATGCATGTATACATATGTATATATATATATATATATATATATATATATATATATATATATATATATGAAAGAATGCGAGCATGAAAAGTAATATAGCTATGATTATCTTAGCAAAATAAAGGGATGAGTTGTTAAAACTGAAAAAGAAAAAGACAAGGCATTCTCGTAAAATATTATTAATTTATAACTTCAAATGTTTCAGTGTTAAGAATTTTTATTTATAGAATTTAACATTATATATAGATTTTTAATACTGCAATAAATTAGTTTTCAATCTATTATAATTTTTACTAGAATACGTTGTCTTTATATTTTCAAGTTTAACAAATAGTCCTTTTACGTTTCTAAGTTCAATATTAACCATATTACTTTTAATTCTTGCATATTTCCATGAAAGGAATTATTTTCCAGGCTTTGCTTTTAAATATTTTTTTGTGTTCAATATAATACGCATTGTAAACAATCCATTCGCTTTATACCAACGTCTTAAATTGACTAACTAAAAACACTCAAATTAAAGACATAATTAAGAAAATAAACATAGTGAATGGACAAAAAAAGAAAGAATAATAAACGGGCGACGTCGTAAGCTATATATCATCAGCCCTGGCACGCCAAAGAGCATCACTTTTGCTAACTTTCTAAAAGACCCAAATAAAATGCCTTGCGAACGACATTCCGGCTATGAGTTATGAAGATGTCGACGAAAAACAGTTGCTATGGTAATCAAGAGCCAATCAGAAGAAACCGTCTCTAAAATGTCAATGTTGAAAAAGTTGTTATGGTAAACAATAGTTAATCAGAAGAAACTGTCTCTCGTGTTTCTTACTAATTCAAAGGATTTTTGGACACTATTAATTTTATTTTAACCTTTGTCTTAATGAACGAAAACTGAAAAATGTTACTTCAAAATATAGCTGAAAAGGTTAACTGTACATATTGTTTGGAATTTGGTCGCAAAATGAGTGAGCGGTGAAGCGTTAAAGCATTGCTGAATTAGGAAAACTAACACCTTACTCTTTTACCGCGTTTTAATTATATATATATATATATATATATATATATATATATATATATATATATATATATATATGTATATATTCTGTCTTCAGCATTTATAAGAGAGTTCATATATTTCCACTCAAAATAACTCAAAATATGGCCATTAAAAGCTAAATCTCTGGCAACAAAAATTAGTACACCGCTTACGAAAAGTTATCAATATGAACATACAACATGTTAACTCTCAATATTTCGTGGGTACACCATCATTTTTCCAAAACTGCCTTTACTCTCCTGGGCATGAAGATTACCAGAGCTTCACATGTAGCTACTGGAATGTTCTTTTACTCTTCAATTATGACGTCGCGAAGCTGGCAGATACTTGAAACTTTGCGCACTTCAACCATTTGCTTAAGATGCCCAAAGATGTTTCATTGGTTTCAAGTCTGGAGACATACTTGGTCAGTCAATCATACCAGTAAAGCAATGATTGTCTTGGATGTGCATTTTAGGTTATTGTTATGCTGGAATACTGCTCTGCAACCCAGTTTCTGGAGAGAGGAGATCATGCTCTGCTGCAGTATTTGACAGTACATTTTGGAATTCATGTTTTCCTCATAAAATGTAACTCTCCAATACCTGCAGCACTCATGAAGCCCCAGACCGACATTCTTACCACCATGCTTTACTGTAGGAATGATGATCTTATCTTTGTACTCTTCAAATTGGTGTGCTTGGCTGTTACTCCAGGAGGAAGCCTGTTTTGAAAGCAATACACAAGAAAGTCCGCAAACAGTTTGCTGAAGACATGTCAACAAAGCCCATAGAATACTTAAACCATGTCCTATCGTTTGATGAGACGAAATTTAATTTATTTGGTACTGATGACGTTAAGCATGTGTGGTGGCGACCAGGTGAGGAGTACAAAGATAAGTGTGTCATGCCCACAGTCTTGCATGATGGTGAGAATGTCATGGTCTGGGCCTGCGTGAGAGAACGGTAAATATAATGTTGATTATTTTATCAATCAAAAAGTTACGATTCACCAGTTCAATCGTTATAAATTCATGTGTTGACAAATATGGTCCACTGCATAAAATCTTCTATTCTTATGTGTATCTACTTCATTTTATGTTATCGAAATTGTTATATAATAAAGACTATATAAGATTTAATCGACCAGTTTGGATAAGCTTCTGCTGGAAAACCGCTTCTGAGGCACCAGTCATCAAGAATACTGGTGAGAGAACTGACCCACTAAATTATGGCCCCATAAGCCTCCTCCCACCTTTTGCCAAAATATTTGAGTCCTTAGTTAATCAAGCCCTAGTGCAACACCTAACAGCTGCTAATCTCCTGACGGACAAACAATATGGATTCAGGCAAGCCCGTTCAACAGAAGATATATTAACTAGTTTATGAACGTATATACGGTTCACTGGAAAAACAGGGAAGGGTAGATCGGTAGCCCTTGATATAACGATGGTCTGCTAAGGAAAATTAGACCATATGATATCACTGGAGGAATACATAATGTAATTAAACCCGTCTTAAGTAAGAGAAAAATCCAAGATGTCCTCGATAGTCGTACATCGACTCAATTTGATATAAATGCAGTAGTATCCCAAGGGCCTATCCTCGGGACTTTATTATTCCTGATATTCATAAATGACCTCCCTGATAAAATTGTTTCGGAGATGGGTATATTTGCTGATGATACAACTCTCTATACCACGCATGAGAGGAAAACAAATGAACACATATCTAAGGAAATGGCAGAAACACTAGAGGATGACCTCCAGTCTGTAGTGGAATGGGAACAAAAATGGATGGTCACAGTAAATTCTGCCAAGACTAAGCGTGTTTCCTTCAATAACTACAAGAAACCTTCTCTGCTACCAATAGCAATGGCCAAGAACACACTGCCTGAAAGTGCTTCCATAAAACTGTTCGGCCTAACGTTTACAAGGAACATGAACTGAAATATATACATTGAGAGCATTGCCAAGACTGCTGCAACGAATGTGGCCTCTCTTTACCGTGCCAGAAAATTACATACGCCTGAAAGTATCCTGTACCTCTATAAGATTACCATTCTACAAATATTTTAACGGTGAATGCTCTGACGAACTGCAAGCACTTGTACCTCCTCGACCTGACTACCCCGACAAACCCGATAAGCAACTAAGTCCCACCCCTTTACAGTAGAGATCCCTAGGTGTAATAAAGTCTTTTACTCTAATAGTTTCCCCCCCCCTGAACTTCCGGGATACTGCTTCCCCAACTGTACTGATATGCAGAAGTTTAAGTGTAATGTGAACAACTATCTTTCTACTCATCTCCCTTCATAATGTCCTTGCAAATTATGTCCCTGATAGTAGCCCCTACTTGAAAGTGGCGCTTGCCTTGTTTGGGGTGAAAATTGAATTTTAAAAAAAAGCTTATATATTTATATCCCAGAAAAATGTTATTAGAGTCAATTGCATTTAACAAGAATTATGGCATATTATCAGTTTTAAGATTAAAAATATATTGTCTTACTCTAATCTCTGAGGTCGTAAATAAAAGACACAACACTTTACAATTATTGGAGAACCTATTTTCAATGTCGACCGGAACATTTCCTACTCGTCACATATAAGCTCAGCTCTATTTTTGAGTTTTTTTATAGTATATACTCGTGCCTGTTTTCTTTTTTTTCCCCCATCGATGTGCAGGGAGTTTTCTTTTAATATACAATTTTGTTTTGTTATTATATTTCCTTTTACTGTACTTATTCTTAAACTTATATATATATATATGTGTGTGTGTGTGTGTGTGTGTGTGTGTGTGTTTGTGCTCGCCAAATCGGTTCTTTGTCCGCATGATAAACTACATCTGAAAATAACAGAATATTTAAATCGATAAATGTTATGCAGCCATAATAGAAATTTTCTTAAATTCACATTTTCCTCTCTTACATCGGATCTAAAAGTCAATATTTAATCAAGTTCTGAACAGAATTTCAACCTGCTTTGAAAATGACACCCATGGAGCTATATTTTGGGAAAATTGAAACATGTATTCTGTATATATATATTATTCCTTATTGGAATTTTTTATTTTTGAGATGAGCATTGTATGTTAATTTTATTTTATTTCGGACTATTAGTCTCATCTTATCTTTTTATTGGTGCACAACGTTTCGGCCAACTTCCTCTGGCCTTCGTCAGGTGGTAACCGCGACGG
>NC_136497.1:90057969-90255469 GCF_053919585.1 Euprymna scolopes
TTTTCAGTATTTAAATCGACAGATTAAATACGTGAGTAAAGCTAGATTGTAAGTTTTTTTTTTAAAATATTCATGGCAATTAGGCTACACAGAATTTTCCGGAATACATTCTGGTGAGTATTGGTCAAATTACCGCAGTAATCTGACGATTATCACGAAGATGGAACGCAAAAATGATATGTAGCTTAATTGTTATATATAGATATTTTAAATACATACTGCATATAAATAGTCATTCACAGACAGACTGTTCCGCAGCTCTTTTGCGCGGCTGGATTAGCAACAACCACAAACCACGATTGAAATCTGACCGTCTTGGCGAAAGTTGGCGCTTTTAAATCTTACGCTATTTTGCTGCTGCTAAGACAGGTATGTAAAATTATAATGATTAATTATATTCCAAACGCCTTAGCTTAATTGGTTTACACAAAGCTTAAGTGCGTAATAGTTCAAAATATTTAATGTTAAAATAATTATATGCGTGAAATATATATATATATATATATATATATATATATATATATATATATATATATAAACACACACAGAATCAGAGAGAAAGAGAGAATGTGTAGCCTGGATATAGGGGACTACTTATCCGGCCCTTACAGCTCTTATATGCGGGTGACATTATATCCGGGGTTCTTATATTTGGGTTACACTGTACATTAACACAAGCTCTAATTTAGGACCACAGAAAATTTCTCTTATCTCCGATTGTTTTGTATTAGAGTATCTTATATCCGGATCACACTATATATATATACATATATGTGTATCTCTATAATATAAAGCTGAATGTATGTGTGTGTGTCTGGTCACGAATAGGCTCCTATATGGTTGACTATTTTAAAAAACTGATTGCATATAATGATAGAAGATATATCGAGACACAGGAATGGGTATGTTTGATCTGGTAGAACGGTGGTTCATTAAAATTGTGGGGTCTGCGGACGCGCCTGGTCCACAAAGTATGGAAATAAAAAAATTTTAATTAAAAAAAAAAAAACGCTTACAAGTGTTTTTGATGTAGATGTACATAAGAATACTTTGATAAGTATGTTTTAACCTGAATAGGGATGATATAATATAATTGTTGGGTCTGCGTTCGCCCCTGGTCTCCATAGAATGGAAATAGGCACACACTTTAATAAAGACTTTTCATCTCTATCTGTGTAAGTATACTTTGATAATTATGTTTCAGTTTGAAGAAATATAGTAAAATATAATTATGGGGTGTTCGTTCGCGCCTGACCTCCATAGAATGAAAATATGTCACAAAGTTTAACAAGTTTTTTTTTTAATATAGATCCACAGAATATTGTGATAAGTGTTTGATTGTGAACAGATATGGTATAATAAATTATGGGGGTTATCTATGTTATTTTTACTTTCATCATATTCTGCTTTGGTTTTGATATCCCCAAATTCGAAGCTATGTCTTTACTCCCCTTCCTTTTCATAACCTATTATACTTTCATAAATCAGAGTCCATTTTGTGTAGGCTATTTTGAACCCAGTCAACGACGGTTATTTTTGCTAGTATATATATATATATATATATATATATATATATATATATATATATATATATATGTGTTTGTTGTGTGTGTTATATACCAGCAAGTATGTTAATATTATCGAATTAATCTACAAATAAGAATATGTATTTGAAACAAAGGACACCCTGTTAATTTCTCGTTTTCCAATCTTATCTTTTCTAGATATTTAATAATTATTATTGAATTATCTTTATCTGTGGAAAGTATATTGCTCTAGCAAAACCTCCTGGTTTTATACAGTGGCGTGCTCTCAGTTAAATAACATTTGCAAAACTCTGAGACCCACTGTTTAGCCTTAATTATTCTATAGACCTGTATTCCTATTACTTTAAATAAAATATATTAGAAATAAGAAAATGCCCCCCCCCAAATACGTTTATAAACATAACCATATTGGCGCCCATGCAAACAACTTTCTTAAAATATCAGCATTTACGAAAATTCTCGAGTCTTGACGTAAGAAATCATCCGAACACTGGACGGAAATGAGATTTATGTTATGACTAAGAATGTTTACTTAAAAAATATATATATTTATATATGTAAAAAAGCGAGGACATTGCAGGACGGGTAAAATGTTCTTCCCTAGACTGTACAGTTCTTTCCAACTTTTATGTCGTCTTAAAGAGATTCGAATCATCGGATTTTAATCTAATTCAAGGAAATGGAATGCAGATGCTGAAAATCAAAGTATGTACATGAATACACACACGCACACACACACACACGTTTCGCTATATGGCGTTTACATTTTATCATTTAGTATATACTTATATGTTCTATTGTTGCTTTGTTATTGAACGTTTCAATTCTCCCCGGCTACAATGTAATTAAACCTGCTGATTTAGTTCCTGTTTGCTCTTTTTTATTATTTTTTTAGTTTACTGACGAAAGAGGGAATAAAGAATACGAACAACACATGAAGAAGAAAAAAAAAACCCAAGATGAAAATCAAATGAAAGAGCCGGCACCATTGGACATATGATCACATCTCAGTACTTCGACATTCAAGAGTTTCCAACGCACAGGGATTTAGCGATGTCGTTAAAAGTATAGCTGCAGCTTTGACTTCGTCAGCTAAAGTGCACGTGCTTCTCCGTTTCTTCTCCCCCTTCTCGCACTCTCTCTCTCTACATATTCGCCTATTCTCTCAAATCTCTTTGGAGGTGAGATCAGAAAAATGGTAAGAATGTGTTTAAGTAGACTTTGGTAATGAAGACATGAATAAAAAACAAGTAAAAAAATCTAATTTTGTATTGTGTGTTTTCCTTTTTTTTATATTGCTTCACCAAAAGTCTAGGGTGTTAGTGGATTCTCTATATCAATCGGAATGCGGGGAATTTCACAATTTGAGCTCCTAGAAAAATGTAGACAGGCAGACAGATGGAGGGGAGGAGATTTGCCGGAAGTTCAGTCGGTACTGAATAAGATAATACATTGTGCAGCGTGAATATAAATGAAAAATAAATTGTATAGAAACGAAATTCAAATTCAGATCATCAATTTGCATACGTATAATATAGATGTATACTGTACACTCCCCATATATGTATATATATATATATATATATGTATATATATATTTTTATTAGATATGTATACATTATATATCGACTCATATTTATCAATATATATTAAAATATCTATGTGTGTTTCAAAGTTTATATAATGCGATCGTCATATCACATATATTTTTTCAGAAAGTATTATATGCTTGTCATTGTGTTCCTAGATTTGTCCAGCGGAGATAGATTATTGATTTTCTTTTACATTTTTAATATATGATTTTATTGTATTATCTGATTACATCCCTTTCTTCTTTTTTTATTATACGTATATATATATATATATATATATATATATATATATATATATATATATATATAATACTAGCTCACTCTCTCTCTCTATCTCTCTATCTCTCTCTCTCTCTCTCTATATATATATATATATATATATATATATATATATATATATATATATATATATATATACTAGCAGTTCCGCCCATCTTGGCTCGGGCCCTAAGTACTTTTCATAACTCTATGTGCATATGTCTATATTAAAAAATTTTAATATGTATTGTAATGCCTTTTTATATAAGACACTTCCTTACCTACTATAGAGAAAAGACCGCAAACGTCAATTGTTTTAGCTTGGACCCCTAATTTGACCCCTTAACATTTATTGCTTTGGGATCAAATTAGATTAAAATGTTTAACCAATATCCAAGTTACCTACATCTAAAATTTCAAGTTTTAAGACCCAACATTGGGGATGGATTTTGATAGAGTCTGAAAAGGTCACCTTTCTCAACTTTGACCTCTTGCAAGCCAATTTTTCCCCCAAAACGGATTTAAAAGCTTGCTGCATGTCTGAATGCTCTTTATGTAAAATTAAAAAAAATTAGACCCAAAATCGGCTTAATAGTTTGCTAGAGACCGTAAAGGTCAAATCTTTTGAATGTTGACCCCTTGGAAGCCAAATTTTTAGCAAAAAACGATCAAAAAGCTTGGCTTAAGTCTGAATAAGTTTTATGTAAAATTACAAATGTTTAGGCTTAAAATTGTCTGAGATAGTTTTTAGAGACAGCAGAGATCATATTTTTTTAATTTGACCCCACCTCTAAACCTTTAGTGTTTTGGGCTCAAATAAAGTTATTAAGTTAGATCCATGTCCAAGTAACATTTATATAAAAATTTAGGTCTTTAGACCCAAAATTGTCGGAGGAGTTTGGTAGAGTTCTTAAAAGTCAAATCGTTGAAATTTGCCCCTTAACAGCAAAATTTCTGGCCTAAACCCGATTGAAAAGATTTTCCTAAATCTCAATATTCCGTATATCTGCAGACCAAAAATTGACAGTTATTTGGTAGGGAAATGTACACAGACAGATATTTTCACCTATATATATATATATATATAGAGAGAGAGAGAGAGAGAGAGAGAGATAGAGAGAGAGAAAAGAGAATGATAGATAATCTAGCACTAAAAAGATAGAGACGGATGTTATGAGCTTATAAGTATAAACAGGATATAAGAGGGATGATTGGGTCTGACAAGAAGTATCTTATATCCGGGTGGCACTGTATATACTTATACATATAGACATTAGATTCAAAATTAACATCTATATGTCGCTACATATTTATGAGTATGTTCCGGCCGACCACTTACAAGTAACAAGCGACCTCTTCAGACGATATTGCTTATATTAAATTGAAGTCTGTTGTGAAAATTATACAAGCGTTTTCAGTATAGAAAAATTAGTAGGTGATATAAAGCGATATTCAGATCACAGAAAGCACCCGGTATGAATATATTTGAGAAAAAAAAGACGAATAAAACAGGATAATTTTTTTTTTTTAAATCAATATCAAAATACATAGGAAAAAACCGAGAGAAGAAAAAGAGAGACGAATTAAAATTAAAAAGTATAAAGAAAAAAGAAAAATAGTGCTGGTACGGCTACTACTACAAATAATAATAATAATAATAAAGATAATAATAATAATAAAGATAATAATAATAATAATAAAGATAATAATAATAATAATAATAATAAAGATAATAATAATAATAATAATAATAATAATAATAATAATACAGATAATAATAATAATAAATATAAAATCAATGTTAATAAAATAAAATAAAAATAAATAATAATAAAAATGTTATAAAAATAATAAAATCATTACTAAAAAAATTCATAAAAATTTAAATTTTACGCATAGTAAAAGTATAAAAATCTATTATATTTACAATTTTACATCGATACATTCTTTAAGCTCGTATATCAATATGAATCAAAATGAAATAAAATAAAGTAAAAAAAAAAACACACACACAATTTTCTAAATACGTGTGTAAGGCGGACCATGCCAGTTTGTGTATTATGTTGACAGAATGCTTGATACAGTTTTTATAGTCAACTTACTACGCTGAACGTATAGATCATCGATAGGTTCAACTAACATGCAGAGTTTAATTAAATAAATTATACCTTTAATAAAAGATCATAAATAATAATAATAATAATAATAATAATAATATTTGTCATTATTATTATTATTATTATTATTATTATTATTATATATCAAAATGAAACATATCAAATAATTCAATTAGATAAGCGAGAAACAATAATATCAATTAATTATCATAAAATAAATCATAAGAGAATCGAAAAAATAATAAAATAATATTTTATATAAGAGGCAAAATGCTTGTCAGTATGTGTGTGTATGTGTTTGTTTGTATGTCTGCCACAAACGTTCGACACACGTAACTAACACAATAAATCAGATGACAAAATATCCAAAAATTAAATAAAAACATTAATTCTTTAAAAACTGTGACGTTTTTCGCAAGGAGGGGTCAGATCTTTCGTCGATATTTTTGCAAGTAATTCACGCCTTGCGAAATCAACATACGTTTAAATAACGTTATTTCAGAAGTGAGCCGTGGGTGAGACGGCCTACGCGTTTGCTTTTTCTTCACGTCCATTTCCTCTTTCGCGTTATAGGTTCGAGCCTGGATACTGCGGTTGTTTTTTTATCGTTCGAACGGATGCTCGCTGCTATTTTGATTGAAACATAAGTTTATTGATTTTCTGTTGGGGTTGATTGCTCAGTTGTATTACTCTTCACATCCGGTCAACGCCAGATCCCCAATGCTAGTAAAAAAAGTACAGAATATAAAGAAATACTTAATAATAAAAAATATTATAATATAATTATAATGATTATGCCAATAATAAATAAATAAAAGTGTTAAAACAATTAATTAAATATATTTTATGCGGCATACGAAATTTACAAAATGGCATCTTAATCTAAAATATTACTACTACTACTACTACTATTACTAATAAATATAATATTTTTTATTAATAATAATAAAAGCGTTGAAGATGATAATAACAATAAAAAGAAACAAAGATAATAACAACATTCATAATTGCCATCCACGTAATAATAATAATAATAATAATAATAATAATAATAATAATAATAATAATATTAATAATAATAATAATAATCTTAATAATAAATATAATAGTCATTCAGAAAAAATATAACCACAATAATAACAAAAATTATTACTCTTTAATGTTCAAGTATCTTTTAAATTTAACATATAACTAACTAAATATATATATATATATATATAAATTGTTAAAAGATTATTAAAAAAATTTATAAACATTTTTAAAAATTACAAAAATATACAAACCATCTATAAAAATTTAACATATAACAAATTAATCATATACTCAATGTTTGTCACGTGAAAATGATTATAGATTTATCATGGAATTTATAATATTAAATGCATGTGGTAAGTAATTTATAATATTAAATGCATGTGGCAAGTATTAGAAATTTAAATTATCGCTAGCTCACGAATTAGAGGTAAGGGATTAAAAGTTAAGATTTAGATAAGGAAGAAGTGAGAACAATCCAAACTTTTCAGATATTGAATAAAAACGATATTTAACGAAAAAGCCAATAATCAAGAAGTTGAGACAAAAAAAGAAAATTTAAGAAAACTATATGTAGTGTATTTTGATGACGGATAAGGATTGTTAATTTTGTTGATCAACGATATAATTTGGGAAATAAGAATATGTATTTAATGTTTTTGTTTAAAACATCTTTTCGTATATGTGGTATAGTGCTTACAAATTCCTATTTATCCATTTCATCCCTAATTGTACTTCGAACAATACCTAGTTTTCTGTAGCATATTATATAGGCAAAATCCTTAGACAACTGTAGTTAGATAAACCCAATAATTTCCGAGGAAATTGACTTCCTTTTTAGCTAAAAAAAAACAAACCTTTAAAGAGCTACAAATACTGCATTATGAAAACGAAAGATCATTAGTGTTTCAGAATTATTATTTTCTTTTACATAGTCTCCATCCGGACTTTATCAGTCACATCAATTTAAGTCAGATCAACTCCACACTTTCCCAGAAAAAGTGGAACAGGCACCTATCACCCCCCATATATATATATATATATATATATATATATATATATATATATATATATATATATATATATATATATATATATATATAATAATCTGGATATTGCTGGATATATATATATATATATATATATACATACATATATATATACATATATATATATATATATATATATATATATATATATATATATATGTACGTATATGTGTATATACATACATTATTAACAAATTAAATTAAAGAGACCGCTCGGTAAATCGAAAAAATATCAAGAAAGATTAGAGAAAAGAATATCTTCGTCGTGTTCAATCAGGCGTGCTTGAATATATACACATATATATGCACATAAATATATACACGCACGCACGCACGCACGCATACACACACACACCCATATATGGAGAGAGAGAGAGAGAGAGAGAGAGAGAAAATAAGTTATTAAGATACAGAGTTAATTTATATAGAAGAATTACTAATTACATTATCAAGTCAATCGAGTAAGTTTATTTAAATCTCCTATAGTTTTATACCGTGTACCTTTTTCTGTTCGTAGTTTTCCTTAAACGTGAACTTATAAGACCAAAAAATTCAATCTTGATCGCACCTTCAGGGCTCGTGGCGCAGTGGATAGAGACGTTTACTCTACGGTTCCAGGTGAGAACTGTCTAAAGATAGCGGTTTCAATACTACCCATAGCTGGCTAAAACATGGTGAGACGACAACAACTATGGATGGCAGTAGTTGCTGAGAATGCAATTAGGATATTCGGAGTTCCTATTCTGTCGCGGTTACCACCTGACGAAGGCCAGAGGAATAGTTGGTCAAACGTCATGAAACAACAAGCAAAAAAGATGAGGATAATAGTATTCAATAAATATATTAATCTACAACTCTGTCTGCATGAATATGTTGATAGCCTTTTCTGATTCTGATTATTAAATGCATAAACACAAATAAGCACACGTGAAGAAAAATGCGTGCATAATCGCAACAGCAATTTAATTAAAATGTTTTTCTCATTTTTTTTGTTTTGTTTTGTATTTTTACTTTCAGATTTCTTGCTGGAATTATTTTACAAAGAAACAGATTATTAACTGTACATCTATTCAATATATCTGAATTATACTTCATTTTTTATCATACAAGAGACATTTACTTCGGGGATTCGCATATCGTCAAGTATAGAGTTAGGGATAGATCGAGAGAACATAACTTGACACGATACATTCGTTCTGTTAAGCTGAATATACTCACAAAAAAAATAAAAAAACCCTGAAGATATTTCACTTGCAGATCTCTAAAATAATGACATTATTTAGAAAGATCTAAGTCCAAAAAAATTATACATTATTCTTATACATTGCATATCATACGATGTACTGAATGAATTCAACAAAGATATTTTTTCACAAGTTGGCTACGTATTACCAATCTGTCCATCTCTTACTGTTACATTGTACACATGAGCGCGGGAAGATGTCGGTGGAAGCGAAGGACAGTTGGCTTGCGGCGAAATTAACAGCAATAGCCGAAAAAACGCGTATATCCAAATTAGAATGTACCAGAGAGGAAAAACGGAAAAAAAGGAGACAGATAACAATTACGTGCTCAGGAAAAAAAAATCGACTTCGAAGAAAATGGACGTGTAAACTCGAGGACGAGATTGGGCCGGCAGTTACCGGTATGCGGTCGAAGGAAGGAGACACCCGGTAAAATGGCCATGTGCAACGAGAGACGTTTTTAAGCGGTGTCCAAAGTAACGGAAATAAATGTTTTTGTTTAATAAGAAAAATGCCAATCCGAATTTTTATTTAGTTATTTCCAGTTTTATTTTTATGAATGAGTAAATGAAGAGTAACGGCAACGTTACATTCGTGAACAAAGGACAATTTCTGGAACATTAATATAGTCCATGTATAATATGTTCCTCCCCAAAGTATAGCCACGTATTTTTTAAACAAATTAACAACACTACAACAAAGATTAGCTACGAAGACGTGAGTGTTACTACAAAAACGATCTTTTGTGCCTCACAAGTTATTATTCTACATAGTTACTATGTTTTGTTAGTCACATCTGAAATTCTTGACTTCATCTCCTAACTGTGGTTATATCAACTACATCAGCTTCGTAAACGTTCAACATGTGCCGCCGACGTTTATCGGTTCAATTTTTCTGCGTGGAGGAATGAAGTAAGGCATCCATGCTTCTGACGCACGCCTATGACAGAGGTTTATTTATTACGGTTTTACAGCATCCATATCTGCAACAGAGATATGAAACTTTCAGGTCATAAATGCATTCGTTCATTCATGAAAAATGCAATTTGCAACCGCCTCCTTATCAACTCGGTCGGAACGAATAAAAAAAAGCAGGCATAATTTTTTAACCGTCCTAATATATATATATATATATATATGTATATATATATATATATATATATATATATATATATATATATATATATATATATAATGTAAATGTGCATGTGCAATAGAAACGAAATAATTAGAGACTTGAAGGCGCACAAATCTCCAGGAATAGATGATTTTTAGATGAACTTCTGAAGACGGGAACAACGTTATCCAATATTTACACAAAATCTTCACAGCGATTTTGAAACAAAAAAAAATGTCCATCAAATGGGAAACATCAATATTCGTTATACTTCCGAAAGAAGATGACACAATGAATGCATCATCAACCTAACTCTATTATTGGTTGGTCATAGTAATAAAATCATATTAAATCTCATAGCAAATTGGATGCGACACAAGAGCTAAAATAGAAGAGAAACGGGTCAGTTTCAGACCAGGGAAAATAAACTAGACTAATTTCTTTACCTTAAATGATACTTAAGAAAAGGAGGGAGGTAGAAACAGATGTTTATCTCTATTTCATCGATTATAGAAAAAACTTTCAAAACAACTGTGCAAGCGGTCCTGTGGAGTGTGATGAGACATATTGGATTCTCCATACACATAATTCGCCTCATTAGAAAACCTATACATCTTCCAGTAAGCAACACAAGAACAGCTCACGAAATGACACGTTCTTATGAAATTGACCAGAGGGTAATGTAAGGATGAATATTATTACCCCACTTTTTTAATATATATACCGAACAAGTAATGCAAGAAGCACTCGAACATAACTCAGCATAAATCAAAATTGATGGAAGAACAATCCATTACCCGAAATATGCTGACGATGTAGTTTTGATTGCAGCATGTCTGCAGGAACTACAAGACTTACTCAATAAGGAAAATGTTGCCAGGGAAGCAGAAATACTCTTTTTCAATGTCAGCAAAAGAAAGGTAATAAAATTAATACACGCATAAAAGGAATAACACCTACTGGGCAATCAACATGTTTAAAATATGGAAGATGTTCTCTACCAGGGTGCAGATTTCTCACAAAAAAAGTAGATGACACCGAAAAAGTAAGGCGATTTATTACAATGGAAAAGACATCAATAATCGTCCTCACTAATATCTGGAATAACAGATCCATTTCACAACATACAAATAAATGAATCCTGAAAGCTTTGGTGGTTTACAATTGCAACATACGGAGCAGAATGTTAGGTCTTGAAGAAAGTCGAAAAGAGGAAAATTACTGCCTTTCAATTGTGGTGCTACCGTAGGCTTCTTCCTGTAAGCTGAGTTGACATACGTGCAAACGTTTGCTAGAAAGATTGGACCATGGCGAAGATTGCTGGATAACGTCAGTGACAGGAAATTACGATTTTCTGGACATGTAGTCAGGAGAGACGGCCTAACAGAAGATCTACTCTTTGGAATAACCACTGGTATAATGGGGTCAAGAAGATAAAAAAAACAAAAATGTAACACAAGGTGGAGTACATCGCGGACATTAACAGAGTTCAGTTGTTCAAAAATCAATGGCGACGAGTGCCCCGGCTGGTCACTAATGGCTATTATATAAGAGAGAGAGGGAAGGAGATATATATATAGAGAGAGTGTGTGTGTGCGTGTGTGTGTGTGCGCGCATACGTGTGTGAATGTGTGTGTACATTCACCTAATTATATAATAATTATCAATATACAAAATAATTCCATGTTCCCTGCACACAAAATAGCCCCAATACTCTGTAAATTGTTATTCTCCTGTCCGAAAAAAACGTGCCTTTTCTCAGCCCCAATAGAACTTTATACAACCCGGTTGAGGGAGTTTCCATATATTCGACTATGTCCGTTGTTCTACCCATTATATATGACCAAGCTTAAAGACTTGCCGAGCATGCACGGAAGCGAACACGGGACCTTTCGACTGCAAGTCAAGTCTTACAATGAACTACACCTATTTTATCCCAAAGTGACAAGTTAATTTCATCCAACGGCTATATATATAAAAAAAAAGAAAAAAAGCCGATAAGTGATTGAGCGTTGAAATACACTGCTTTCATAACGTGTCTCACGTTATTGAATTTTGTATCGCGGCGTGTCGATTCGGCGAGATTGTTCGATGCTACTTGTGAAACGTGTGTGTCGATTCAACGATATGTTCGTGGTGTAGCGTTTTGATTCGGCGTTGGTGTTCGGAGTGGCGTGAACGAATTTGTTAAGGCCCGTGCTTTTAGTTGTGAATATATATATATATATATATATATATATATATATATATATATATATATATATGAGGGCAAATACTTAATAAAACATGTTAAAAAACACTTTGAAAAAGAGTTAAAAACATATTTAATCTGAAAAGGAAACACTTAATAAGTGGATAGTCCTTAATCCGCGGAGTTTCGAATAAATACTTTCCTTCTAATCAGAAGGTAGGAATAAGCCAAATACAGGATCGGATTTTACATACAAAAGGATTTGATGAAACTGCAAGTAAGTCAAAGATCTTACTTGATAACAAAAAGTGAAACAGAGGGAATATGGCGAAGAAAAAGGTGATTTCACGTGAATGGATAGTCTGGTGAATGGATAGTCTGGTGAAAGGTAAATGGCGTTATTATAAGCTCTATCTCTTATTTGGTTTTATCGAGCTCTACCATTTTGGATCATTTTGGTAAATTTTATTGTAATTTTTATTTAATATATATATATATATATATATATATATATATATATATATATATATAAATATATCGACGACATACTCTAATTGATTGAAAACTTTGATACATTAACAATGATCAAAAACCGATTTTCAATTAATTCGGTATTAAATTATACACATGAACCAATATAAAAACACAATTCCTCTCCTTGATATAGGAAAAATAGGACACTTATAATTTTTTTAACTACCTATAAAAAATATCCGAAAATCCTATAAAATTCAAAAGTGAATGTTCTTTTAAATATAACATAACGTTAATGACAGATTTCATTTACGAAACAAAACGCAGTTCATCTACTATCAAACTATTTTATAAATCACCAAGATTAAACTAATTATTTCTGATAACATTTTTCAAAATCATACTGTTGATGAACAAATAAAACACGCAATCGTCACCATCACAAACAACAACAACAACAACAACAAACAACAACAAACAACAACAACAACAATAATAATAATAATAATAATAATAATAATAATAATAATAATAATAATTGGTCCAATGGTTGCCATATTGCCCGTGATGGAAGTGGGGACGATCTTCCCATCTATTCTAAAGTACTTCCAAAGCATGCTCAAATATATAGCTTCTGGCAATAAATTACTACTCCTGGCCTCCTCGTGTGACTTAATCACAAAGCCCTGTGTACCATGTGATACTGACATGAGGGGGGGGTGATTCAGGCGAGTAAATTGCGCTTTAAAACTAGTAGCCACGGATACACAGTGCTCGACTGTGTGCTAAGCCCGACCATCTAGAAGAAGGAAAGCTCTGATTTTAAACAATTAAAGACAGTATTTCAAACAAGAAAAACACTGGTATCTGTGTAACCTAAGATTTACTCAACTTCCTCTGAAAAAATCTCAAATCAATATATTGAGCATAACGCTGTGAATAGGAATAAAACTTAAAGTGAAGGGCTTACGTCTGGCAGCTTATCTTAGAGTAGCAGCGAGAACTAGGTCGTCATCCTGAAACTACAAGAATGAAGTGAAGTAAAGAGATCAACAAGGTAATCATTGAGTGTGTCTATCAAGGCGTACAGAAAACGTATGTTTAGAGATCGGAACGAACAAGTAAAGTTTGAATCAACAGATCAACGCGTGTGTGATCAAGGAAGACGAATACAAAAAATTTATCGAAGCTAAGATTAGAAGCCATAAATAGAAAAAAAAATTATGGCACAGAAAACAGAGATGTGCAGATCGATGAAAAAAGGGCAGAGAATAGACATAGAAGATGCCAATGAGACAGCAGGAAATTGAGAGGACACAAGTGACGTCAATGACGACAAGTGACGTAATTGGTAATAATAAAGACTCTAATGAATGTGCTGTAAGAAATTAACGAAGTGAACGGGATCGTTGAAAAACTGAAATAGATTTTGGTGGAAAGATTACGAAGTGATGTGATCCTGTTTAAAAAACTAACAAGGAAACTCTCCAAAGGTCCAGATAGACAAATGAAGGAAACAACGAAGTATGTGAAATGTAGGATTATCACAGAAACAAATAATTTGCTCGTAGCAGGGAGTGTTTGAGTTCTGGAAAAATTTTGATTAAAAAGATGTGGACGTTAGAATAGAAATGAACCGACGTAGAAAAAAAAATAAAAGTTAACATGAACAAATTAAGAAAGAATGCGACCTTGCTTGAAAGAAGGTTGCGATTACAATTGGGTGCAATGAAGACGGAGAAATTCAAACAACAGAATAAAGGAAATATAATTAAAACTGTCCTAAAGGAAATCCAAAGAAAAACGCCAGTGAATAGTGAAAAACGTGAAAAGGTATAATAGAGAGAATGGTCTGTTTAATCTGGACCATAAGTTCTACAAAGGACTTACGAAACAGTACAAATTACACAAAGAACCAAAACTAGAAGAGTACACACAGTTTTAGGGTAATATTTGGAGTGTTAAAATGAAATATAATGACAGTACTTTTGGCGGAAGACGTTAAGAATGACATAAGTTAAAACGATGTGATAGAATTAATTAAACAATGTGAGAAAATTAACAATTGGAAGGCTCTCGAACCAGATAGTGTAAAGGGGTATTGGGTAAAACAAACTTTACGGACTTTCACGGAAGTCTTGCCTCTCAAATTGACAGAATGTTGACAGATGTAATTTCTGAATGGAGCACAGGTTGAAGAAGAGTGTTCTACCAAAAAAAAAAGAAAGAAAAATGCATCAACGAGTTCTGAAGTGGATAACTACCGACCCATCACCTGCCTTTCAATTATATGGGAATTGCTGACAGGAATTTTCGCACATTAGATTTACCAATATCAGGAACAGCAAGATAACTTAACAGAGGAACAAGAGAGATGTAGATGAGGTACTAGAGAGACCAAAGATGTGTTACTTATTAACAAGACAACACTTCAGAATTGTAATGAAAGATTCACAAATCACGGATAGATAGCTGCAAAGCATATGATATGTCCCACATAGGTGGACAAAGGTGTATGAAAATATTTGGAACAGCAGCAACTGTGTGGGACTTCTTAAAAGGAAATTATGAAATATGGAAAGTGGCATTGGCATAAAACGAAAAAGATCTTGAAAAAGAAGATTTTAGGGGCAGCTTGTCGCCATTTTTTTTTTGTATGGTACTCTTGTCGTTTATACAGGGAAGAAATGATGTTGATAGGTTATATGTGAAAAAAAAAAGAATGAGAACGAGGACTGTTACATGTATAACAGTGCGTATGAATAGTAATTGTTTGAAAGTTTGCATCACATCCTGTAAGGAGAAGCTTATAAAGGATGTGTACAATTTGGAAAAATTGGTAGAAAGCGAACTTGTGAGAAGCAAGGAATTTAAGACAATAAACACACAAAAAAGAAGAGAAGTGGATTGAGATAAAAATGCATGGTAAATTCTGTAGAGATTTACAAGAGGCAGTGGAAACACCTGGCGAGGAGTGTTAAAATGTGACTAGAAGGTTTGGGTAGAAGTCCTTATTTATGTCGCACAGAAGCAAGCACTTAGGGCAAATTATGTGAAGTATCTTATTGATAAAACGGCCAAAACTCTCCTATGCCGATTATGTGGGCAAAAAGGTAAGAATGTACAACATTTCACCGGTAACTTTGAGAAGTTTGTTTAAAAGGACTACACGAGATGACATGATACTCTTGCAAGAAAGGTCCCTTGGGATATATAAAATAAAAAAGATCAAATGTAGTGAAAAATAGTACGAACATATTCCAGAAGGGGAGGTAGATAGTGAAAATGTGAAATCATTGAGATATATGAATATCCAATGAGATAATGTGATTGAAGCAAGGAGACCAGATTTAATATTGTTGACAAAAGAAAAACACAAGGTATTAATCATTGATATAGCAATGCCTGCTGCTTTGAATGTGGAGGGAAAAGAAAATAAGGCTGAAAAGTACACACACTTTAAAAGGAAGATAAAGAAACTGTGGAAGTTTTATCACGCAGAAGTTGTACATATTGTTATAGCGGCTATAAGTACTGTGACAGAATGATTTTACAAGTTGACTGCGAAAATTGAAATTTATTGCAATATTGAAGTACTTCAAAAGAGTGCTTTGTTATGGATGACTGAAAAAAGGTGCTGATCGCCTATGGTAATTTCTTATGCGCTGCCTATCTGCATAGAATCGACAATAACGACAACCATACACAAAATGTGAAAACAGAAATAATAATTATTATTATTCTGATTTCGTAATAAACGTCTCCCTGAACAGGGATTGAATTCATTTCCAGAGGATTTTCCTTAATCCCGGCCCGAAACTAGCAGCTTCAAAGAATAAGGTTTTCCTAAGTATGTTGGTGGTACCTATGATAGCAAGTTCTGAAGGCCACCAAAAACATCGGGGATTCGTAGTTTTTTTTTTTTAATTTGTACTTCCAGACGACTTGATACTACTCTTAGCGTACCAACTACGACTGTATTTATTTGTTTTTGTTTTTTTACTCCGTGTATACGCCTTATCTCTAAGGCCAATGGAGTAGAACTGCTCCACTTCTCGTTCCCCTTTTCTATCACATTCAGGATACTGAGAAGTCTACACTTTTTTTTTACAGTTTTTTCAGACTTTGTCAATGACGGCCAAATCCGGATGAGCATGTTCTAATCGCGGCCAAATCCGGCCGATTTAGTCCCAATTGCTTGGTCGTTGTGACACTTTTGCCCCACTATACCTATACATTGCACTCCTCACTTTTTCTCACTTCATTAGCCACCTCCTCAAACTACTTTTCAGCACACTTCACCCCAAACTTCTTACAGACATCCCAGTATACCTGGAGTCACATGCGATCGTGTCCTCTGCGGTACTCTCTCTCTCGATTGCAATAATAATAATAATAATAATAATAATAATAATGATAAAGATTCATAAGAATGACAAAAGATGGGATTAACGAAAACACCTGGATATGGATGTGAAAAGGGCATATAAACCGAGAAACTGAATCTCTAATAACTGCAGCACAAGATAACGCGATAAGAACCAACAATATCAAAGCAAGGATCCATAAAACACAAGAAAACAGCAAATGCAGACTCTGTGGACAAAGAGACGAAACGCTAAACCAAATAGTAAGTGAATGCAGCAAACTGGCCCAAAAGGAATACAAAAAAAGGCATGCCCCAGTGGGGAGGGCAGTGCACTGGGAATTGTGCAAACGGTTTCATTTTGAGCATACAGACAAATGGTACAAGCATGAACCCGCAACAGCACTCGAAAACGAGAACCACAAAATCCTATGGGAGATACAGGCGGACAAGCCCATCCAAGCAAGAAGACCATATGTCGTAATACTTAACAAGAAAGAAAAATCCTGTCAAATCGTAGACTTTGCTGTCCTAGCTGACCACAGGTTGAGTGTGAAAGAAAAGGAGAAACGAAGCCAATACACAGAGCTAGCCAGAGAGTTAAAAGGGATTTAAATGATGAAGAAAATCAAAATAGTACCAATAATATAAGGAACACGAGTAACAATTCCGAAAAACTTTGAAAAAAGAATGGCAGAAATTGGAATCAGAGGAATAACTGTAAAAATACAACGACTAACGTAATGAAAACGGCTGAAATATTAAGGAAAACCCTTGAATGCGGAGAATAACACAAAAGCGTTACAGGGAATGATGAACACCGAAGATGCATATCTATAAGTTCTACACCCCCATCATACACCCCTGCCATTGTCTCATCACCGTTCCCCCCAATAGAAAAGTGATGCCAAAGAGCCGAGAAGGGTCAAAGAGGATGGAGATACTGAGGAGAGAGCGCTGGCCAGACCTCCGCTGGACAAGCGCCAAGAGAACCTTGGGGAGGCTTAGCGCCATTCAAATTCCAGTATAAACCAATGGCCACTGCTAGCGGAAAATCAATGGTAAGAGGCTGTTGCGATGACGCAAATTTATTTGTAAATGCTATCGAAGGAAATGGAGAGAGCTGGACGTCTGGGGAGACTTGTTGTCACCCAGCTTCCAGAGAATACCACAGGTCTCCCATCAGATCGTTTGTTGACTTGTGTGAAAGCTCCATGTGAGCTAAAACTACTACTACTACTACTACTACTACTACTACTACTACTACTACTAATAATAATAATAATAATAATAATAATAATAAAAATAATAATAATAATAAGTTATTCTACTGTAACCAATTTTACCCTGATTATAATATTGAGGAATCTTTCACGAAAAACACCCGTCTAGCTGAATCCACTGTGAAAAATTTCCCCCACTCTTTATCTGTGCCTAAATAAAAACGTGGATTCCATGAACAAAGCTTCTTTCTTAGAACTGCACGCCTGTGGAACTCTGTTCCGTCTGACTGCTTCCCACCTGACTACAACTTGAGTGTCTTCAAGTCCAACGTTAACAAATTCCTAATGAACCGCCCCCTTAAGTAAACACTTCATTAAATCTCCACACTAACGTACTGTACTTGCAATAACTCTTATCCCTGAGTGGCTTCCGGGCCTTGATAAGTGGTGACCACCGTGTAAAAAAAAAGTAATAAAAAGTATCGTATAGAAACTTACAATTTCCTCCTATAAAAAAAAAACTTCGTATTCCCTCTTATAAAACCACAATTCTAAACTGCTAATTACCATTTACTACAAAAAGTCCAAAACGACTACTTTAACACCACGCCCGATGCTAAATTACTAAAATCTAGTAATGTCGGATATGCCTTCAAATGTATCTCTGCAAACAATATATACCTCGGCGTGACTAGAATATTTTAGCAGGCTTACATATTACTTGCCTTCCCTTAACAACTCCCTTTATCAAAATCTAACAGTATACGACACCACAAAAAACGTCATTCAGAAATATATTAATAAAAAATACTGCCATCATCGCAGCCTAACAGAGTAACCTCATCTGATTAAACAACCCGTTCATCAAGTAGGCTCGAAACGATGGAGATGAAAGCACGCTTAAATCCTTTTAAACGATTTTAATCAACTTTTTAATTAGATTTACCAAATGCAAGCTTTAACTAATCACGCGCCTAAAAATAATAATTAAAATCGGAAACGTTTGTGGTTACACTGGATTTCTGTTTTAACTCGAGCAGAAATTTAAATTACTGGTTCGCCAAATTGAAAAAAATGGATTGGAGCAAAAACAAATGTATGTGTGTGTTAGCGTGTGTGTGTGTGTGTGCGTGTGTGCGTGGTGGTGTGTGTGCATATCAATATGTATATATATATATGTGTGTGTGGGGGGGTGTGGGGTGTGGGTGTGTGTGTGTGTTCAAGCAATTAGAAAAAAATCCTGTTTACAACCACCGTACACGTTACGGATGACTGACAGGTTTGTTTCAGTTTCTGTAATTAGAGAAAAAAATTTGATGGCCTTATTTGTCAAGAGGATACAAGAGCTCAACAGTTATTGGTTTTCATTAGTTGCAAAGACGGTCGTGTTGCAAATGGTAGATAAGCAGACTTATGGTTACTTTTTGCCCAATTGGTTGGCTAAAGAAATAAATGTAGTTAGTGTAAATCCCGTTTGTGTTTTGGCGGGCAGAAAAAAAAAACGGAGGATAGAGAGAGGGGGAGTAAAAGAATTCCTCGTGGTGATTGTAGATAGACAAATTGGATCCGTAAATGAATTACGAGTACCGCGCAGAAACATAACGAGCTGATAGAGATAGGCTAGATTAATATATTCTGTTTGAGAGAGGGTGTAGAGACGAGAACAGATGAAATTCAACCGTGTTGTGAAGTCAATCCTGGTGCTGCTATGACCCGGGCATAGTGCGAGTAGTAATGAGTTACGTACTACCAGTAGCACAGGATTAACTTGAAATTCACACACACACACACACATATTCATCCACATCGACTAACCATACACTTATACATATACACTGACAAACTGATAGCTTATCAGAAAGATATTTATGTATATGGAGATTTAAATATATGCGTAGATGTAATTTTTTTGTTGTTTCTCTCTCATGACTTACTTTCTTCGTATTTGTTTTTCTTTATGTGCTTCTATAAAATTTTAATTTCGTTTCAAGAGAATTTCCGTCTTTCCTATGAATACAAACATCGGTATAATCACTAATAATTGACAGCTTATGAATCTTTCATTCGCTCAGACTGACATTTTCGCTGATTTCATTTCAAATGCACATAATTCACCTCTTCAACTAAACGAACGATGAACGCCACCAGCAACACCAGCAACGTCATTACCAAAAATCAACACCACATCCAAAACCACAGCCACCATGCTCACTACACCCACCATTACTATCATCACCAACAATTTTCGATCACCAATGAACAAAAATTAGCAATTCGAACAATTAGTCAATTTGACGCTGTGATGGTTGGGTATCGTACCGTAATCACTGCACCGTCTCGCTTGACAAATTTTGGGGTGGACAGTAATTCAACAGAATTCAGTTCTTAGCTAAATTGGCATATATTAAAATAAATGTTTCATATTTCATTTTTGTAAAGATCTTTGCAGTAATAAATGCGTGTGAGCACTTTCCCAGATCTCTGTTTGTGTAATGTATATATGACTTCAAAATATTATTTGATTACATATTAAATACCTACTATTCATTCAAATAAAATAAACGTGTGAGAGGCAATTATTTTTTAATCATTGTAAAAGAAACTAACCAGCCAGGAATCGTAATCCTACGTTTATAATGTAGTAAAATCTAAAGGCGGGCAATAGGAACAGGGTTAAAATAAAGCATACCTACTAAAGATAAAAATTTTATAAAGTTGCATTTTCCATTAGAAGTGCCGTGAGATAAACGAACTTACGTTACTATACACGGAAGTATTTAGTGAGACGTGATGAATAAACAGTTAGCATCTTACTCTTTTTCTTTGCATCAGTAAAAATGGGCTCGTTTATTAATTATAGATGTATCAGATGAAGAATGTATTCGGGGTTATATGTATATGTATATTTTCAAGGCGAAAATTATCAATTGGGTTGTATTTATGGTGAGGTTTCTATGAGGTATCATTACAAGAAGTAATATCTTACACAGAAAAGAGAAAAACAAGTTATTATTGCATATCATGTGCCAAGACTAAAGCAATCTTAGGTGAGTAAATATGCGGAATATTTCTTCAGATACATATCTGCTATGTCAAATTTAATTTGAGGGGCAGCCTGGTTGCTGGTATAGGTATAGGAAACATACGGTATTTTTCCACCAACCTGATGAAGATAGTAATAGAAATATACATATAAAGGAAATAGATGAAAATACTGATACGTATATATCTTATATCGACTCGTGTCTTATAAATACAATTGCGCACAAACTGCGCGTAATCACAGAACTTGCAACGCATTATACTTTCAACTTTTCATGCAAATTGTGTGTGCATAATCATTACCGTGCAGGCGAAGAAAGGAAATTAATCATCGCTTTTGCAGCAACTTCAGTTTATAAATAATCAAACCGGAAGGTTGCATCTTTTTGAGAAATCTTGTTTAAATTTACCAACAGAATTTGCAGGAGTTAGCAATGGAGTTGATATCAGTACGTCACGCAGCATAGATTTCAAGATTTACAAATAATATTCTTGTAAAATATAACACATTAACGATTACCATATATTGACAAATAAAGTAGTGTGGGATGTTTAATTTTTGAACTTTAATAACATGTTGCTTTCTTAAATTCCGTATGCAGTTGGTTTCAACTCAGGGATAATACGTTTTAAAATTGTCGCATTTGATTATGTTTCGGTTAAATATTTGGCTTTTAAGAAGTATGAAAATTTCTGCATGAAACTATGTTTGAATACTAATCTTTGTCTCTAAAATACTTCTTTCAGAATACCGGATATATATTGCATATATATCCGGTATTTTGACGTATAATTATATTAATGATATATGCATAGGAAAATATTACAGGCTTTTGTAAATAACATCGAAGTATCGATGCCTCCGTTCAGTCTCGAAACACAAAGGATACATCCTGTAAAGGCAGCTGCGTGTGTAATTGTGTGGCAAGGGTTGCGCAATCACTAACCACATCTCCCCTGAATTGCTACTGCTTGAGTCCATTGGCAAGGAGAAGTTCAGGACGACTGAAAACAATGCCGTGATAAGTAGAGAGAACGCACATTACCTGAAAGTCTTAAATGGTCACCTATCTGGTACTGGCCTGGTTCATCATTGGTTAACTTCGGTGATCTGACGGGAACCAGTGTATCAAACGCGATTATGTATAATCAAAAAATTAATAAGCAACCTAATCTAGAGATCCTGATCAAGGGATTAATTAACAACATAACTAAGAGCAAAATAATACAGATGAATAAGAATAGTTATTCACACATGTATATTGGGCTGTATTTTCTGTATATTACAATTGCGCAAAGGCAGCCCGTTATCAAGGCAGATGGATTTTATTATAAATTTCAAGTTTTCATGGAAAAAGATTTCATGCAAAAAATATATGCATAATTCTGATTGCATAAGCAAGGAGATAAAAACAATGAAACAATGCTCATCAAAGGTTGCAGTTGTAAAATAATGAAACCAGAATCGATTAATGGATGCGTCGCATTGGAAAAAAAAACTTATTCAAAATTAAAGACATAATTTGCACGAAATAATTAATAAGAATTGAGCTTAACTCAGTAGGTTCAATAGTATTTTACGTAAAGTTTATGTTTTACTAATAATATTCTTTTAATATGAGATAAACCATTATATTAGAGATTATCATATATAGACAAGTATGATAGTGTTACTGCGAGAAATGTAATTACTTAATTTTACATATACTTTGATAGATGAAATCTTTTCTACATTGCGTATTGGTTTATCGATATAATCTTTAGAATTAATGTCAAATAAATATTTTCTTTATTATAATCTTTTATTGTGTCTTTTCTTATTGTTCTAGGAAGAGGTGTATGTTCTTATATGCAAATAGGTGTGTTCTTACCCTGTTCGATTAATGCACGTTACTAGCTGCCGATAGGTGTAGTTATGGGATTAATAGTAGTTAGCCATTCCGCCAATATTCATTGCGTACAAGTTGAATGTCGACCACGTGGAAATTCATATATAAAATGTCAACAAAAAAAATCGTAAAAGTGCATGTAAATGACAAGTTATCGCAGAAAATTTAAGAGAATAAGAATAAAATACTGGGTTTTAACGTGGCTACCGACAGTAAAGAAGGCCGATGCACATGATAGCGTGACGTCATTATCAGATCCACTTGTAGGTATATTGTCTAGGCTATCATCAGCTGTTTCTAATTTTGAGTTTGCTGTCTAACATGGTGCATTCTTGCGTTGTTGTTCCAAATTGCCGGGGAAATTATCCAAAAGGCATCAACGTACATATATTTTCTTTTCTTAAATTTTCTCAATTTGGATACATGCCATTAGAAGGGAACATTTTATTGCAACCAATATAGTAAAGTAAGTAGTGTTATTTGTTAATAATTAAACGTGTATTATTATTATTAGAACTGTATTCACGTACTTTCATAACGTTTAATAACATTGTTAATATAAATTAAAGTACTTTCATAACCTTTGATAACATTGTTAATATAAATTAAAGAAACAATACTATTTATTGCTAATACAGTAAATATTATGTTGATATTTTTAACTGTTTATTTTCTCATAAGGCTAAAAAGTCTATCAGGAATGTTGAAAAATTAATTTGATTTTGTTTATAAAATTATAAACACAAAATTTTGACATGAGAATAATTGTCAAAATGTATTTTTAATAATAAATAAAGCCTTTCATTGAGTATTTCCAAATATTTTAAAGTTCTATATTTTTTTCTAAAGTCGGTTTGAAAATTATTCACCACGCGGCTATTAATGAAATTACCGGTGACTGAGCGTTATAAATTAAAATTGATTGTTTCTTTTTAGAAAGAAAGAAGCTTTGTTCATGGAATCCGCGTTTTGATTTAGGCACAGATATAGAGTGCGAGGAATTTTTCACAGTGGATTCAGCTAGACGGGTGTTTTTCGTGAAAGATTGGCGAGGGGGGACCAGAGATTGGAGTTCAGACGAGCACCTGCCATGGAAATAACGATAAAACAAGGATAGGCTCGCAACGTCTCTTCTGTGGGAGAGAGGTTGCAGGGTATAGAAAAGGGCATCCCCCACTAAGCCACGAAGTCTATTTTGTACTCTGTCAAGGCAGGATACGCTCTTTTTAGCAGCTCCTTCCCAGATATGGCAGCAGTATTCCATCCTTGGACGTACTTGGCTTTTATATAGATAGAGAATTGCATCAGTAGTGAGATATCTTCTGGAGCGGTAGAAGGGTCCCACCATCTTTCCAGCGACCTTGGCAACATACTTGATTTACGTGTTCCATTTCAGATCAGGAGTAAAGGTCAAACTCAGAAGCTTGTCAAAACACGGAGCCTCACCCAGACTAGAACCATCCATCAAAATTGATGCCAACTGGGGATCAGAGCGTTGATGATATAAGGATAGGAGTTTGGTTTTGGATGCATTAAAGGTAACCAGCCACATCTTCCCCCACTGAACCACGCGCTCGAGATCAGAGGAGAGAGAATCAGAGAGAACTTTGTCATTTACAGCCTTTGATGTGTTGCCGTAGATGGTCGTGTCATTAGCATAGATGTCAACGAATGATTTAACTATGTGTTTAGGGAGGTCATTGAAGATAGTTGAGCCCAGGATTTTTTTAACTTATTTACTTGCCTCCCCACTAGAGCACAGTTAGACACAAGGTCGGTTTTGAATATGGGAAAATCTTGCTCTCCATAAAGGGGCACTCTGGATAGGAACAAAAATAAAATTAAAATTGTCTACGTCATGAAATATTTCTCCTCCACTGACCGAGGACAGAACAAATGAAGTGTAGCATCAGATACTCCAGTGTTATTATTATTGTAAATGTGTGTTTACTATCTTCTCTTAGGTTTTAACAATAGTTTACATTATTGTATGAATGTTATCGTTAATTATGTTTTGAGGTATGTGGACATTTTTTTCGGCCTGAGGATGTAATAAAGAAGAAGTCAAGCGATGATAAAACGTTGTGAAAGTAACATGCAAGGTGAGAACATTAGTCCGAATAAAGTAAAAAAAAAAATAACATTCAACCCATGTGATTTTTCTCTAAATTAAATTTAAAAAATATGCTTGTAATAGTAACGTTTATTGTTTGTATTTAATTATTTGTTTGATTTCAATTTTTGCATTTTATCGTTTGTTTTCACTTTTAAATAATTCAGCATTGGTGTTTAATGTTTTTTTATTCTTTGTTTCCTAACTTCATAATTCAGTTTTATCTGTATTAAATTGTGTATTGCTTTAAAATTACTTAATTTTACATAGATAATATTTGTATTTTATATTGAATAAAGTTCAGTTTCAGTATTAATCGAACTGTGTTCCTTTTTCTTTTTAAAAATGTTTTATTACTCTTTTACAGATGGCCCTCATATAGTACTAACTGTCTGAAACATCTTACCTACATTGCTTGCTGGCATTTTTCAGTAAACAGGTCTTCTTATTTTCGGTGGCCGTGGTTTTAACTGATTCAAATTAAATTATATAAGAAATACCGTGAATTGAAAATGGGATGGCGTTTTCTAAGACAGGATCGTTTCATATTTTGTAAGGTAGAGTTATAGTTCGTTTGAAAAAGTTCATTTATCATTTCTTTTAGAAAAGTATTTATATTCCTTCTATGATGGGTGGATTAGATGCAAAGTCAGGAAAGTAACATTTTGAGAGCCGTCTCCTTAGACAAAGAGCACTTCTGCCGAATAAAATTGCCTGGATAGTACCGTCAACATTCTCCGGAAAGGTCGCATTAGGCGAGAAGGCGAACTTTTATGAAATAGTCTTTTTAGAAATTCGCTTGACTAAACTCAAATACAGTATAAACACAGCTGATCGGATTTTGGAATGAATTTACCCCAAAGTAATCTACTCAATAAGGTTAAAACAGATTATGACGTAAAAGACACCATATATAAATTAAATGTTTCAATATTTCTCTATAATAGAATGTGTGTGTCTATGCGTATCTATCATTATGCACGGGATTCACTTGGCCGATCATAATTAATTGTGTGAAAACTTATAAGTAATATTGTAGACTATATTTAGTTGCATAATGTTGACTATATATAATATAGTTTAATGTCTTGCAATAATAAGATGCCGCAGTCATGAGATAATAAATATTACCTCAAATTATAGTTTCTTTCGAGTATTTGAAACATATGCTTTGGTGCATAATTAAGACAAAACCCCAACTTGAAAATTCGAATATTTTAGATTTGAATTAAGTTAGATTTATCGTCATAAGACATCAATTAAGCAAGATTCTTTGGATTTCATTTTTTCTTAAGGTTGCTTAACCTTTAGAGTAAGGTTTATGTAGTAAAAGACCAAAGTCATAAAATGGCATTTTAATAAGAATCTAGACGACTTATTATAATGATTTTTATGTATGTCTTTAAGTTTTCGTAAGCTGACATAAATAGTGGGGCAGGTAACAAAAAATCGTTCCAATCATGATACAAGTATCAAATTTGATACAATTGTTTTCAAAGGGATATTAATCAAATTTCAAAATCAAAGATGGCGGACATTTTTCATGATGGCGGCGTAAATGACCATCTGTGATTAAATGTTTTCCTTAGAAACGCTTGTAGTTGTCTGATTTACATGATTTAAGTGTGAATTCCTATCTTTTAAAACTGCGGATGCATATTTTCATGTTTATAACATGATTAAATGTCTCTTATAGCTATTTTTGTGATGATCGCTAGCAAATGTTCACTAAGTGATGCATATATATTATGCCGCTGGCCCTCCATCTGCTACTGTTCACTTGAGCAGCTTAAGAGTTATGTGCAGGGAAGATCTACCTGAGAGCACTTGCAACTTTCCTGTGCAACCTTCCAGGAACACTTAGTCAGTTCCAAACAACTAGCTGCAACCGATGGTAACGATGTGCAACATTTTATGCCATACATCCCCTTTTCTGTGTCCAACTTCATTCAGCGGAACTCTTCATGTTTGGATAATAAATAGTTTCCTAGCCCCAGATGATGCCAGCCTGGTAGCAATTTCCTTGAGGGGTGCCTGTGTTAATTGAATTGCGTTGTATGCCCTCTGTTTACGGGCAAAGAGATCTAGCTTTGCTTCGCTCAAAACAGTTACTGCGCTTGATCTGTCGTACATGAGGACCGGATCTTTCCAGCTTCTCCATGTCAAGATCACAAATCGATGTTGGATGCTCTCCGACATTGCTGAAGGTTTCGGTAATGTCACCAAATACATTTCAAATCTGCCAGCCAGATTTCTTCGCTTTTCCACTTTAGACAGATATGACGTCACATTCATTGAATGCATGAAAGTAAGAGACTGCTCTCGCTTTCTCAAGCCCTATTGCAGAAACGAACTCAGACCGGAAGTCATCGCATATAGATTAGTTGACCAAAGGATATCCACTCTCTAAAGACCGAGTCCATGAAGGAAGTGCAGATATTGCTATGACAAGCACGTCTTGATTATTATAGACCTGTTCCCATCAGCTTTTGCATCTCTGGCATGATCAAATATTCGGCCGTCATAATATCCATGAAAACATGGAGAAACATCATCCAGCGACGTAAGTGTATTGCTAATGACCTCCTTCCCCGATTGACTTTGACTGTGCTTGTTGTCTCTTCTTAAAACATTGTAGCCGCACGAAAATCAAAACAGCACATTCTTGTTGTAGGATTAGGAAGAAACCTTTACCAAGTGTTTTGTGTCTTACTTTTTCCTGTCATCCTTCTGCCCTTTTTTTTTTTTTTGGTTTCGTTTCGGATTTGCGACTTTATTTCATGTACACATCAAAGACTATGTCAAGTTGCTTGTACTTAGCACAACAAAATTCCAGGTTTGGGATGATGTCTTCTTTATCAAAATCATTAATTGTCTTTTAAGTCCGGGTAGGTGAGGTGTTGATAAATGCTGAGTCATCAATATTGACCGTGTCCCCCTTTGGTTCGCTTATTGAGGCATTAACTTGTGCTTCAAAAATTTAAACCAGTTATGAAGATTACCACTGTTACTGAGATATGTATATGTGACTGATTCTCGAGCTTGAAGAATGACGCTATCTGTTCTGGCATGAAATGAAAAGTCGTGAAAATAACTGGCATTCATCTTTTATAACTTTCTCATAAGAAATTCCCTAATCCTGAAGTTGTTTGAAGAATAAAACACAGTTTTCCTTAGTTGGATGATAGAAACGACTGTCTCTTGCTATTTCATTAATTTTAGGAACTGCTGTTTGCTCCGCTAGTGATTTGTAGCTACAATTTTAGCTTGGGATCGGTCTGCAATATTCTTCGTGTCGAATAATATGAGGTGTCCTGATTCTTCTTGAAAGGAGTTATTCATCTCATCATATACGCTGCTTAAAACTTAATTTTCTACAGCTTATATAAATGATGACATGATAAATAGTAATATGCCTCAAACTACCAGTAAAAATTATGTTCTATAGATAACTCTAAACGTCTATGTTTCACGTTTGTGAACGCATATGTATATAATATATATTTGTTTTTGTGCAAACTTGACAAAAAAACAATGTAAAACAATAACTGTACAGCTTCATACTAAAAGCTTTGAATAGAATCACAATTGGTAATTGCATTTGAATCGTAAATTTAAGACAGCGTCGTTAATTTTACCAAATCGAGGAAAATGTCGAAACTGTCTCATCAATAATACATACATATATATATATATATATATATATATATATATATATATATATATATATATATATATATATAGTAAGATCATTGATAATTTATAATTAAAATTAAAAATAGGTTTCATAAGGAAGAACAAACAAAATCAATAAATTGTACGATCGTTTCGGAAACGATGTTTTTATTGAGATAGACAATAAATATTGGAAAATAATTTTATCATATAGTTTTTTAAACAAATTCCCCTCATCAGAAAAAATAGCTCTAGGATATATATGCTTATCGAGCTTCTTATGTATCTACATGACAACGAAACAGTGTTCTTTTATTTTAATTGTATCAATGAATTTACTAATACATTAAAATATATTCTGCTCTTTAGACTGATGTTCTAATCCCCTTTACATATATGTATGTATGCATGGATATATATATATATATATATATACACAATCTTCGGAAATTAGAGAGTATCGTAATGTATTCATGTATAAAATTAACACATTGAATGCAGTATATCCTAACGCTGATTGAAATGCAAATATGTATTATTACAAAACAGTCGTATAAAGCGGTTTAATATTTGAATGTCTGAATGTCTGCATATTTATATGCATCGCTCTATATTTTCAATTTCTACTCGGAGTCGTAGTTCCTGACCTCAAATTCTCTGAGATGACTTTTCATAGAAAGTGACCTTTCAAGTAATAAATATTTTTAGAATCCTTTTCATAAAAAAGGAGTTTTTATTTTATTTTCCGGTCTCTGTGCTTTTAACGAAGGATTTGTTTTAATTTTTCAAAAAAAACAAACATTGCGTGGTGGAATGTGACTACTCATCTTATGCAAATGTGCAATACGATTTCAGCTATGATTTTTGCACCCATTTTTAAAGTTATTATAGATAAATGAGATTACATGTTAGATTAGAGAAAACGTATGTTTAAAATAGTCAGTTCTATCACCACTACACATGTAGATGTAACACGTGGAATAAAACATTATTTGCACTTTAGTCGCGGATCATTATTACAGAAAAAAAGATGTTAGTAATTCTTTACTATATCGCTAACGGAATTATTGAGGCTTTATTGGGCCTCAATCGCTAGTTGCCTATTCAAATTTTGAAACAAGAACTCGATTCACTAACACTACTGCAAAAACTCTGTCAACTCTATGCCAAAACCGAAACATAGTTTCCCTGAAAATATTTTCTTTCTAATAAAAACTAATCGACAGTCTAATTGCTTTCCTTCATATTACTACATTATCGTATGCAAGACAAATTGTAACAAATAATTGTCGATACCTATTCTTTAGTAATCAAATGTTGACTGTTCTCCATCGTTTCCTTTCCTTCATTCAGTATATTTCCACATCAAACAGACAATCCCATTAATATCTATATTTTATTGCGTTATTGTATTTGTTTAAAGCGACTTAGTCCACGGTACATTGCAGTGTACATTGCATCGTAGAGAACATAGTGTTGATTTTATTAAATTATTTTTATATATAACGCCTGTGATTAAAATTAAAAATTCAAAAGTCAAGTATAAATGTTCAAATGAGCACTAAATAGAAACATTTCTTTGAAACGCGCCGCCGTCTCATGAAATAACCTTATTATAATTTTATACACCGGGCTTTTCTTTTTGTGTGGTGATAAAAATTCGCAAATGCACTTGCGATGTAATGTTGTATAAGAATTTTAACTTTGGTCAAAATCTCACTATTTCGTCTGTAATTGGATTTTATTGATCCTCGGTTTTCGATGATTACAAGAGGAATTCTGATAGATACTCTTTTCTAGAACACTTCCAACCACTTAATAGTAGGATAGTGCAAAATTTAAAAAAATGTCGACCAGCCGTTTTCGGGTATACATCGAACGAGCTATCAGACAGACAAAATGTATTTTATATATAAATAGAAATAGAGATTCAACACGTTGTATGAAACTCTCAGATGAAAGTGTATTATATTTGTACTTTAAACCACCAGGAGACTGATACAGCAATCATCTTTCAGGCAACATTTTAAAGCAATTTGGGTAATGTTGTATGAAGTATTAATAATTAAATACTACAATACAACATGTGTTCTTTTCGGCATCTTTTTTTTCTTTTTTTTTGTTTCGCATTCTGTGTCATTACCTTAGCATTCTGTGTTCTTTTACCTGTTTTCCTTTTACTCATTTACGTACGCCTATCCTGCATAAAGTTTCCCTCGTCGTAAGCCACATTCTGAGTAGTGTTTTATTAGTATTTCAATGAGTTCCTGAATTAGGGATATTTTAGCTCATTTCATTGAGGTAGTGGTTACGTGGTTTACGACAATTTTCTAATTTCCAATCCAGCAATAATAGAGCCATTTTCTCTAAGAATTGTTCATACTCAGAGTAAAAGTATATAAAATAAAATGTAACAGCTTGACACATTGTTTACTCTCTTTTACTGTTCGAATAGCAATGATTTTTATCCGTGTTGTATAATTGCCAGTCTGAAATAATGCTAGTTGATAAAAACATGATCAGGATGATTGATTCGATTGGTTAATAACCGGTAATTCACTCTAGCATGCAATCGGCAGAATGCTTCGGAGCTCAGTGGACTTTCGAAAACAATGAAAAATCCCTACAAAGCGTTTTGCTTTATGCCTGATATGATTTGCGGTTTTGCATAGATGTTTCGATTTCCTGCAGCGTAAAATAAAAGCATATCTAATGAAGGTACAGATCAAATTTTATCTACATGTCAATGAACACGTATATATTTTTCCAAATACACACACACACACACACACACACATATATATATATATATATATATATATATATATATATATATATATATATATATATATATAATATCTGCGTGAATTATAATAACATTATATAGTATTTGATGCGTTGATTTCAGTATTTGCTACGACAATACTATTATTACTGCATTTGACCCATGCCGATAATCAAGAGGAAAAAAGCAAAAAGCAAAAAATAAAAAAATAAAAAAATAAAAGAAGCCAAGTGCAAGTAGAAATCTGGAAGAGCACGACTATATTATGTTTGAATGATATATTTGACATTCTAAATTGCAAATATATTCCAAACATATAAAACTGATTAAATGAAATAGTAAATAACTGTATACACAAAATAATTTGCATTTTAGAATAACAATATATAAGAGAAAAATAATATGATAAAGAACTGTCATATATAATGATTTATCAGCGCATTGGATAGAATAAGCAAGAATCTGATAAATTAGTATATATATATGTATATATATATATATATATGTATATATATATATATATGTATGTATGTGTGTGTGTGTGTATACAGCCGGCACCACAAATCTCATACATTTTAACCATAGTACCACCCAATCTGACGAATCAAAAACTATCTATGTAGCTTAATTAACACAAATATATTCGTTACTTACTACACACACACCACACACACACACACACATATATATATATATATATATATATATATATATATATATATATATATATATATATATATTTATATAGTCCAAAATATTTGAAACAAAAATGTATTATTTGATAAAAAAATACACAGCATTTAAAGCTTTTTCTTTAATCAATTTAAACATACAACCTATAATTTATATTTTGTCTATCTTGTATATAGAGCTATTTATTTTACTGGGATTGTCTTACAAAATAATATTTCTGCCCAACAATATTTTGTAATGCACACGACGTATAAACTGTGATTTAATTAACTTATTTTTCGGATATATATATATATATATATATATATATATATATATATATATATACATCTATACGCATATGTATATATTAATATATATATATATATACATGCATGAAAAATATATACAAATACATATATATGTGTATGTGTATATACATATATATATTTATATATACATATCACTTTATATAATATATGGACCTAAATCCCGTATTTTTATAACAAGAGATGTCACATACAAATCCAATGTGTTAAATTATTAGGTACTATCTTTTCAGAACGACAGTTTTGACACATTAATCTTAATAATAAAACCCGATAATTAACATTACGAGTGAAATCATTACGATCGCACAGATATACAGTGGCAGTAGCTGTTGTTTTTTCTTCTAAAAAAAACTAATACTCCCACTACCATTCGACACCAAAAAGTTTTCTGCATTAGGGTCATATATGGGGTTTCGTTCTAATTTTCTGGCTCATTTACTTATACACATATCATAATAATTCCTTTCTGTATCCCCCGAAATAATGACTTCTCCCTCTTTACATTTCACAAAATTCCATTGGGTGACACCTGCATATTCACCCGTTCTGGAAAGAACAAAACCTTATTCCAAAAAGAAGGCTCCAGGGATCAAAACAAAGATGGCTTTCCTGATTCGACTAGGTTAGCGTTTCAGATTAAATAGTCCGATTAAAAACGTCAGAAACTAGAAAAAAGAAATAAACCGCACTATATTTTTACTATTACAATAAAATATGCACTTCTCCTGTTAATACTTTCGTAAGAACGAATTACTATTTCCTTTCCTTACGGACTTAAATGTTTTGTTAACCTTCTTACTAAAATACTGTTGCGAATTCTTTAATGTTTTTTCATGTGCACCTTCTAATTATTTTAACTTGTTTTACTATATATCATTACTATGGTGCTTTCATTAAGGAATTGTTTCATAAAAAATATATTTTCTTACCCAGACTTTTAAATATATTGTTTTATATATTGATACTTTTGAATACAATAAACGTTTTAGTTTACAAATATCTTCTCTTCGAAAAAGTTTACTTATTATTTACTTGTCGTGTTATTTGATCAAGAAAAAAATCGGAGTTTTGTTTTTCGTTATTTGTTTACTTCATTTATAATGAAAGAGGCTCATAAAAAAGAATTAATATTTCCGTAAAAAAGATCACGTTATCGTAATTCGTTTTCACTAAAATATTAATAGGAACGCATGAGAACTAACAGTGCGTTTCCATTTTGTTTTCGAGTTTCTGATTGACTTAGTTTCGACGTTTTTTTTTATATTAGAAATGTTCCACAAACATCAAATGGGTCAAATTTAATTTCTTATGCATACTTTTACATATACGTTTTTAACATTATATATTGACATGTTTAGATACAATAAAGTTTTTCGTTTGCAAATAATTTCTGTTGGAAAAAAACTGATTTATTACTTATTTGTCGTGTTATTTGACCACGAAAATATCGGAAATTTCTCTTTTTATTTGGTTATTTATTTACTTCGTTTACAGTGGAAGACACTTATTAAAAATAATTCATAATTTATTTTCTTTTTTTAGGATAGATAACTATATAGTAATTCGTTTTTACTCAAATATTAATAGAGACGCATGAGATAAACTATTCAATTATTTTTGTTTTCAAGTTTCCGATAAACTAAGATTTTACGTTCGTTTACACTGGAAATATTAGACACAATTTAAATGGGTAAAATTTAATCACGCTGTTATTTATGTGAGGATGTGATTAAACGTTAAACTACGATGTTGTTTAATATATACAACAAGACATAATGCAAGATGAAGTTTTAAAATAAGTAAATGTGTTTTTTATATAATTTATAATTAAAAGTGTTGAACAATAATAAGTACAATTTTGGGTACTTATGTATTTTTGGTACCGTGCTGAAATAATAAGGCTTTTATTTTAAAAGCAATTTTCCCCATAGCGAGGGGAGGGTGTTTGTTTTACTAATCTTCAGCCTTATGATTGGAAAACAATAGCGTGAAACTTGAATTTAACATGAAAACACTATTTACAAACAGCTTAACATTAATGTAACATTAAACCAAAACTTGATGTTTATGCATTTTTAGTAACGCGCTATTTTATCTTTTTTTTTCAAAGTACCCAACAATTAAACACTTACTCTTGCATTATTTTTTTCGCTATTTTTATATATTTTTACAGGATAAAACAGAGGTGCACTATATTTTTAGATAATATTTTTTAGAATTCTACTTTTTTAATTTTAATTAAAATAATTATAGTACCGAAAAAATATTAACAAGATAAAGTGTTTTTTAACATAATAGTATTCATTTTATGCCCAATGTTATTGACAACTTTAATGTACGTGAAATAAGTAACGAAATTATATATATATATATATATATATATATTTATATATATATATATATATATATTTCAATTATTTGATCTTTTTAGCTGTACCAATTGTTGAAATTTTTATGAAACTAAATTTATTTTATTTAGTTTTCGTCATATTAAATAGGTTCGAGAACATCTAAAATATAATATTTCCACTAATATATTTAATAAAATCTCATTTTATTTTGAAAGTTTATTTAATAATGTTTAAATATCCAAAATTGCAGAAAAAGCATTACTTTTATTCCATTTTTCGAGATTTTTCAAACATAGGTATATCTACAGCTCCAAATGTCTCACTACATAGAAACGTTGTATAAAGCGTCGATAATGCAAGCAAGATTTTTGTCTCGGATTTCCACTATTTTTGTATGCTGTAAAAAATGTGTAAAAAATGTTAGCAGTTTACTTAACTCTTCTTGTTTTACATGGCAATAAATCTAGGATGATAATATTAAAATAAATTTCAGTAACATTGTCTTACATACGGGGAGAGGAGTTGTTTAAACTGTAGCGCGTTATTATACACTTATTAAAAAATAAAACTCTTTAGGCTATTTGGGTAGTGCAGCCCCTTTTCTTTTTTTAGACTTTAATACATTTAATATTGAACACATTGATTATTAAAAATAACATGTACCTTTACTTTGACCATAGAAAACGTTTTTGAAAACACATATTGCAGGAGCTCTGTTTTATCATTATATTTTATAATCATTTTCCAACAAAACTAAGCTGTGGGTGTAATTCTACAGTAGAAACACTTATGTTTACATTGCGCGATTTATCGATGTCTACCGAACGAGTCACTTAAGTGACTGTTTGTTTGTTGAAGGGAACCATTTCGAGGGCCGTGACATCGTTACTCGTGGAGCAGTAGGTTAAAGTGTTTCCCTTCTTCGCAACTCCTTTTACAACATTCGCTGCACGTTCGATCCTGACTTTTGCCGACCTGTTTTTCATTTCTTTTGTCCCATAAAAGGCTTGGATAACTTTTTCCATTAGTTTTTGGAAAACGCAAATACATCTAAAACCTAAATATATTGTTTCCTTGTTTTTCTCTATTGTTTTTGTTTTATTTAAGAACCCTTCGTTTATAATGTTTACTTTTACAATTTACTTAGGGTTCGAAAATCTTTTGCCATCATAACTCCAGTCTTGCCAACAGAAATACCTTTCCCTGAACTTTTCCCTAAACCATAGCCTAAAAAATACCCTGAGCCTTCCAGCAAATATCGTGACAACCTCACCCCAAGCGGAAAATAGAGTGTCTATTCCAAAAGCCATGGGGGGGGCTTACAACAAAAAATACAACAGCCGTATTTTAAATTTTACGCGATGTCGGATGCCTGCTACCACCGGGCAACGCCAGTTAACGGGATCTGCTAGTTTGTATGTATGTATGTATATATGTATGTACACTAGTATGTATGTATGTATGTATGTGTCAGGTCATATCATATGCTACTGGTACCATGTAAGCCAGTACTACCTGCCTCATGGTCGGGTCACCAGCGACTAAACTGGTTCCCCCACCATACTTGTTTGGTGAGGAGGGTTGCTAGTCTCCCAGAAGGATTAAAAACAAGGCCTTCCAAACGGCGAATGAACCCTTTTTCGGGATCAACGGCCAACTATCATCTTGTGTGTATGTATGTGTGTGTTGGGGTGGAGAGGGCTCCCGTAAGCCGTGCGGAAAACAACCTTTCTAGGAGAAGCAAATCTCTGATTTAAAAAGCCATAAAGCAGGAGACCTGTACCGGCATTAAACTGGTCCGCAGTTTAACTTGTTGCTGGCTATCTTGCTCTTGCTTGTTGCTGGATCTCAACATTTTGAACCGGGAGAGAAACTTAGCTGTCATACAAAGCTAAGACTCTGTAACATCAGCTGGGTATAGATACTCCCTCAGGCATTTGTCTAAAATGGTCCTGTGGCGATGGAAGTCATTTTTGGGCTCATGGATTTTAAGTGTCTGAGGGATTGACACTCCTCTGACAAGACGTTGCAATCATCATATATACATTATATTTATGGTGCTATTAGCTTACTAACTTCTAAAGCTGAATTCAGTTTACTCTACTTTTTTATACGAATATACATCATTTCCTCGTCAATTCCAAGGAAGATAACCGCTTGTTTTGCTGTCTTGCTATTGTCGTCCATGTTATTGTCAGTTTTATTTGAAGAGTGCAGTGTATTTTCTCTTCTGTTGTATAAGAAGGGTAGGTCTGTTGTATGCAATTTCAAAGGAATTACCGCCTACCTTGGAGACAGTTTGTTTATATTCAGTAGTGGTGATATAGTGTTCACAGTGGTAGCACAATGCTTGTTAAGCGGCAATGTAGTTCTTTATTTCTTTCGTTACGATAAAATTCTCTCGCGAATTATCTTCTAATTTTTTTCGTAGGTAGTTTTGTATAAAATTTTGTGATATCTTCTTCCCAGGTATTACCTTATCTTAAAGGGAATTGTGATATACTAGCAAGATACATAACATCGTGTCGCATCTTTTCACTGATGCTAGATAATAAACAATAATTTAGATTACGTAGGATGTCTTATACAATCGTTGCTAATTTGTCCACTCTTTGAGGAAATAGCACGTTTCTAACTTCTCGAAAAAGGTACCCTTCTGCTATATCTGATTCAATGTTTAGCTAGCCTAGATGTTATCCAATAAACAAATATCGCTCCCAGTAACAGGGATAAGAAAAGATTGTTAAGCTTGGGTGACTAAAATCTCTACATTCCTTATCGAGAACTGTATCCAGTCAGAGACGTAATTCTTGTATGCTCTGGGGAAGTGGATTTAACGGATTATGGACATGAGGTGATTGATATTAAAATCTTTTTAATCTGTGATTGATACTATGATTACAATTGTATTGATCTGGTACAAGCAATGTCCAAATTATCTTGGTCTAATACACGTTAGCTTTATACATTCAATGAAGATATCAGATTTAATCTTAGTATTTTTGAAGCGGGTGTTATTGTTAATGTATTCTAACTGATAAATATCTGTCTCTTCCTGGTATTTTAAACAGTGATTATAATTAAATTACATAAATCGACAGAAAAAAAATATTATCTGCTTTTAAATTAAGAAAATGCGTGTGACGTGCGATAAAAAATAGATGGTATTAGTTGAACATAAAATGACTGGGTGGGTAAACTTGAATTTTTTGAACCACAGTTATCTACCGTTTTTACGTATGTAGCGATCAAACAGCAATGAGGCGTTCGAATTATTTTTGATCGATTACGTTTGATTTCTATGAAACATTTGACGCTTTCAACTCACGAGCTATGATCTTGAATGGCGTGAGTATTCTCGTACCTTTAAATGACATGCTAAGAGTTAATACGGCAACGAAGAACTAGTATTTAGTAGTTCATTTACGCACATTATAAAAAATAATGATGTTAGCTTGATATTATCTATACCTTAAAAACTGGCCGCTCGCTGTTGCCCGGTGGTACAATACGCTTAAATATGATATTTTCATTCATTCAGTTTACGTATGTATTATTATAGAGTTAGTCTTTTATTTATTATTATATGTTACAAGGAATAATTTGCCCGGTGGTCTAATTCGCAATAAATAATTAAAAAAAATATAATAAATAATAATGATAATGTCGTTCATCAAATTCCGTCTGTTTGTTTACTCTATCAGGTCAGCCGATATTTGGGCTTACGATCTTAAACATAGTCTTTCTTCTTTTATAGATAAAAAGAAGATTTACAGGATAATATTTTACGTTACGCCGGCCGGTGTAGCGTAAAATATTACCCTGTATAAATTATTCCTTTTTATCTATAAGACAAGAAGGACTATTTTTAAAATCCGATTTTGGGGATTTTCGATACTTATCGGATAAATTACTGTACAAATCACGTCTAAGGACATTGAAAGACTTATGAATTACGTTTGTATAGAATTTGCAAAAGATAGGCTCAGCTGTTTCGGAACCCATGAGTCCACGAAAACACACAAAAGGTGACCTAATAGTAAAGATAGAGATATAGATAGAGATACAACGTCATGATTGTAGTCTTGCTTTAACCCCCGAAATCTCAATGTATTTAATAGTTCATTCTTTACTTGAAGTCATTTTTAATGACAGAAATAAGTTAGAATACGCAAATAACAACAAAAGCTATTTATTTTATTTAAAAAACGGCATAATGATTTCCCTATAAATAGGGTATTATCTCATGTGGCATATCCTGTTAATCAAGACTATACATTCCAGATAAAATTTACACATTACCGCAAGGACCAAAGCAGCTTACAAACAGAATTACATTGCACTTTTAATAGGTTAGTGGCTTAATATTCGCAGATCCATGTATATACCATTGACCAAATTGGATTCTAATCAATTGCACAATAATTTTTAAAGAGGATTCCAACAAGGCTTACAGTAACGTTGATGAATATAAATAAAGTTTACCCTTTTGAAGGTAATTATTCAGTAAAAAGTAATATTATATATTATCGTTTATTCGACGCCTCGTTTATAGGTCAGGGGAACCTCATGGGTTGAAAAGCGGTACAAAATGTCTTTCAGAAAGGATTTGGATAAATAAAGCATTTCCGCTTGTAATCTATACAAATAAAAATGTAGATGCGTAAGTATATGTCTATGCGAAAATATTTAACCTATCAACTCTAAAACTGCTGGTGACATAACAATTGAGATAAATAGAAAATAGTGATCATACACAAAGACTAGTTTACTATAAGCAAAACCTTTGTTGGAATGGCTGAAAAACGCGTGCAGAAAGAAGTCGGCAAGTTTAAATACAGAATGTTCGTTTCAACTTGCCGATATATTTTTCTTACTTTTACGCATCCACAAAATTATTCATAGCTTGAAGTGCTTTGATTCTAAAGCTTTCTGATTTATGTCCCGATAAATCAACCGGTAGGGAACAGGACTGAAACGCTAAATGCTTTGGTTTCGATTTTAGCTGATGGTACTCACACTATTAATTTAAACCTTTGAAATAAATTCTATATATTAATCACAACATCCCATATAGAATTGTCTACGTAATAATGAATACAATATTTGCACGAATTAAAATATATTTAGATATATTTTACGAATAAATAAGGCCTGGTTCCACCCGTTTTCAGTTAAAAATAAATTTGTACATAAAATGCTAATAATAAAATGATGTGTGTTCAAAACTCGTAGTATTAATTGTTTCAGTGTGTAATTAAAGTAATGGTTATTTCGATTTGTTGTATTTTTTTTTAAATTAGTGCATACAGTGTTTTCATATTGGGTAGTATTCTTACAACGGCAAGACGAAGTAACTAACGATTACTTTCAGGTGTTTGTTGTTGAAGCGAGAAATTTTTATGCTGTATTCTAAAATACATACGGCATATCGTACTGAAATCTTGCTTTAATCTACGGTGATATATTGTTGTGTTCTGTTTTTCCATTCCTACTTGTAATATCTAGTAATTCTTAATTATATTCTAATTATTTACGTGTATCACCCCCAGAAAATTATCATTTAGGAGCGATTAAAATTTAGCACTTTGCAGGTTGTACCACACGAATATATTTTACATTATATCACAACGAAAACAAAAATGGCTTTGTGTATCGTTTTTGAAAATCACTCAATCCAATCATTTAATTCTGAACTTGAATAACATTGGGTTGACTAATAAAGAGATATTACTTAATAATTATATCTTGTAAAACTACTTAAAAAAGTAGGTTAGTGCGATGTTTAAAAGTAATTGAGATTTGACCTGACTTTTCTTAAATAAAGAAATCATTTTTTCACAGGTGTAAATCTAAAGGAGTATAGAACGTAGACTTCGGAGCCCTGGCCTCCCTTGTTCAGTTTTTAGTCATCATATTCCATACGCGATATTTCTTACAAAGGGGAAATTATTGAAGTTTTCTATGCCGTAATCTATCCACCTTATAGTAATGTACTTTATATTTTCAACTGTATTCTGATAATTCCTCATATAAAATGACTTCATTCTTTGTGTGTTGCGATTTCCATTAAAAAACATAATATTTCTTAATCAACAGTAAAAGAATGCTCAAGAATATATCCCCTATTCGCACCAATACAGTTGCAGTTACTTTAGTAGAATGTAAAGAATATAAAAGCCATGTTAAACATCTACTAATAATATACGGCTTTTTATATCCTGGCGCACAGAGTTTACCCAAATCTATTGCATACAATACATAGCTACTTTAAATGCTTGATAGTGAAAATTTACATAACACATATTTTGTTCATAAATGTTCGCCTAACAAAAGCTAAATCCTTTCTTATTTTCCTATAGATAAAAAAGAGCAACATCGTGATAATTTCGATAAACAAGTCTATAACTTTTAAATAACACACAGATGAATTCTAAAGAAGGAAGACATCACTTTCCCCGAAAAAAAAAGCACGGCGTGATAAACAGAAGAAAGGAAAACAAGCTAGGAAACGAGTTGAAAAGTGAAAACAATATGTAGCACTTGCAGGAAACGTGTTTGTAATGATCACAGTAATATGACTGTGAGATTCACAAATTGTGAGAATGCCGCAACAAGTGTAGAATCAGATTTAAATGTATTCATTATGTAATGAACTAATATTAATTTGTCTGGCTATTTTAATTTATTTTGTTCCTATATTTGAGTGCACAAATTCATTTTTCTTGTTATTTTAAGTGCATAGAAACAAGTTGTGTTCATCATAGATATTAAAAAAACACACAGGTGTAGCCTATGGGTATTTTTAAACAAACTTGATCTTAATCTGAGATTTTCTAAAGTTTTGTACTTTATAATATAGTATTATTTTATATAAATATCAATAAGCTACAAGTGATTCAAAATGTTCAACAGGAACTGTAGATATATCTTGAACCAGCAGGATAACTTTATTTTAAAATATAATAACACTACAAACAGATTTTAATTGGAGTGTATTAACATTCCATGTTTGAAAGTCTTATTTGGCTAATGCAGGATGAAATTAAACAATTGGAACTAAATACTGTTAACACGGAGGAGTATATGGCATACATTGAGACAAAATATAACAATGAAATAACAAATGTCGTGCCCCAAACATTATTATAATGAACTGGTAAAATATTAGTTATATAAACATGCATTAAAAGTAGTTTCGACGTACGTATGTACAATAAATAGAATATTTCAGTATATTGTGTTGTATTATTGATTTAAATCGCTGTAACCTGTTTTCATATTTTACTTTTATAAAACCTTTACATGGAACATTGACCTTAAGTGATATACAGTTACAATGAATTATGGATCAGAGATATATGTTTATATTACATTTGTGCATGCGAAATAGATAGAAAGACAGAGTGCACAGAGGGAGATTCAAGCACTACTATTTAGAAGGAAAAAAATATTACAATAGAACGCTTCTAGGCTATCTGACGATTTCTACAGTGAAATTTTGGGATTTTGCTGAATGTACGGTTGGTCGTGATACAGGAAGTGTTTCGAATCCATTGAGTAAATTTAGTTAAAGTACTTGTAAAATAAACACAGTTATACAACATTGCGACGATTGGGCAAGTGATTGAATTTTATTGAAAGTACTGGTTATATTAAATTCGAAAATATCTTTGTAACAATTTACAAATGAAAGGCACGTGTTATAGATGCTGTGATAAACAAAAAACTCCATGCATTGGCAATAATGGCTTTGTAGAGATAAGAGATTATGTGTCAGCCTTGAAAACTCTATGTATTTGTAACCATCATGTTGTCTGTAGAATATTAAGTCGATGAGGTAGAATAATTAACTGGTAATCAGTTGTCAATAAAGTTTAAAATCAAATCGATTTAAAAAAAAACAAATAAATATTGTTCAAGTAACATTAAATGTAACGATTCATTTATGTAAGAACAGACTGGAGATTGTGTCCGAAAAATTCTACAGTGAGTTCATAAGGTCTATGAACATTATTTCATTATATGGATCGATATATATATATATATATATATATATATATATATATATATATATATATATATAGATATAGATATATAAAGACTAAATAATTAAAAAAGATCGACACCTGGAACTAGCTGCATTATGTCTAGTTATTGAGACGGATTATTGAGGGCAATCTGGAATTTAAGAAATCTTATTATATTAAAAATTCGTCAAAGAGAATTACATTTTCATGAAACGACCTTCATACGATACATTGTCGAAGGTTTGGGATATATGAACGACTACAGTTTTAACTGTTCAATGTATGATGTGTCCGTTCATAGATGAGTAGAAAGATATACGCAGTATAACGTGCTTACGATGTGCCATAAAAAATACCAGAGTTTTTAGTATGAGCACCTTTAACGAGAATACAAACAAAACACTATAGTTGTTTTCAAAGTAATCTTCTCCGGCTGCAAATCACTTGTTGTAACGTTCCAACAACTTTCAGAAGGCACATGAAAGTCCTCTTGTGTTACCTTTTTCACAGTCTCTTTTATCTCCTCAATTATTTCATAATGACCTTCTCTAACGTTTTTTCTTTTAGCCTAAGCAAAATACAGACGAGCTAGGTCAGGGCAATAGGAGGGGTGCGGAACTTTCCTGACGCTCATTCTTGTCAAATAATGGTTGACAAAGATTAAGAATCTTTGGGAAAAAACTTTGCGCGAATCGTTCGCCTCTTCAGTTCCGCGCGAATACTTGTGTGTACAGCTACCACACTGACATGAAACTGCGCATTTATTGTCTCTGTAGACACACAATAATCGTTATCTATGACATTCTATAGTATGCCAGTTAATTCTGGTGCTCTGACTTCTTTACTCCTCACACTCACTTACAACGTCTTGCCTGTCTTTGAACCTATTATGCAATACAATAGCTGATGCTTTAATCATGCAAGATGGTCCAAAAGTAGAAGACTTATGAAGCGGGAGATTTGCGCGAATGTATCAGTCCACAACTCAATGCTTGTTACAGACTATTTCACCAAGATAAGCATTGACAATTTTCTCACCCTTTCTTTAGTCTAGGTTTTGCTCCATGTAAGTTTTGTTCACCCTTAAGCTGAAGGAAACGTTATGAAACAATTAAACGGGTGATAGAGGGTGTGACAAGGGTCATTGACACGCTACCACAAGAGGATTCCATGGGGGCTTCCAGAAGTTGTTTCATTTTCAGTCGAAAGAGATTGCTTCGAAGGGGACAAGAGCTGCATGTATCAATTAAAGTACATATACGAAAAAAACGTCTGTAAACTTATTGAAGCTACTTCGTAAATATATATATATATATATATATATATATATATATATATATATATATATACAGGGTGGTCGCTAGGAACGCAGGAATTTGTCAAACAACGGTTTATTTTTAGAAATAATTATTTTTACAAAGTTTTTCTAAGACAAATGTAATATCATAATACAAGATACTCAAAATGTCGTCCGTGTACTTTACTGCAGCGTCTTAACCTAGAAAGCCAAGCTCGTGTGGCGTTTTGAAGGGTAACTTTTGGGATATCATTCGAAGCTGTTGCCAAGCACGTTTTCAAGTCATCAATAGAGTGTATGTCACGTCGACAGTTCTGCGTCTCTGTTAATAACATGATCCAAACAGAGTAATCCCTGACATTTAAGTCTGAATTTTTTGGAGGGCCAATCTTCCGGTTCAATGAAATCAGGTGTAGATTGCCGAATAAACTGAATTTAAGCCTTTGCTTTGTGAGCCTTGGCACCAACCTGCTACCATGTCCATGTTTGGTCGTCAATGACATTTCGTTCATCGCTAAAGATCTGTGGACACATCACCTCACAATAAACTTGCTGGGTTACTGTTTTTTTTCTTTCGGCCTTCAGGACTCTGATAATATCCTTCAAGAAACCGAAGCTTCGTTTTGCCATACCATGAAACAGCAACATAAAGAACAGATGGCTGCATACTGTCATATTCCACAAGCAGATCTTCCTCAGGTCTGTCAGCTTTTATATGCTCTTCTCGGTAAATACGATCATTTTGTCTGTTCAAAGGCGGTCGCAAAGAGAATCTCGCTTCGTTTGAAAACCATATTCTTCTCCAAGCAAACTCTGGTTCAAAACGAGCAATCAGAGAAAGACTTCTTTTCGCGCATTTCCTGATGTCGCTCAGGAGGTGATATTTTATTCGATATTCGACAGTAGCATGTCAGTTAACATTACTTTGAGAATTTCATACACTGATTTTTTCGATATATTGAGATATCGAGAGATGTTGACTGAAATCACGTCTCTCTATTGCACCGCGTCGCACAGGTGAAACAGCCAAATCATTCACTGTGGAACGTGATTCGTCCGAAATTCGTTTCTTTGATCCGGTTGTTTGTTTAGCGAGTACCAGCTGCTCCAGGACCTTATCGTTTCAAAGTTGCAACAACATTATCAAACTGACGCTTTGTAATCGTTGAAAAAAAAATCGGTAACACGGCCAGACATTTTGTCCGTCTCCAAGTCGGATTTTCACTTTTGAAAAGAATTATGACCTGCTTTTGAAAATCTGAAACTTGTTTCCTTGTGCCCCCGTTCATGATGTGGGTATCAAAATCTAAATCGAAGAAATAAATAAGAAATTAAATCAATATGCAGATTGCACACCCATTCGACAACAAAAGAACCAATAAAAAAAATAGCAATCAGGCATTTTATTCGTGATCCAAGCTGACCTTTTAATTTCCCGCTTTTCTAGCGACCACCCTGTATATCATCCAGGACTTAACGTCGACAGAATTCGTAATCAAGCATATAGACCGGTACAAACTCATGAGTGCAAACTCATGAGTACATATCAAGGGAAAGTTCAGAACCACGCAATAGATTTGCGATTAGAAGTTTCGGAGTAGTACGGACAATTAAACACGATGCTATGAATATGCATATTTTCCACATGTGACAGACTAATGAAGTATGTTACTGTGGTGTTTAATAACAGCATGCTTTATGAAACGTCGTGCTACAGCTGTCACACAAGTTTCGGATGAGAAGTTTATAATAGTAGATACCACTGCCTAAGTTCATTATCCAGCTGCCATCAGAGTACGTGAGCACAAAGAAACAGGGTGCTTTGTTGGGTGCAAGATCGAAGACTGTGGGAGGTCATCTTGACACCGATATGGACATCATTAAGAATACATTCTTGTTGCGAGTAACAAACTCTGCCTAACCTATAAACATAACAGAGCTGAATGCTGTACTAAACGAATTAAACCGTGTGCTTCAATGGAAAGTTATTGCTTTGTACATAAAAATTCCTTTTTTTTTCTTTGCGTGTACAATTTATTCAGTAGTGCCCGCGAATGAAAGGTTCGGTTCAACACTGACGTCGTAGAAGGAGTTCTTATAATACAAAAACTGAACACGATAATTTCACTTATGAAACTGTACAATATTTCTCTTGATGTATCGCCAGTAACATATGAGTAGAACTGAGCCGACTGACCGACAAGTTATCCACAGAAAACATAGAGATTAGGAAAAATCCACAGAAAACATACACAGAAAACATAGAGATTAAGAAAAATGACAATATATATTCTTGTTACATGGGGCCTAAACCCAACAACATTAAAAAGATTCATCGATACGGTTGAAATCATGAAGTTACGCCAATCTGCATGGAATTTACCTGCTGTGTTTTAAGCGAAAGTAAAAATGATGGTAGGCATTATAATATAACTAGGATTAGTGCGACCAAAAGATGCAGGAATCACTCTGCATGGAGCATGGCCTCGACAGAACATGAATATCGCTCACTACAGTGGTTTCTATTTTAAACACTCATTGACATAGGTTCCCTGCGTTTTCAAATCTAGCGGCCGTTACTACAGACACCACTGCACATGTGCTGTGCCGATTAGAATTACTATCATTTTAGGTGATCCCCTAATCCCGAAGTTTTTGCTGATAATAAACATGATTTTGATTGTCAATAATTCAGGTTATTTAAAAATAAATGCGACATCAGCTTCCGAGCACACTGCACAAAGTGTTCATCTTGAAATTTCACCATAGAAACAGATTGCTTCATAAAAGAGCACTACTATCCCCAGGAATGATGTACTCATTTCATCAAAACCAGCATTTAACTGTGCACATACCCGATCATAGTAAAAAGATATATCTTATGCCTGATCCAGAATATATGGCATAGGCGTTATCGCGTTGACACATCAGTCCTAATTCAAATACCGAATTTATCAAGATTGAGTCTGGTTAGTACAAGAGAAATGGTAATTTGTAAATACCATGGGCTGAATGTTCAAGAACGTCGACACGCAAGAATTGCAATAACAACATCTCGCTATGTTTCTATAGCAGTTGCTGTAATTGTCAATTAAGTGCTTTCATTGTATAATTGTTTAATTAGCAACTTAATTTATTTGCGAATAATTATAAAAAACATTTAAGTGTGAATAATTTATTTGACTGAAACAATACTCAGATTCCTTTATGTTCATTGTAATAAGTTACCACAAGACAACACATATTTTTAGTGGAAGGAGAAAGAGAATTTCTAACCAGTAAAATAATAATCTCGGCTGAACTTTTTTTTTATATTTGATTGTTTTTGCATTGCTGTGTGGCTAGTAAGTAGTCATCCTAAACAACATAGCTATCGGTTTGAAACTGTACGGAAATTTATAAAAATAGCTTAATTATCCGAAACAATCATTTATAGAGCGAAAGATCATGTCATTTTAATATTTTAAAAAATTGTGTTTTATATTTTAATTTCTGAAATATTGAGATGAATGATTTTATCTGTTGAAACTCCACCAACAAGAATTACCTGTGACAGATTATCGATACTATTCTTTCATTCTGTCAATATAGTCATAACAAGCGGTTTAGAAGATGAAGACATTTTAGTAAATGTAATATATTTGTGCACAATCTATCTATCTATATATCTATAAAAGTTAACGTGTCTGTGTGCCTGTCTGTGTCTGTATGTCACATTTCTCTACGCAATAACTCTGTCAATTTGTAATCTACAGACTCGAAATTTGATATACAGGGTACTGAGATTAGGGAAAATATTTGTAATCCGTTTCCGGCAAGAAATGTGGCTGTTAAGGGGTCAAAGTTCCACGATTTGATCTTTCAGAACTCTACCAAACTCCGACATTTTTTGATCTAAGATTTTGAAATTTTAGATATAGGTTCCTTGGATATGGATCTAATTTAATAACTTCATTTGAGCCAAAATACAATAAATGTTCAGGGATTATAATAGGGGTCAAAGTTTAAAAAGTTGGCCACTGTTTTGTTTTTGTTCAACATACACCTCTAACCACCCGGGCAACGCCGGGCTGAAATGCTAGTATATCTATAAAAGTGAAAGTGTCTCTGTGTGTATGTGTGTGTGTCTGTCTGTGTACATTTCCCTACTCAATAACTCTGTCAATTTTTATTCTACAGACTCGAAATTTAATATACAGGGTACTGAGATTTGTAAAAAAATTTTGTAATCCGTTTTCGGCCAGAAATGGGGTTGTTAACGGGTCAAAGTTCAACGAGTTGACTTTTGAGAACTCCACGAAACTCCTCCGACAATTTTGGGTCTAAACACTTTAAATTTTAGATATAGGTTACTTGGGTATGGATCTAACTTAATACTTTGATTTGAGCCCAAAATAATAAATGTTAAGGGGGCATACTAGGGGTGGAAGTTAAAAAAAAAAAATGACCGTTTCTTTTTTGTTTTTTGTTTTTTGTTTTTTTGCTCAACATATACCTCCAAACACTCGGGCAATGCCGGGGTGAAAATGGTAGTTAAAATATATTTTTAAAGTGATATGCTTTGTTTAAACAGAATCATTTTAATTTAATAAGTATATTTGTTTGTAATTGAATGGTAATTGTATTTTATTTAGTGTTCAGCAACTATAGTGGAATATCCTATAAATGGGATTGGATCCAGCTAATTAAATCATCTTAGAAATTTTAATTTCTTAAGATAAAAGCATGATACGTATTCACCGACGGAGGGCATATTTAGTGAACAATTATGCCAAACAATAAGTAAATAAGCTATTACAGACTGAGTAGGCAAGAAAATGGCAGAAACACTAGAGGATGACCTCCAATCCGTAGTGGAATGGGGACAAAAATGGTTGGTCTCATTCAATGCTGCTAAGACTAAGCTTGTTTCCTTCAATAACTACAAGAAACCTTCTCTACCACCAATAGCAATGGCCAAGAACACATTGCCTGAAAGTACTTCTTTTAAACTCCTCGGCCTAACGTTTACAGGGAATATGAACTGGAATAGATACATTGAGAGCATTGCCAAGGCTGCTGCAAGGAAGGTTGGCTCCCTCTACCGTGCTAGAAAACTACTTACGCCTGCCAGTATCCTATACCTCTATAAGGCAACCATTCGCCCATGTATGGAGTACTGTTGTCACATCTGGGCTGGTGCATCTGCTGCTTGTCTCTCGCTCCTGGACAGGGTTCAAAAAAGAGTCGCAAACCTGATAGGTCCTGAACTGTCATCTGGGCTTCAACCTCTGTCCCATCGACGAGATGTTGCATCCCTCTGCCTGTTCTACAAATACTTTAATGGTGAATGCTCTGACGAACTGCAAACACTTGTACCTCCCCGACGTAACTACCCCCGACAAACCCGACAAGCTACTAAGTCTCATCCCTTTACAGTGGAGATCCCTAGGTGCAAGAAAGCCTTTTACTCCAATAGTTTCTTCCCCAGAACTGCGGGTCTTTGGAACTCCCTTCCGGGATTCTGCTTTCCCAACTGCAATGATATGCAGAAGTTCAAGTGTAATGTTAACAAACATCTTTCTACTCTTCTCCCTCCATATTGACCCCGCTAATTAATTCCCTAATAGTAGCCCCCTACTTCAAAGTGGCACTGTGCCTTGTTTGGGGTGAAAATTGAATAAAAAAAAAAAAAAAAAAAATGGGTGTAAGTCTGAAACACTGGTGGTTGATGGTAGAATGGTAATATATATCTTTGAGTAGATGAACATTACGCCCACTTCCTCTAAGTATAATAGTTTTGTGAGAGTTGGGTATAAATGTAGGAAATTCTTCAAATTGAACGAATGTGATGTTAATTTTCTGAAATAGGCCTAAATTATTGTCAGTAAGCGTAATCATATTGGAATTATGTGTACCGTCTTTTTTATAGTGAAATGATCACAGAATGTAGAGAGAAACCCGATCCATATTTTTGATATAGAGATAAATCTAGAGAAAAAGATAGATACAGTAAGAATTATATAGCTATAGATAAATCTATAAGCACCGTTGTCGTAGATAGCTATATACATAAGAATAGAAGACATCAATTATGCAAGAAAATAGCGTATTATAGAATCTGGACAGCAGGCAAAAGTGAGTTACTGAAGCATGTAAGTATATATGACTATGTTCACTCAATCGCAACAAAAGGAACCCAAGTAAAATTTATAACAGATGACGTATAAGATCAATACACACACAAACACACGCACACATTAATACATATATACGTGTGTATGATCGTGTGGGTGTGTGCGTGTGTGTGTATACATATATGTATATACCAGAGAGAGAGAGAGTAAGAGAGAGAGAGAGAGAGAAAGAGAGAGAGAGAAATGAAGAAGAAAGTGCATGTTATAGAGACAGGGACAAGATGTCTTAAAATTCTCATAAAATCGAGGAAAGAGGAGTTGCAGAATTGTCCGAGGAAAAACGATAGCAATGCTTATCAGAAATCAGAATCGAGACGTCTCTAAGCCAGATGGGTTATGTGCAAAACGTTGTCATTATACATTGGGCTATGCTTCATTAATTATTTATAGCCAGGAGGACTGAAACCATAACGAACACTCAAGTACGGTTTACATCTGTGTATCTATGTGTGTGGCAACGTTATTCTATGTAGCATTACGCATAGGATAAAATCCTATTCGCACATGTTACCAAAGATAATGTCAATTTATGCTTGATTTTACACATGCACACATGGACGTTCACAAACACAGTGACTTAGCGAAAGATCCTGGTTAAGAAAATCTGAGTAGTAAAATTCTGTTAATTTATTTATATCACTATCGGATCTGCTTATTATATTTTAACATGTTTTTTGTTTTCTTCTCTTTAGAATGTTCTCTTTGTTTTCGCTTCTATCGACTTATTTTATTGTTTTGTTTGATGTTATATGTATATATAAATATGGGTGCGTGAATATATATATATATATATATATATATATATATATATATATATATATATATATTACACAGTGGCCACCACTTATCAAGGCCCGGAAGCCACTCAGGGATAAAGTTATTGCAAGTACATTACGTTAGTGTGGAGATTTGATGAAGAGTTTACTTAAGGGGGCGGTTCATTAGGAATGTGTTAACGTTGGACTTGAACACATCCAAGTTGTAGTCAGGTGGGAAGCAGGCAGACGAAACAGAGTTAAGATCATGATAGCGTATCAACTCTTATAGAGTATATTTCCTAAGTGATATTTAAAATTATAACAAATATATTGCTCGATTAAAGTGTATTACAAACTTCAGAGATCGTATATTATTAGTTTTCATCTCAACGCTTTATGGGTGTGGATCGATTCAATTTTGGAAATTTGAAATAAAAACTAATGATTGATAGCCCGGGTGTAAAGGCTAAGCAAATATAGTTATAGTGACTGCGTGGCTGGGTTCAAATCTCCTGATCGGAAGGAATCATCATCCTACACTGTTGATTGTGTAAGCATGAAACACTTGTGTCTATTGGTATAAAAGAATGTTTATTATATGATTATAGTTATCAAACGCTTTTAATAATAATTTAGGACAAGCACATTCTGAGAAATATAAGCCAAGAGGCAGTCAACTAGCGTGTATGCAACGTTTACGACTTCCATCGTTCTAGAATGTACATTGTCCACTCCCCAACAAAGCATCTATAAGTTATTATTTCCCTTCATTATTGTGGCAGTTGTTTAGTTACCCGGAAGTAAAGGTTTAGGAAAAGGAGTAAAAACTGGCTTCGTGGCTGCGTTCAAATCTCCTAACGAGCAGGAAATGCTTCCTACACTGATATTTGCGTAAGCATGAACCACTAGTGTCTGTAGGTACAAGAAACTATGATCATATCATTTTTTGTGTATATATATGTATATCTATCTATCTATCTATCTATCTATCTATATATATATATATATATATATATATATATATCATGAAAAAAAAGGTTTTTGTCCATTAATTCTATTTTTTGTCCTTTCCAACTTGCGAATAACTCTTCCGGCGTGAACTGGCTGATGTAATCACCATATTCACCATACTTTCGAATTCTTTCGACTACTTTCCAATCCTTCAGGATTCATCCTCTGGTATAAATTAATCTAACTGGTTTTGAACAATTTTTTTTCGGAAGTTTGAAAGGATCAAAAATAGAATTAATAGACAAGAAACGTCTATTTTATATAATGAAATATGCCATACAAAAAAGCTGTATATATATATATATATATATATATATATATATATATATAAATACATACATTTATGTGTATGTGTGTGTTTTATTGTTTCTGTGCATGTGTCATGTACTGTATTATTTAGATCTATGTGTGTTATATGTGAAAATAAATTTACATGTGTTTTCCATCTCCTCATTAAAAAAAACAGCGAGGAAAACACGTGCACTTTTTCAATTCCCCGGAGGAAACTTACTCCAGTTATGAAAGCAAGCGAAAATAAGTTTTAAATTACTCAGTCACTATCATTGTATGTTACGTTTTCGATTTGGTCGCATATGGAGAATAAAGCGCCGCGTATTTCGAAAATAAAACAATCTAAAAGCTAATCGCTATCACAATTTTCATTACTTAAAATACGTGAAACAATTAATTATTCAATCAATTGCAAATGTGTGTTTTCGATTTGCCCGCATATGGAGAATAAAGCCCCATAACTTCAGAAAATAAAACAACCTTAAACGCAAGATCGATATCCCTTCGCGAAGGTTGCTACTGAAAATACTTGAAACACCTTTAAATAATAAATCTTTTATTTTTTTTGTTTACATGAAACGCACATTTTCACTAGTACTAATAGGAGATATAACATTAACAGTTGTTTATGATTTTGAAATTATTTTGCCTTTTAAATATTCTCATGAACTAAATAGATAGAGACATGTTTTAAATCAGGTTCCTTTACTCTAAAAATATAGGTGTGAAATGAACCCAGCTGTGCTGAATCAGAAATTCTCCTACCATAATAACCAAAATTAAAACGCGTTGTCATTGATGTTACTAGATTTTATTGGCATGCTAAGCAATTGTTCTAGAAACAAAAGAAAGAGAAATATCTGTCATATTAAAATCAACATGATCACTGAAATAATAAACAATAACAATCAATAGTCGATTGATGAAATGTGTTTTTACGCAGCAATATGCAAATTGCCTGAATTTAAAAACAGATGTACATACCATAAGAAAATATTAAAAAACAACAAGACCTATTTAATATTTTAGAGCAAATTCGCAGTTGATCATATCGCAATATTTTGTTATATATATGAGCGTATGCTCCCCGGGAATTGGAAGGTTCTATTTACAGATGCTGGCGATACGAACTGACCCAAAGAATAGAGCCACGTTCTGTTAGCAGCTTATCAGAAATCAGAATTTCTCCATAAAAATATTGAATCTTTTTGTATTCGAGCACATATCTCTTCGTGTCAATAATTTTAATGGCTGATATATATATATTTATATATATATATATATATATATATATATATATATATATATATATATATATATATACGTGTTTTTTATAGTGAATTATTATTAAGATACTTTTTTTTTACGAATTCACTCATTTACACAAAAATGTATTTTTACCTAAATACGAGTTAGGAATACTTTTCCCTTTGACTAATTTCGTACTCTCAAATGGGGAGCGGCATTTGTATTGTTTTTAAAATATAATTATCCAGTGGCACGTGTTTCGTCGCTTTTCGTAGTTTCCTGTTTCGTAGAAAGATTCTAAATCGGGACCCGATGGTAAAAAAGAGTGCTCTACAACTAGGCTATCTCGAGCAACTATTAAATAAGTGTGTGTGCGTGTGCGTGTGCGTGTATATATATATATATATATATATATATATATATATAGAGAGAGAGAGAGAGAGAGAGAGAAAGAACAGCTACCACCCGAAAATTCTTACTCTTCAGAACTTGTACAGAATAGATCACTATCTGCGACTCTTCTGAAATTTCATATGGCTTACAATTCTACGAGATTATTATATTGTATTTAATATGTAGTAGTGGTTTGTATATTATTAAAGTCGAACATTTACATCTTTAGCTCTTCAATAGTGCCTTCTACCTCATAACGTAAAGACACAGATATCAAATATTTGAAGAAATAAAGCGTAGATGTATATTTGCGCGTGTACAGGACACATACATAAGTCCTCTTACGCCTACAATGTTCCAATATTTCAATTTTGATCTCTTTTAGCAGATATTTTTACTGAAATCAATTTTTTTCCAAATCAAATTTTTTCCAAATCCAATTTTTTTCCATAGGTCTGATATCGCTATATGTCGAATTTCAAGTTTGTAGAACAATAATTTTAGACGGTAGTTTGGTAGAGACTGTTTCACACACAGACACATTTGTTTTTTTTTTCTGTATACGGTTATAGTTGAGATTATGTTTTATGTATCTGTCTGAAAAAGAAAGTATACTATTTAATGAGTATTCTTCTAACGCATTTAAAGTTTAAGGGAATAGAGTTGGAAATATTATTGCGTGATTACTATTTCAGACTCGAAAGTGGGGGGTATTACTTTTAGACCGTTCCTTGTATACACAAAATAATGTTATAGGTGTCTGGTGGTGTGTGCCATTATATATACATATTACTTTTTACTTTTGTCTGGTACGTGCTCTTGCCACAACAAGATCCTTGATTAAACAATGGATCTTTTCTTTTCTACCGGGAATGATTAACCTAATGTGACACATGAATTGGGGGCGATTGGGATAAGGACGAACACGAGAATCTATTTCTGCTCTTGCGCATGACTACATAAATATATTCATAAGAACATGTGCAAATAACGCAGAAACGGATTCATAATTTAATAAAAGCAAACATGCCTTGTTTTATGTGACGGGGAACACCAGAAAATTGTTTTAAAAGCACAAAGCGGAATCATTTACATCGACAGAGATAGGACATCTGTCCGATGTAAAATAGCTGCATCTGTACACAAGAACTACATGATAAATGCAAATAAGAGCTACATAAGTTAGAGAGATAAATGCAGACAGATGAGGATATATAATAAATTACAGGCTAAGGGTGAAGCACATTTGAAAGTGTCTAAAATACAGAATGAGTTGAGTAAATACACATACATGTAAATGTATATATATATATGTGTGTGTGTGTGTGTGTGTATGTATGTGTGGTTGTGTGTGTATCATATATATATATATATATAACTCATATCACCAAAGTTAAGCAGCGTTGAGCCTGGCTAGTACTAGATGGGTGACTATTTGAGCATTCTAGGCGCTGCATATGCTTTCTGCTTAGATCGGCATTGTTTCCAATCATACTGACTCTCCACTTGCCAGTGTTATTCAATAATGCCAGCTCAGGAGATGTGTTGTTAAAGATTGCGCAACTCCTGCCAAAAACAATTCTCGGGCAGTCACCCTTCCCGTGGATATCCATAGTCTGTCAAGACTGACGGAGGCCTCCTCCTCATCATATATATATATATATATATATATATATATATATATATATATATATATATATATATATATATATATAGTCTCGGTTGTTTTTTAACTTTTAAATCCATATGAAAAAAAAAACTTGTTAAATTTTTATGTTTTTTTATCATTCGTTGGAAAACTACTATTCAGTCAATAAGTCATTTAATCACCTGAAATCGCTGCATCGGCTTGCTTCCTTGAATCAGCAATAATGCTAATCGTATTTCAGGGATAATCAGTTGTCTACTATGAAAGCGTTTCAGGGATTAAAAAATAATAATATATATTATAAAAAAGTGGGATTCCTGTCTGTGTGTTTGTTCACAATTTTGTTTGTTTGTTCACAATTTTGTTTGTTTGTTGACAATTTGGTTCGTTTGTTGACAATTTGGTTCGTTTGTTCATCGTTTTGTTAATATCTACAATTTCAAGTGCCTCCACTTAAACCAGCTTATTCTCTTATTGACTTTTCTACCTTATTCAATGGGGGCATATTAAACAGAGAAGTCTCTAATGTTATAGTTCGCTTTAAATCACCATCTATTCCTGGTTACCGCTACCAGGAAACCCCTCTGAATATGTTGAGTTAGCTTTTCCCGAAGGTTGGATACTTCAAGTAAGGAAGTATTTTACTTCCGGCCACAAGCAATTTGTGGTCAGAGTGTCTTATCGAATGAGACTCAGTACAAGATATGTTATCTATGTTTCCTCTGCTCACATACAATCGATCAATGTTAGAACTTAGAACGAGAGGCTTGCTAGAGAATCACGTCTACATCTCCCGCCTAGGATAATCGACCCCAAATCTGTCGACTATCTGTCCCGCCAGTTGCTCTCTCTTATGAGCAAGGTTGGCATTCCAATCCCCCAATAAAATTACTTGTCTTGAATCTTCGAGGAACTCTTCTAACCACCGAAAAAAACAAACCCTGCTCCTGTACGGAATCCTGCGCATAAACCACGACGATTCGAAACGCTATATTTACCAATGCAACTTCGCAATGATCCGTTTACTTTCAGCATCCGCATGTACAACATTACCCGTCGCAGAAGAGGTGCGCCTAACAAATAACTTTCTTACTATGGCGGTCACCGAATGCTGAAAAGACACCGTAATATCAAGACAGCAGTCGAGGATCCCCAACAGAATCAGTGTGACTCTTCTGAAACGTATTCAAAGCTATCTTTATCGATATGAAATCAATAGCACTCCAACGGCTTTGCTTCGGCACCCCATGGCCCTTGAATTCAAAGTACACTAACTCAAGAGTGTGGCAATTCTCCCTACTCATCCGCAACCACTAACGTAAAGTCTTTGGCACATGGGATGCAAGATTACCCGAATGCAACTTGGGCATAACTCGTCCGACATTCCATGGAAATTTTAGTCCTATAGAAACAAGGGTAACTATATATGACACCCTCCCTTCGCACTTATTTGCTAGCCATGCCCCTCTCTACCAACTTGATATTTTCTTTTACTCCTTTTGCTACCTCTATCATATTTCATATGACCATTGAGTGCCCTACTGTAAGAGCCCCACGAAGGTCATAAGTAAGGGAACATTCGGGAAGATCTGTGGAACTGCAGTTGATTTGTCATCTACCATTTTCGGCATTTGTAACCGATCAATTAAACCACTCTGCCTGTGTGAAGGTGTAATAGTCACAGGTCACGAAAAGTGACTTTTCCGGGTCACCGGCAACAAGTGGTGAACCCTCAGCGATCCCTAAATAGGGAACTTCTGTCACATACGCGTCGTGGTCGTCTTTCATATGCAAGTTCTGTCGGCGCAACAGGATCTCGTTGATCGGATGGGTCAGTGCAGATTTCGCTTTGAGTTCATATGTCGTGTTACGCTGGAAGGGAATAGATTGTCATGCACGCAAAAGAAAGACAAACTCAGATGTCTTTATTCTATTTTGTTAATTTAAACATGATTATACAAAGATATGATATACACTTATATGCAATTGGTCAGTGGTTGATTTTCAATAAACACTACTGAGTCCCTGTTAGATTTAATTAATTTCAGTTTTTGCGGTAGTATGGACGGGTAGAGAAGAGGTGTGGGGAGACTCTTTAATTAGGCTTGGATTCGCTCAAAACTCAGCTCTAACTGATTGAATTTTGCCCTGGATCAATCGCCGCTGGTTACGTCATCGCCCGGGAATTCCCGATTTCCTGCGAGTGTGCTTGCGATTCTGCGAACGGTCGCAGTTTCGGTTCTGGCGATCAGGGAGGTTAACACTGTGAAACCTCGTCTGGCCTCAGAAACAAAATTATATCGGCTATGTTCTCAAAACGACATAACTCTTCCTTTCATCAAGGTCGGACGCCGCTGCCCGGGCACGCAATACTGCTTAACCATTAACACAAGCATTGTTGCTCGGCATTCATCAGTGTTTTGGGAGTCGCAATCTCCCTCCAATAGGAGAGCCCTGCCGTTCCTGGCAGCGGTCACGCCACACTGGATGTTATTTTATCTGCTGCAAGGTTGGGATCTACCTCACCAATCCAATTTCCGGGTAAAAAGTGGAAACTGGATAACAGAAACAGCTCTGCGAAACGATGTTAAACATATTTTACCGAGATAGAGAACGGGCACCAGCTGGTTGTGTATCAAAAAGGAATGAGGATTTCACTTCAGCAGAGAAGGTCTTGTTTGAGAATTTTTTGTGCGGGTGTGGCGTAGAACCGTAGATAGTGTATTGCCGATACGCATGGTGGATGGGGAACGGGACCCAGCCTTCTTCGGTCTTTTTATTGCTTTTTTAGACTCTTTATTGCGGCTCCAGTATTTTTATGCATGTCCTGCTTGTATCTTAATCTAAGAAGGAGAGAGAATTCTTCATCTAAGTAGACAAGTAACCTTTACTTCTAATGTTAATAGAGAAGCCACGTAGAGACCCTGCTAAACCAACTAACATTAGACTTCTGGCGGCTGCTTCTTCGTTATGGAATGAGTCTTCATTGGTTTTGCCGCATTTTAGCAACCTTACTCAAGGCCTAGATCTTGAAGTTTATAGTGTTGTTGAGTCCTCCCGGGCTAGTTTATCAAGGGTTGCTTGTGCCACTCCATATAAATTTTCTCCCGAACTAGCTGACTTGAATGTTTTGGCATTAGAGGCTTTAGACAGATGAATTTTAGGACAATCTTTAGCCATATGCCCCTTCTGCTGCAATGCCAACAGTGGGGAGTAAGACCTTCGAAGATGACACCATCGCCAAGGTATCGCATCTGAGTAGCGCAAAAATTTTCTGGTTTAATCTCACTTTGGTATTGTTATCCATTATGAAAGGATTACTGGGACCGCAGACTGGGTGTACAGGTTTGGCGTCCTTATACTGGCTAATCATAGCACCGAGCTGTTTTGAGTCAATGCAATAGGAAACGTCTAGTATAGCGACGCTAGTACGTCTCCTACTCAAATATTCTGGCTTAAGGCGTAAATGTTACCACCCTATGTAAGATCTGGATAACTTTTCAACGTTCTCGTCGGTAAGCAACAGAAAGTCCTATTTGGCGTAACCCCTTGTACAAATTATAGGTTTCTGGGACATTAAATCCTCACAGCAACTGAGCTAAAGTTTCCTTTGAATATCCAGTCAAACTGTATTGAGAATATAATCGTCAGTCAGCTCTTTGTATGTAGTACTACAGAATTGACAGTGATCTTTCAGCGCCAACTGTGACTGGGCCCCCGGATTTTTTCCTGTGCTGCCTAGCGTGTTGGTGTATTTTGTGATGTCTTGAGAGTCGGTGGCATATTCTTTCCAGAAAGAATTTTCCGCTTTAGTAAATCCTGTGAAACTTGTGTGACCGGTAGTCTTGGCAAATCCATCGGAGTTGAGGTAGATTATTATGATTATGATTATGATTATGATTGTTATTGTTATTATTATTATTATTATTATTATTATTATTATTATTATTGTTGTTGTTGTTGTTATTATTATTATTATTATTGTTATTATTATTGTTATTATTATTATTATTATTATTGTTATTATTATTATTAGTAGTAGTATTATTATTATTATTATTATTATTATTATTATTATTATTATTATTATTATTATTATTATTATTATTATTATTATTAGGCACGGCCCTTTTATTATTCGCGCCACTTCTCCAATCCTCTGGTTAGTCTGAACAACCCCCATCTTCTAAGTTCTGGAGCAAGTAAGTCTCCTACCTAGACGCATATCTGCGATATCACTTTTCTTTCCTCGTCGTCGCAGCTTCCTTCTCAGCTCCATGTCCAGATATATCATCGTTGCTACAGCCAGGGGGTGTTTTCTTCTGGAGTGATCCAGTCTTCCAGATTAAACCTAAGCCCCTTCTGTGAACCAAATCCCGATCAAGGCATTCAGTTGCCTTCACCGGAGCTCCGACCGATCCTCCTATCTTCCTCCGCCCCTCCTTGCGCTCAGAGCTACCTATTTGGCCTGACTGGGGATTGTGTTAAATATGACTCTTGCCAGCCCAGATGCAAGTCGGCCAGCCGCTTAAGTCGAGCACCAGATAAAGATACCTTAAAATGATCCCAAAAATGAGAACCGTTAGTGGACCAACAGGGGCAAACAGAAGTGAGAAGCTAGAGGCAGGTTTCTACAAAGCAGTTTTCCAAAAATTAACGATCAGGAACGAAGTCGAACATGTTAGTAAAAAATGGATTCACATATACATTCATACCTGGATGATTTCTATGAATACTATTCAAATAAAGAAAACATGCAAGTTCTTATACCATTTGTATATTACATTAAAAATATGTTGTAATTATATACTATGCATTTTAATGGAAATAACTTATAGAATTGCTTTGTGTATACTATTTAGAAATATTATAAAAGATTGATTTATTTAATTTTATTTTGAATTTAACATACATTTAATTTAATTTATTTTTATTAGTTGTAAAACCAGGACAAGCTGCGTTTAAAAACAGGGGTAAGATTTTATTTAATCTATGAGTTATTTTATTTCTCTGTTTGAATTTCATAAAAAAAGATTGCTATGTTTATGCGCCAAAAAGAATCTTAACAACTTGATATATTTAGTGTATCTAGAAGAATATGTGATAAAGCCCTTCGCTCGGCAATATGTTTTTATTACCTGGAAACGCCGGGCAGGTACAGCAAGTATAATTATAATACATAACTTGTTTTAAGATTTAATTAAAATTTAAATGAAATTTATATCAATAACATGTAATTATATCTATCTATCTATCTATCTATCTATCTATCTATCTATCTATATATATATATATATATATATATATATATATATATACAGGGAGAGAGAGAAAGAGAGAGAGAGAGAGAAAGAAACAGAGAGATATGGATGGAAAGATACATGATTTTTAGTGTGTGGCGTCCAGTTTCTCAAGTTGCATAGTCATCACATGTACATGATTCGAGTTTGAATCCCGAGATAGAATGTGTTGAATTGTAAAGCCCAAATTAGACACGACCATGATTTTAATTCCAAATTATTATAGTAATGATAACATTAATAATTATAAAACAAAATAACAATAAAAAGACACAAGTCGTACTATATATATATATATATATATATATATATATATATATATATATATATATATATATATTAGCACGCAGCTCAGAGTTGTCTGGTCGTAAGATATGCTTAAACATGATAGTTTAGTTCATGCAGGTTACGTATTTAATATTATGGGGACACTACTCAATCGATAAACCTAATATGTAGTAGTTAGATCAAAACTCTGTATATATGTATGTATATATATATATATATATATATATATATATATATATAACTACTTCATTTACTCACATAAAATTAATATACGACAGTAAAGATTTATGCGTAAACTTTAAGTATTTACTTCAAAAGTGCTCAATCAGTGTAGCTTAATAGCCATATATATTTTATAAATGATATATATATATATATATAAAGCTGAATGTGTGTGTATGTGTGTATATATGTGTGTGGGGGGTGCGTGTGCCTGGTCACGAATAGGCTCCTATATAGTTGACTATTATAGAAAACTGATCACATATAATTGTTAAGTGCTAGGTGTTATTATTATGACGGATATTCTGTATTGTTGTTGTTCGTCTTAGTATTAGAAAGTTATAATGAGAGATTAGAGTCTTAGGAGTGTTCATGTGTTGAGTGTTAATATGTCTTAAGAGTTTCTTAACATATTTGAAACATAAACAGGTATATATAAAGAGAGAGGCAGTTCTGTATGAACGGGAGTGTTTCTATAAATATGGATACATGTATTTCTCACGTATTTTTGAGATCATGATTTTCACAAAGTTCTTATAACATTAATGGACAATACCTTTTCTGTTAAATCACAACACGGAGACGCATATACAAAAACACATGTTGACATCCTTTATTTCATCTTCGACCGGTTGGACATGATTTTATCTAAGGGATTCAAAGTTGTTAGACGGTTATTTCTAAAACCCTCTCACTTCTAAAGGGTGCCAGAATTCTAACGGAGAATCGGTCTTAAACTCTCTGGTTCTCTCCGACTCTTTTCCCTGGTTGCCTCTAAAAACATGTGCTCATAAAGCACGTTGGTTGGCATGCGTTACGTTGCCAAACTTGACATGACCCCGAGTTCAGTAACCTATATTTCCAATAACATGTTTACAAAATATGTTTACAATTTCAATTGACGATTAAATTCCTTATTTTAATTTTCATTTTTATAACAGAACAAATTTCATTATTGCATTCCTTTCTAATAACTGATATGCAAGTCTAGCTTCGCAAGTTCGAATCCTTGACTATCCTATATCATATTTACATTTAACTAATTCCCTATTTTTTTTACTTACATGAAAAGGGGACAGTCCTTTATAATGTAACATAACGATAGACGATGTATCGAGACACAGGAATTGATGTGTTTGATCTGGCAGAACGGTTGTTCATTAATATTGCGGGGTCAGCATTCGCGCCTGGTCCACAAAGTATCGAAATAAAAAATTTAGAAATGAAAAAAAAAACAAGTGTTTTTACAAGTGTTTTTGTATATAGATGTACATAATAATACTTTGATAAGTATGTTTTAACTTAAATACGTATGGTATAATAAAATTGTGGGGTGTGCGTTCGCGCCTGGCCTCCATAGAATGGAAGCAGGCAGAAACTTTAATAAAAACTTTTCCTATCAATCTGCATAAGTATACTTTGATAATTATGTTTCAGTTTGAAGAAATATTGTATAATAAAATCATGGGGTGTTCGATCGCGCCTGGCCTCCAGAGAATGGAAATATGTCACACAGTGTAACAAGGTTTTTTAATATAGATCCACAGGATATTGTGATAAGTGTCTCAGGGTGAACAGGTATGGTATAATAAGTTATGGGGTTTATCAATTTAATTTCGCTTTATCCTATTTTGCTTTGATTTTGATACCCCCAAATTCGAAGCTATCTCTTTATAACCCTTTATTTCATAACCTATCATACTTTCATAAATCAGAGTCCATTTTCTGTAGGCTGTTTTTGAAGCAGTCAACAACGGGTACTTTTGCTAGTATATATATATATATATATATATATATATATATATATATATATACATATGCATATATATATATAAGAAACAATAAGATTGGAAAATGAAGACACAAAAACTATATATATATATATATATATATATATGTATATATATATATATATATATATATATATTTTTTTTATAAAGTAATAGGGTTCGTGTGTTTCTGTCTGTGTGTACAGCTCTCCATCATCAACGAAATATAAAGGAGGTAAGAGGGTAGATCTCTCCTGGTAGAGAAACAGTAGAACCCATTTTAGGATGTTTCTGTTATAGGAGACATAAGAATATATGCCTAATTTCTTTATATACTAGTCTACAAACCACCCCCATATCGAATGACTTATGCTCATTTGCATATCACATTATATTAAATCTCTTTAACTAATTACCTCCACCTTATTACATATTGGAAATATTCTAATCATTTCAACTGTACTATTTACAAAATCTATTTAACATTTAATTATTTAATATATTTTCATTTAATTTTATATTCGATTTATTTCACTTTACGTATATTATCAAAACAATTCATTGGCGAGCAAAGCTTTATGTTTTGGGATTGTATTGAAAATGTAATGGAAATTTCAATTTCGTTCCGTTTTAATCTTTTATATTTTTCTTGCCAATATAATTGAAAGAATACAATTCAACTATCGTAATTTTATATAAATAAACAAAAACAAATATTTTAAAATAAAACTTTATTAAAAAATAAATAATTTTATTTTTAAATGAAAAAAATCAATTTAGTAAAATAATTGTATTAAACACCCCCAGCCTTGTCAGCAAACCTGTAAACCTATAAAAGTTAACATTTCGAATGTAAACAGTGATTTTTCGATTTTGTTAGCGCTTGCCGCAATTAAACACAATTAAAACGGAACTAACTTTATTTCCATTCTATTTTTTAAACAACCCCCAAAACATAACGCTCTCTTCCAGTTATAGCCAATTTTTTTTTTAAATTAAATAAAACAGGTCAAAATAAACAGATAAGCGCATTTTCTTTTACATTTTTCTTACAACCATTGTCATTTAACCAACTGCAGGATATCGTTACTTTTGTGGGGTTGTTTTGAAAATGGCACGGAGATTATAATTTCGTTCCAATTTAATCTTTCTGGTCGAGCCTATTTCGAAAGCCTGTTTATCATAGATTTGAACTACAAATAATTTATTACATTTTGATTATTACTATCTTAAGACTTAAAGCTTATATTTATTTCATTTTTCTATTTATATATTGAATTAGTTAATTCCAGTCTTATTTAAACTTAGTGCTTTCTTTAAACCGGATGAACCTTTTATAAAAATATGAGTTTAACGTAAAGAACACGAACAAGGTTTTATTCAACTGAATTTCTTCCAGTTTACTAACAAAATATATAAATTTAAAAGAGATATAAATAATAAAATAAAAAGGTTATGTAATTTAAAAGAAATACACGTACTCACAAAAGCAGAACTTTTTTTACACATTTTTTTCTTTAAAACCGTAACAATGAGACTAACAATTACCTGGATCTTAGTAATTATTTGTTTTAATAGAACTGTTTTAATTGTACTGTTTACTTAGTTAACCTAAGTTGGTATTACATTTATTTTACATTTACTTTTTTTTTTAATTATTACTTTTAGACTGTGACGTTTACACCCGGAAGTAATGAGTCACACGTAGGTCGCTTTTATTCATTCCTTTTGGTCAAGATCAAAGTGTAGTATCTGTTCTTCAGATGCTGCACTTCATTTTCTTGTTCTCTTTCGGTGGAGGAGAAATCCTTCACGATTGAGACAATTTTTATTTTTGTACCTTTTCTCCACGTTAAAAAACGACCCTGGTGTCTAACTCTGTCCCGTGGGGAAGCATAGTAAATAGGTACAATATAATTGTTTATAATTGTACTATTCAGAAATATTATTTATAGTTCGTCCATTTCAGTTAGTATACATTTCCTTTACGCTTAATTAATTTACAATCATTAATATCGTTAAACAATTCCGTTTAAAACCGAAATTATGCCACCCAAACGAAGTAGAAACGAAAGTGAGGAAGAAAGAATGGAAAGATTGGAAGCTAATAGACTAAGAGTTGCTGCAATTCGCTCCAATGAAAACAATTCAGATAGAGAAAGACGTCTAGAACTTAACAGGATACGTCAAAGAGAAAGGAGAGCAAGACTGTCAGATTTGGAAAGAGAAACTCAACGTGAAGCTGACAGAACTAGACATGCTGTAAGGCGGTTAAATCCATCACAAGATGAAATTCAAGAAAGGCAAAGATATGCACTGGAAAGAGAAGCAATATTACGATCGAATGAATTATATGAGGTAAGTAGACGTACACAAGGTGAGTTGAGAGTGGCTCAACGACATCAGAATGAATCGGAAACCCAACGAAGCTTTCGCCTATACCAAGGGCAACAACGAGAGGCTGCATGGAGAGAGAGTATGACTTTGCCCCAGCAATTGACAGAAAACGAGGCAGCTAGACAACAAATGACTGCTTTGAGACACCATGAAATAGAACACTGCAATAGAAAAGGATTGCTCTACAACAAAAATGACTCTCTCACTACAGCTGATATAGGAAAAATGGACAAAGTATGTCAACATTGCTCAGCTGTAAAATTTAAAGGAGAAACCCCTGGTTGTTGTTGTTCTTCTGGCAAAGTTGTGCTTGATAGCTTTCCACCACTGCCTCAGTTGCTTCAAGACTTGCTCTCCGGCAATGGTCCCATCTCTAAAGATTTTCTGCAAAATCTACGCAGTTATAACAATTGTTTTGCAATGACATCATTTGGTCACAAAATTGCGGCAGTACATGGGTGGAATCCTTCTTTTAGAATTCGAGGCCAGGTTTGCCACCAGATTGGGAGTCTTTTACCACCTGAAGATGAAACAGCAAAGTTTATTCAAGTCTACTTCTTGGATAGTCTGGAAGAGAACTACATAATCGGGAACGTGACAGTAGACTCAATAGAGACATTCTCCAAAGTCTGACTGAATTTTTACATGAGAACAACAGCTTTATTTGTCAGCTGAAAACAACACAGGAGAGGATTGAAGAAGAACACTTGGTAGAACATAAAGTTGTCATAAGGGAAGACCGAAGGCCGCAAGAAGAGCATCCACGGCAATTCAATGCTCCAACAACAACGTATGAGATTGGAATATTAATGGAGAATGAACCAACAGCTAACCGGGATATTGTCTTGCGTTTTAGAAATGATACATTAAAATGGATCTCCGAACTACATCCCGTCTACGATACTTTAATGTACCCGTTAATGTACCCCTATGGTTCTCCATCTTACAACATCTACATGAAGGCATCCAATGGGCGAAAAGTTACCCAACAGCAATTTTATTCGTACCATTTAATGACTCGGCCTGGAAACTATTTTCTCTGGTACCGAAGGCTATTTCAACAATGGCTGGTGGATGTATACTGCAAGATTGAAACAGAACGTTTACAGTTCCTGGGGCGTGAGCAACAGACCCTGAGAGCTGACAATTATAGCAACTTGAGAGATTCAATTCTTAGGGAGGATGGGAATCCAGAACAGTTTGGTCAACGAGTTGTACTTCCGGCAACTTATACAGGAGGCCCTCGATACATGTTTGAGCGTCAAAGTGATGCCATGGCATATGTTCGGCGAATGGGCCAAGCCGACCTCTTCATCACGTTCACAACAAATCTAAAGTGGACAGAAATTACAGAAAATTGTCTTCAAGGGCAAGACCCTCAGGATCGTCCAGATATTGTTGCCAGGGTTTTCAGGCAGAAGCTAAAAAAGTTACTTGAATTTATTAAAAAGGGAGGATTTGGCAGGCTGAGGGCTTTCCTGTACAGTATTGAATATCAAAAAAGAGGACTGCCGCATGCCCACATCCTCACCTGGCAGGCCCCAGAGGACAAACTTCTACCAGAAAAAATGGATCTCTGCATATCTGCAGAGATCCCTGACAAAGAGGAAGATCCTGATCTTCATGCTAAAGTGATGGCACATATGGTGCATGGACCTTGTGGACCATTTAATCCAAATTGTCCATGTATGATTGACAACAAATGTTCCAAAAAATACCCAAAAGAATTTCTTCAGTGTACCAAGCAAGGCCAAGACTCTTACCCCAAGTACAGGCGAAGAAAACCAGAAGATGGAGGCCAGACTGGTACAATAAGGATGAAGAGAAATGGTCGGTATGTTAATCAAGAAATAACAAACCAGTGGATTGTTCCGTACAACAAGGTCCTCCTTCAGCAGTTCAACGCTCACATTAACGTAGAAATTTGCAGCTCGATCCAAAGCATCAAATATGTCCTCAAATACGTGAATAAAGGATGTGATCAAGCAGTGTTTGAACTACAAAGAACTGATGGAGCAGCTAACCAACAAGGCCAAGTACAAAGTCACATTGTGGATGAGATCCAGCAGTTCCAGAATGCAAGGTATGTCGGCAGTTCAGAGGCAGCCTGGATGATATTGGAACATCCCATCCATGAACATTTCCCCCCAATTGTACAACTTTCTGTTCATCTTGAAAATGGGCAGCGTGTCATGTTCTCAGCTGATACTGCTCTGGAACGAGCCCAAGGTCCACCGCCTGCCACAACTTTGACAGCATTTTTTCAACTCTGCCATGAGGATGACTTTGCAAGGGGTCTCAAATACGTAGAAGTCCCTGAGTTTTACACTTGGAACAAATCGACAAAGAAATGGATGAGAAGAATGCGTGGGGTACAAGTTGAAGGTACTGAAAATGATGATGTATGGAAGGCACCATGCATTGGGAGAATCTACACGATTAGTCCAAAAGCAGGGGAGTGTTATTTCTTACGCCTGTTGCTCAATGAGGTTGCTGGTCCAACTTCATTTCAAAATTTGCGAGCATACAATGGTCAGGTGTTTGAAACATACAGAGCAGCGTGCCTTGCTCGAGGCCTTCTAGAAAATGACCATCACTTGCATCAAGCAGTAGGAGAGGCAAGTGCCACTCAATCACCTTCAAATTTGCGAAGCCTATTTGTGATAATTTTAACAGCCTGTGAGCCAAGAAATCCTCTTGAGATCTGGATGGCTTTTCGTGATGTAATATCTGAAGACATTCTTCACAGATACAGGCAAGAAGTTAACAATCCAGAAGCAGATTTTAATGAGGACATCTACAATAAAACTCTTTGTCTAATTGAAGAAAAAGTTCTCCTTATGTGCGGTCAACCATTGGCAAGCTATGGATTACCTGCACCAATGCAAGGGAGAGATGAAAGACTCGCGAGAGAGTATCAACGTGAAGTTACTTATAATCTTGAAGAACTTCCCTACAAGCAGAAAATATGCAAGAAAAACTGACCGATTCTCAAAGAGAAGTTTACAATTCATTCATGGCAATGTTGGAAGCACAAGGTGAAATGAACAAAAACATGATGTTTCTTGATGCTCCAGGTGGTACGGGCAAGACTTTTGTAATCAATTTGATCCTTGCAAAGATTAGATCCATGAGAAAGATTGTGCTTGCAACAGCATTCAGTGGCATTGCTGCTACTCTACTACAAGGTGGCTGCACTCTTCACAGCACTTTTAAAGTACCCTTGGATACTCATCGAATGGATCAGCCAGTTTGCAAAATTACTGGTAACTCAGCCTTGGCAAATATAATTAGAGACACCTCTGCAATCATTGTAGACGAAGCCCCAATGACGCACAAGAGTGCTTATGAAGCAATTGACCGAACACTGCAAGACATCACAGGAAACAAGAATCCCATGGGTGGCATTCCAACCTTATTTTGCGGTGATTTCCGTCAAATCCTCCCAGTGGTTAAAAATGGCACAAGGGCTAACATTGTCAATGCACGTTTGAAACAATCCTATCTCTGGAGGCACGTTATAGTGAAGAGACTGACTACTAATATGAGAGCCTATATCTCTGATAACACAGCTGCAGCAGACTTCTCAAAATTGCTTCTCCAAATCGGTAATGGTCAGTTTCCTATCACTTCTTCACCTGACACAATTAAGATTCCAACTGCGCTTGGTAAATGTGTCGGTAATCAGAAGCAACTGAAAGACAAAGTGTACCCAGACCTGCAAAACAATGGAAAATCACCGGATTGGCTTGCTGAGAGGGCTATTATTTCGCCATTAAACAGCAATGTGAATCATTTGAACAATTCAATAATGGATGAATTTCCAGGAGACACAAAGCAATACAAGTCAGTTGATTCGGCTACTAATGAATATGAAGCTGTTCACTACCCTGTGGAGTTTTTAAACTCTTTGGAGATATCTGGAATGCCTCCACACATTTTAAATCTCAAAATTGGATCGCCAATCATGATTCTTCGATCCTTGGAACCGCCAAAAACAACAAACGGAACCAGATGTGTTATCACCAGATTGCACACCAATGTACTTGAGGCCACCATTTCCTGTGGTCCCTACAAAGGCGAAACCGTTCTACTGCCAAGGATCCCCTTAGTTCCATCGGACTCAGTACTTCCATTTAAATTCCGGAGACTCCAATTTCCTGTGAAGGTGTGCTTTGCAATGAGCATAAACAAAAGTCAAGGTCAGACATTTAACACCATTGGCGTAGACTTGACATCAGACTGCTTCAGTCACGGTATGTTCTACGTCTCCATCAGCCGGACAGGAAGTTCAGAAAAACTCTACATTCTGGCTCCAAATCAAAGCAGCAGAAATGTAGTTTACCCTGAGGCTCTTTAGTGAAAAGTTCGAGAAATGGATATGAGGAAAAACTGACATGATCTGATTGTGGTAAGTTTTTAGTATTGAATGTGCAAGATAAAATTTAAGCAAGAGTTGAAAATGACTTCAATGAAAAATTTACTATGTAACATCAAGTAACCTTCCTTTTTGATGAAAATGTTTTGTGAAGTTCCTGATTGAATTTCAGTCACTACAAGAGGTAGTTAAAATGTTAATCACCTTATGCAATCGTTGCTCTTACAACATCAACTTACTGGAAAGGTGCCCACAGATTTTGGTACCCGAGTGCGCAACAAAGCTCCGTGCGAAGCACGGGTATCTTTGCTAGTATATATATATTGGTGAATGTAGAATGGTTCATTTATTTAATAAAGGTATACAAAAATTTTGTTGGGGGATAGAGAGGACTCTTTATATCAAGTTATTTCGAAGCCTAATGCTGCTCATCAGAGGAGTAGAAAAGGTGCTAGGGTACAGTTAGATAACATAATAGGGATGCGGCGTCTTGCAAATCATAATAGGGATGCGGCGTCTGGCAAATCAGGAACGAAATAGATCATCAAAATATTGATATTGTTGGGGGAATTATATCGAATTCTAATGTAAAGAGGAGCGTATTATATAGTGTAATGTAAAAAGGTGTATACTGTTTCTATCATAGTCTTAAATAATGTAGGTGGTGTATGATTTAAGACTGATTTAAGTCGAAAATCAGTAGCTCAGTACATTTGTGCAGAAAACGGAACATCTTAATGTATTGTGTATCACACAAATATTGAGAATATATATATATATATATATATATATATATATATATATATATAAGACATATATTTTGTTTTGTTTTTTTCGTTTTCGTGTTCAGTTTAAACGGACTGAACCACAGCAACACGTGGCTGGGTACAGCTAGTATATATATATATATATATATATATATATATATATATATATATATATATATATATATATATATTTATATATAATTATAATTCTATCTCTCTCTCACTCTCTCTCTCTTTCTTTCTCTCTCTCTCTCTCTCTATATATATATATATATATTCAGGCACACATTATTAAAAACAACAGAGATACCTTGCTTAATGATTCTTTTTTTCATTTTTTTCGATCTTTCGTAAGATTTTTTTAACTTCAAGATGGAAGGTATTTACAAATGTTCCATGGTTCACACGAGCGCTTTCGATTCTTTCTTGAATCATCAGCAGGTGGAGATTAATTATTAAAAATAGAAGTGAAATATATTACGAATGATAAAAAGAGTCAATGAAAAGTCAATTAAAATATACATTTACGAGTGATAAAACACTCGATTAAAAATTAGGATGATAAAAGGCAATGCTATATATTATTGTCTGCATATGTTCGTCCATATTTGTGCAGTGTCTTGCTTCAGAAACATTGCTTCATTGTGTTACCTTGGAACTTCGTAGATTATTAAATTTATTTTTACAAAATATTTTTACACGAAAGAAAAAAAAAACAGTCTCATTAATGTGTGAGAGTAAAAAAAAAACAGAAACCAGTATCAATAATGTTCCCGACTCTTTATCAGTGCGTAAACCTAAACATAAATTTCATGAACAAAGCTTCCTTCTTAGAAATGCACGCCTGTGGAACTCTTTCCCTTTTCCCTGTTTTCCAGCTGACTACAATATGATCGTCTTTAAGTTGAACGTTCAACGTAAACAAGTTTCTGGTAAGCCGTCCCCTTAAGTAATTCAATTTATCAACGTTTTACTACTACCGACTACTATAATATTATCCCGATGACTACTGTACACTCATTAACACTTATCCTCGAATGACCATCTGGGTTTTGATAAGTGGTTACTTGCTTGAATTTTATGAAATGATCAACGTTTCGTTCCTATTGCAGAGGACATATTCAGGATATCAAAAGGAAAATGCAGAAGGAGAAAACCATCATAGACCATACGTAAACGAAAAGGGAACAGTGTTAGAATCCTACCCATATCGGATAGGAAACTATGTGTGCGTATGGGAAGGTTGGGTTGTTCAATATCTATATATATACACTTTTAAAAAATATGTTACATAAATATGTACACTTTTTTTCTCTAAAAAACGGTTAACCAGGATCTGTCTTTATATTTTGTTCTTTGATTATTATTTTTCTTATACCAGGGGCTAAATCGTAGGAACCCTTTCGTTGCATAATAGTATTAGTGTTTAATATAGAACTGACTGTAAAAGTCTTCTTTTGGCTCTATCTATCACGTATTTCTATAATTTTTGCATGATCTAAATTAAATAAATGATCGTGTTTTGCACAATGGCAAAAGAGTGCATTTAGGGCGTTACCATTCCTTATATCTCTTCTGTGTTCGTAAAGTCTTAGTTTCAATTTACGCTGTGTCTCACCTATGTATGCTTGTTGGTAATCATTACATGGGATGGAATGTATACCGACGTCGGATGTGAGGGTTTTGAGAAAGTGCTTGGTAGTTTTTAATGTCTGTTTTATTGTTGTGGAAGTTGTTTGTATCATGTGAAAACCAAGTCTGTTAAGTTTTTCCTAGATTCTTGTATTTTTAGTGTGGGTGGGAATGAAAAGATGTCTGTTTAATATAGAGGTATTAGTTTTATTTTTCTGTCTGTTTATATTATAGTGTATTTTCGGAGCTTTTTCTTTGCGTAAGAAATGAAATAGGACGGGTACTGTAATTTTTTTAAACATTCAGAATGTGTTGAATTTCATCATTATGACATACGGATATATATATATATATATATATATATATATATATATATATATATATATATCCGTATGGCATAATCAGGTTACACACCAGTTTACGTCAGATCACCGAAGTTAAGCAACCGTGACCATGCCTGTTACTTGACGTATAATACTGTTTAAACAAGTACAAACACATACATATATAAAACATCAATAAAGAGCATGCCTCCCCCTCCCAGGCAGGGCACCTTTGTGGCATTTTGGCCAAGATCAAAGTGTATCTGTTCCGGCAGATGTTGCAATCAAAGACAATTGCCCTTGCGGCAATCTTCTGGTCCATGTAGGGGCAACCCTACATACCAGTGTGCAAATCACTATCAAACTCCCATTTCCCACCTCTCGGAGGCTGGTCCTTTTGTCCCTCCCCCCTCCCCCTTTCTCACCACATTAAAAAAACGGCCTTGTCCCTTATTTGCTCAGGTGGGAAGCAAATAAATGCAACATCAATAAAGAGAATAATAAAATATTTAAAGTGAAATCGAGGAGTATTACATTAAATATTTTTTCGCTTGTAGCTATTACTCAGAGAAAGGGTTTATATTGTTTTACTTTTGCGTCCAAAGTCAGTGCAAGGAAAATTGTAGCTGAGAACCTCGTTTCAACTTGCTCAGCCACTACGCCATGTTATGCTGACGCTGAGCGAACGATAATAAATCCGCATGCCTACCAGCATTTACGCACTGTAGTTAGCAATGCGTTATTTCATGGCCCATGTAATTCGAATCCCGGAGGATTTCAAATCCATATGAATCGACTAATAGCTTCATCGCGTGACGTTATTCAATGTATGGAGTTCCCGATGATTTCACCAATGAACTGTCTGCGTGCCCAGCGATACAGCTGGCTATGTGTGCGTACTGCCAACCAGAGAGGAGAAATAATGAAGGAAATGTCAAAGATTATTTCGCGATTCCAGATTCATCGTCTATGATTACATAAAGAAATGCATACGGGTTAGAGATTGATGTTCTCTCTCACACACACACACACACACACACACACACACACACACCGACAAACAACTACATATACACAAGTACTCATATATATATATATATATATATATATATATATATATATATATATATACAGTTAAAGCCGAAATTATTGACAATTTTAATTTTTACGTTTTTTGGAGAAAAAACATTTTTTAACTAATTATTTTTATTAAAGTGTTGAGGAACATTTATATCGACCATCTATAGACTTCCTGAAACACTTTTAGTTTATTATAAAATATTCAAAATATATATTATATTTAATAACAAAAAACAGACGCATTCAAATTTATTGGCATCCTTTATCAATAGCCCCTTGCCAAGCCTTTGTTTTTAATAAAAGCTTCCAGACGTTTTCTATACGAGATTAGTAAATTCCTACACCCATTAACAGGAATATTAAACCATTTTACCTTGGCGATATCTTCTAATTCCCTCAGATTCCTTCGTTTCCTTCTTTTCACGTTCGCCTTCACCATAACCCACGAATTTTCCATTAGATTCAAGTCCTGACTTTGACTTGGCCACTTCAGGACGTTTATTTCTTTATCCAAAAGTCATTTCTTCACCGATTTCGCTGTATATTTTGGATCATTTGCCTGTTGGAAGACCCTGTGTGTTCCAAGACTAAGGGCTTCTGCGGAAGGTTTCAGATTTTCAGTCAATATTTTAATGTATTGATCTTGCCTCATGATGCCATCAACAGTGACACGTTTTCCAGTTCCATTGGTCAAAGAAAACCCCCAAAACATACGGTTTCCTCCACCATACTTCACAGTATAGACTGTATTCTTTAGTTTGAAGGCTTCTCCTTTCTTCCATCACACAAAGGACACATGTCTGCTACCAAAAAGTTTAATTTTATTCTCATCTGACCATAAAACTGACCCCCAAAATGTTGAATCCTTGTCAATAAACTGCCGCGTAAACTCTAGGAGGGCATTAACATGTTTCTTGGAGAGGAGAGGAGTCTTTCGTGGTCAGTACCCCTGAATCCTGTGTGACTTCAGTGTCCTCCTCAATACCGAAACAGAAATTTCAATGCCTTGATCGCTCAATTGTTGAACTACTTTCTTACCAGTAGTTTTCGGGTCCTTTTCCATTTCTTGAATGTCTTGTCGTACACTTCTGGGAGAAAGTTTTTTTTTTTTTTACGGCCTCGACTCGTCAAGTTTTGAATCGTATTAAAAACACCATACTTCTTAATAATGTTTCTCACTGTTGACACAAGAACTTCAGAACGCTTATAAGTGGATTTGTATCCACTACCTTTCACGCCTTCATCCACAATTTTCTGTCCAACATCGAAAATGTGTTCCTTAATTGTAGCAATCTTTGCAGTCGGGTGTTATTGATAAAGTAAAAGATTGATTAATGCACGTTATTAATAGAAGGGTTTGGAATGTTCTAAAAGATTATGCAATACCCAAATCATAATAAACAAGTATTATTTTGCATTAAATATCGTAGATTCTATGATAAAAATCATTGGTGCCAATAAATTTGAATTCGTCTGTTTTTTGTTATCATTAATAATATTTATTTTGACTATTTTATAATAAACTAAAAGTGTTTCAAGAGATCTGTAGATGGTCGACATGCATGTTCATCAACACTTTAATAAAGATAATTAATGAAAAAAAAATTTTCTCCAAAAAACGCAAAAATAGAAAGGGTGCCAATAATTTCGGCTTTATATATATATATATATATATATATATATACATATATATTAGGTAAAAGTTAAATAAATGTACCTATCTATTTATAATAGTATTTCTGTTGTGAAAATATGTTTGACTTCTGACGATGCTATGAAATACTGGAAACTAGTTTATAATTTAATGAACCATTTTATCTTGACGTAACATACCACGGTAAGCATAGATTACCCCAGAAGGGAGGGTACATAGAGCTAAATTAGACCCATGGTTTAAAATTGCCCCGAAAAGGAGCCATTAAAGGGAATTAGAGTCCTTTTTATTTTACTGGCATGTCAAGAAAACACCAGATGACCCTGCCAGTTGAACAAGGAGATGGAGTAGTCACCGATGATGTAAAATATTTTTTTGTTAACCAGAAAAACCGGAGTCGAACTTATGAAACAATACACTGTAAAGGTGATTATTTGGAGATATTAGCGGATGTTTAGTCTCGAGTTTGTATCCGGGAGACAAAGACGAGTTTTCCTATACGTGAAATTATTGTCGATTAGAACCATTATTCGTGGAAAATTGACCTGATCTTGACGTAGGAAATTTTTAGCTAATTATTTAATCAAGACGAAAAAATGTGTGACGGATTAAACGATAATTGTACAGCTAGGTCACTACGGCGTGTTACCCCAAACCGGTATACGTAAGCCAGTGCAGGGTAAGAAAAATCACTTGTTGCATAGGCTGCAGCGAATTTTTAACTCGGTGGAACTGTCCATCGCTCTCACATTCCGCCGTTAGATAAACACCCATCCTTTCACCGATTAAAAGCAAGAAATCGGTTATTAAAAAACTGAATTAGGCCCGTTCAGCGACTATTGTAACTACCAGAAGGAAAAACTTGAATCGATATTTTATTTCTTTTATTTTTTATTCTTCTGTGAAAAATCGTCCAAACTTATTATATTTATTTTTTTTCTCTTTTGGTAATAATTACTTGAATACGAAAACTACAACCAGAGTTGGCTATTATTATTGTTGTTATTACTTACAAGTGAATTTAAAGAAAAAAAAACAATCAAATTTCATGGTCTTTTTTATCAAAAGAAAGTGGATAGAAGAAATGAACAACTGTAGGTTCCAGCGTCATATCAACCCTGTCTTCGTGATAGCGACTGGAGCTGCGTCGCAGACCTTTGGTGAGGGTCCTCACCAACTACAACTACACTTGTAACTGTGTGGCCATAGCGGCCGTCTTATAGTTCCATCTTGGCCAAGGAAGGAACAGTCGTCACATGAAACGTTTTATTTTTTACCGTGACTAGAATTTGATTCACAAGGAAACATCTACAGTAAACGAACATAAAAAAATTCGCTCATTAAATATCCTGAAGAGGAAAAAAATTCCCCAACTTTTTTTTTGTACTTTTAACCTCTACGAACATTTTTGGTAGCCTTTGGAGGACCGACACACAGAATTTTGGATTTTCCTGAGACAAATCAAGTACACCCAATGTGGCTTGCTTAATCATGCAAGATTTCGTAGGTGAGAGATCATAAAAACTTAATTGGGTTCGAACTCCGAGTGCATGCATAGCATCAGATACTAACGACAATCCATTCAACCGGACGATGATCGATAGGTGAGGATCTAAACTTTGGACGTCAACTTGTTTGGCTGGGGTCGGAATCTTCGGATAAAAAGAGCCCGTCGGTGATTGACTGGGGCGAATCGAACTTTAGATGTTTCCCCCTATTGATCATTCTAGTTTTCGATGAATTGTCGATAGGTACGCGTGGTATATTCCTTGTGAGAAGTTATAAGCAAAAAAAATCTAACGGCAGTAAAAGACATGAGTGGCGGCTGATATAATGTGGGATACTGTGTCCTAACGGTGGAGACAATGCCATAACAAAGATAAACTCTGTTGAAAAAAACTGCTTCCACCAGAGTACCACATCTATTCTGTTCACCGTTAGGTGAGAGGGTGTCGACGAGTGTTGAAGAAATAGCGAAGATTAGATTGTCAATTTTAAGACGAGGTAGGGAATCAAAGTGATTGCTAAATCTTGGAATAAAAGAGTAAGCATGAAGATAAGACACTCCATGCTAGGTTTCTCAATAAGAGAATATGAGTAACAAAATAGTGCTGTTCTTAGAAAACTAGTAATAAGATAATTACATATTTACGCTGTCAATGAGCTGGTGAATGACTGAACCCTGTGGGATATTGATCAGAGAATATCGGAACGGAAATGATGAGTTCGATTATGCTAATCAGCCTTTTAACTAGTACTTAAGACTGGTGAGGTGATAATCACGCACTGACGCCGTCAAGGTGTGATTCAGAACCCGTAGGATATTGATCAGGGACTATAAGAACGGAATCGATATATTCGATGAGACTGGGCAGCCTTTTAACTAGCCCTTAAGACATGTGAGGTGATAATCACGCCGGCACACGAGTCAGTGACATTAGTGAGTGATTGAAAAATGTGGGATATTGATAAGTAAATATCAAGGAGAAATCGACAAATTTAATGAGGCCAGTAAGCACTTAATTAGTACTAAGGATACAGAGGAATATGCCAGAGTATTTAGACACTGTGGGATGGTGGTTTGTACAACGTAATTATCTAAGAGGTTAGAAGGGTTAGAGAACAAATCAAGAGAGCTGTGATTCTTAGAAAGTGCAAGGCGTTGACATAATACTGTTGAGACTATGAACTATCTATTGTGGTTCCCATATGGAAGCATATTCATGTTACAGGGAAAGGCTGCCCACTTTCCATGTAAATAAGGAGAGTATTAGATAGGTGAACATGAGATTAGGATAAGTCGAGACTCGAATATTGTAAGCAAGGTTAAGAATTAGAATGTTAGAATTTAGTCTGATGTTTAATTCTATTAGACGAGTTAGATATTGTTTATATCGTAAAAAGAATTGATTGTTCATTCTTTTAGAAAACTGAATATTAAAAATATCAGCAAAGAATGAACAATACAAATTAAAAATATATTGTTAAAAATAGGTTAGCATTATATGTTGAGTGTTCTTTTGTTGTTAAAATGTGTTTGGAAAAACATGCAAAGCCACGTGAATTGGTCACGTTTGAGAAACACACTTCTGACATCACAGACAAAGGGGGATTCTCAATATAGGAATTAGAGTTAGTCAGATCAGGAGAGTCAGTCTGGGAGTCAGGAGCAGAGAAGAGTCGAGAGCACTTTAATTTGTTGCGTTGGAGCCAGTCCTTTGGGCCCGAAAAGAAGAACATTAAACTATGTAGATCCCAAATTTGAATCTCTGACGTCATCAGTATTCGAGTGGCCCGATGGATAAAGAATCATGATTGTGGGTTTTGTAACTTTTGTCATGTGTCATCTTTCAACACTCAAAAAGTAATGGGTTAATCATTTTGTAATTAACACTGTGTAACCCTAACATGATTATTTATCTCCATTCCTCTGTGTTAAGAACTTGCATATATCTCCAGTCAGTATGTATATTAAGTCTCAGGAATCCCAGATCTGTATAAATGTCTTCTTTCCCTCATATCTCTCGTTATGTATTACATGTACCCGTTATATGTATTTTCCTAAGATGAATCCCGCGGCATCTCCAAAAATGTCCTCCCCGCTATTGAACATATTTAATCAATTTTGTGCTCTTTCTAGTACAACTATACAAGGGTGTGGAAAAACGAATATTGTAAAACTTGTTTTAACGGTATGTATAATGTTATTGTATTTGTTCGACAGGAATTTAAATCACAATTAAGTAAAGAAATTAAAATTAAAGAAACAAGTCGTAGGAAAAATAAAAATGAGACAGTAATTTAGACAAATGGTTGGCCTAGAAATGTTAAAATTTTAGAGAGGGAGCAATAGAAAATTACATAAATGGATATTTTGGGAGTTTTTCGGATGTGCTAAGCCAAAGGAGAGTATATTTCTTCTTTTTTTTTTTTTGAAGCCCATAACATTTTTCGTAAGAAGTGTAACTTCTCAAGCAGTAGTATTAGGTATGCCCCTGTAAGGAAAATATAGTTGGAAACCTGCGATGTTGTGTGTTATAAAACATGCTGCAAGTAACGGCACCTAGCAGAATTATAAGTCTCGGCACAATAAATTAAAAAGGCGGGCGTTGAAGGATACGAGAATTTCTTAGGGTATCAACGGGCTATAAGAGTCAGTGCCACGGACAAATCACATATATCATAAGAAGGGAGAAAATGTAAAATATGCCGTAAGTACCTAGGAAGAAAAGATATAACCTTATATTGTTTTAGAGATGTATGAATACGGGAATCTTGGACGCTCTGCTGAAAAGAAGAGAATAATCACAGAAATCTGAGCCATAGTTAGAATTCAATGCGCAAATAAGAATTTTGGCGCAAGGGATGAGGATTATTCAGTTAAGGGTGATGTATCTTAAGTTTTTATCAAAGTTCCAAGAGTCCAATGTAATTCGAGCAAATCAGTGTGATGAAAAGGTATATCTTAATAATTAGAAGCCAACTACAAAGGTTTAAGTATTTTTTATGTATGTCCAAAAGATAGAATTGTAAGAAATAGACAGCTCTAATTAGCAGAACAACCAGGCGAAATAAATGATCAGGATACATTTGTACAAAGAGTTGTCGATTTCTATAGAGGTAAAATGGGACCTGTGTTTACGGCATAAGGGTGGCTGGATAAAGCAGCTGATATGAATCATAGGAGGCGTACTCTACACCCAAAAAGTAAATCCCAGGAAGATCAGAGAGAGCTTCTAATCCAAAGAAAATAATTATGAAGTCAGTTGGAAAATGGCTGACTGAATAACTTTTCTCATGGGAGCTGATATTTCTTAGCCAAGTGGTTGTATAAATATAGAAAACTGTACTAAAATTACAAATGCATTTCTTTGGAAAATGGGAAAGATAATGATGTTACAGGAAAGGCTGTCCCCTTTCCATGTAAATAAGAAGAGTATTAGATAAGTGAAAATGAAGTTAGAATAAACCGAGACTCGAACCTATTAAGCAAGGTTAAGGATTGGAGTGTTAGAATTTAGTCTATTGTTAAATTCTATTAAAATAGTTAGATATTGTTTATATCGTTAAAAAAAATTATTGTTCATTCTTTTAGAAAACTGCATATTAAAAATGTCAGCAAAAGAATGAACAATATAAATTAAAAATATATTGTTAAAAAATAGGTTAGAATTATATGTTGAGAATTCTTTTGTTGTTAAAAGTGTGCTTGGAAAAAACGTGCATAGCCACTTGAATTCGTCACGTTTGGGAAACACACTTCTGATATCATAGACAAAGGGGGGTTCTCAGTATAGAAGCTAGAGTTAGTCAGATCAGGAGTCAGTCTGGGAGTCAGCAGAAGAGAAGAGTCGAGAGCACTTGAGTTGGATTGTGTTGGAGTCAGTCCTTTCGACGCGAAAGGAAGGACATTACACTATGTAGATCCCAAATTTGAATCTCTGACGTCATCAGTATTCGAGTGACCCGATGGATAAAGAATCATGATTGTGTAGTTTGTAACTTTTGTCATGTGCCATCTTTCAACACTCAAAATGTAATGGGTTAATCATCTTGTTATGAACATTGTGTAACCTTTACAAGACTATGGATCTCCCCTCCTTTGTGTTAAGAACTTGTATACATCCCCAGTCACTATATACATGAAGTCCCAAGCATCACAGAACTGTATAAATGTGTTGCCTCCCTCATCACTTTCGTTATATCCGTTGTATGTATTGTCCCAGTATGAATCCCTCGTAATATCTCTTAAATATGCGACTCTTTCTATTCACCATTCATAGAAATCAGATCATACGGTATCACTGGTAGAATACTTAACATAATTAAATCCTTCTTAGATAAGAGAAAAATCCAGGTAGTCCTCGACGGTCGCACATCTAAACAATATGATATAAATGCGGGAGTGCCCCAGGGTTCTATCCTTGGACCTCTATTGTTCCTGATATTCATAAATGACCTCCCCGACAACATTGCCTCTGAGATGGGTATATATGCTGATGACACTACACTCTATGGCAGACACGACAGGAAGACGAATGAACACATTTCTAAAGAAATGGCAGAAACACTAGAGGAAGACCTCCAATCTGTAGTGGAATGGGGACAAAAGTGGTTGGTCGCGTTCAATGCTGCCAAGATTAAACTAGTTTCATTCAATAATTACAAGAAACCCTCTCTACCACCAATAGCAATGGCCAACGACTCTTTATCTGAGAGTACATCTTTCAAACTCCTTGGCCTAACGTTCACAGGAAACATGAGTTGGAACAATTACATTGAAGGCATTGTCAGGGCCGCTGCAAGAAAGGTAGGCTCTCTCTACCGTGCTAGAAAACTACTAACACCCGAAAGTATCCTGTACCTCTATAAGGCCACCATTCGCCCATGTATGGAGTATTGCTGCCACATCTGGGCTGGTGCATCTGCTACTAGTCTCTCGCTCCTTGACAAGGTTCAAAAGAGAGTCGCAAATCTGATAGGCCCTGAACTGGCATCTAAGCTTCAGCCTCTGTCCTATCGACGAAATGTTGCATCCCTCTGCCTGTTCTACAAGTATTTTAGTGGTGAATGCTCTGATGAACTGCAATCACTTGTGCCCCCACGACGCGAGCACCCTCGACAAACCCGACAGGCTACTAGATCCCACCCCCACACTGTAGAGGTCCCTAGATGTAAAAGATCTTTTTACTCCAATAGTTTCTTCCCCAGAACCGCAAGACTCTGGAATTCCATTCCAGGTCCCTGCTTCCCCAACAGTACTGACGTGCAGAAGTTCAAGTGTAACGTGAACCGACACCTTGCTGCCCAAATCCCTACATAGTACCCCAGTAGTTGTTGCCCCTGATAGTAGCCCCCTACACCAAAGTGGCAATTTGCCTTGTTTGGGGTGAAAATGTAATAAAAAAAAAAAAAAAAATTCTATACGAGAACATATTCATAGAAGTATTTTATATGGGGAGATATTCATAGAAGTCAAGTGAAACGTCTCAGGTGCTGTAGAGAAAAACATATCCAAAGATAAAGTAACTAAACTGTAATTAAAAGGTCAGAAACGGAAAGAGAACTTGGTCTGAGTAGATCAGGAGGGATTCTTCGTATTAATTGATTCAAACGTAGGAGTTCTTTTGCTTACGGGTGCGAAGCGTAATGTTATGGAAAGTCGAGAAGGTATTGATACTATAATTGAGCATTATAGATCCTGATGAAGAAATGCGAAACATCTCAGGTGTGATAAAAGCGTAATTATCCAAAGAAATTGTCACTAAACTGTAATGAAGAAGAATTGTTTCAGAGATATGTCCCGTAAGTACAATGTTTTAATCCGGCTGACGCCTATGAAGCAGTCTCGAGCTGCATGGACTGAACAGATGACCGTGTGGTTAAAACGCCCTCGAGTTGAGACTCTTAACTACCACGTGTTTTAGGACTCAAGCAGTTTCGTAAGAAGGGAGAGACGATGCGACTAATAATGCCTGGTCGTGTAAGACTGTCTATAAATCCAGAGAAAATTCAGGATGTGAAACCAGGAACGCAACTGGATCATAGTAAACCACTCTGGCTATGCACCCACATGTTTGGAAACACCCGGAAACATTTTCGCATAAATCGCAGAGTATGGCGGGATCGGTCGGATTAAAGGCTTTGAATTGCCAAAAATAAGACAATGAGAATAATTTATTCAGTTACTTTATAAAAAAAATTGCGAACTGAAAAAAAAGGTAAATATGTTAATTGATCATGAGTCCGCTTCCGTAAGGTAATCATGGTGGAAAATTACATAGTTCTTGTGATGTTGGTGACAGTGGAATGATCCGTGGGGCAGCTATTGAGATAGCTTGAAAAAACACATCAAGGTTGCCTATACTGGTGGCATGGGGAAGGTGACCCTTGTCAAAAGTCGCCTTGAATCGATGTGCCCCCAGTCAGAGTGGGCGATGGACATTGATGTCATCCAAGTTAAAGAAAGCGCACTGATCACTGAAGATCCTGAGAGGAATTGTTGAAGTACTAAAAGTTGATATTAATAGGATTTTTTTTTATTTCTATTAATGGCAAGTAATCAAAGATTATCGGGCATGAACTATTAAGTGCGGAAGGAGACTATTTAAGCAAATTTAAGTTATTAAAAATATAGAAAGATAATAATAAAAAATAAAGAATAAGCGAACACCCGCCTCTAGCCTGAATTAATGAATAAGAACTTCGTTGAGTATAAAAAAAAAAAACTGTTTAAACACCCTAAGCGTCACGGACCCAAGGGGATTTACTCTGAAAAAATGCAAGAAAAAAAAACGATAGAAGAGGCGTATACACTCACTTTATTAGAACTGAATTTTATTTTGCTTTGTGATAAACTGTAAGGCCATATAATTTTTTTCTACTTTTATAGAAGTGCATATAATCTTTTGTGCTTTGTAGTAAATTATACTCCAGTACAACGCAGTAGAATTAGTGCATGATTTGGATACTTTTACAAGTGAACTAGGGATTGCAGCGATAATAAGTCCGGCCCAACTAATGTGTTAAATATAACTGGCCATTGATTATCGAGGACCTTATAAAATCTGAACCGATCACTGTTAGCGCAAGGATGGCCGAAGGACGTGTTGACGAATCAGACTCAAGCATTTCCTTTGGAAGTAGGATGAGCTAAGGCGGCAAATGTGACCAGAGAAGCCACGGTAAGCAGGGATGACCCCAGAAGGGGAGTTACAAAAAGCGAAATACTAGCTCTGGTTAGTAATTGCCAACTCAAAAAAAAAAAAAAAAAAAAAAAAAAGCCAGCGATAAAAAAATTAGATCTCTTTTTATTTTAATGACGTGTCCAGAAAACACCAGACAATTCTGCCGGTTGGAAACGGGAGATGGCGTGGTTGCAGATGATGCGAAATACATTTACTTTTAAAGCAGAAAAACAAAGTCAAATTTATGAAAAAATAACCTGTAAAATGATTATTTGTAGATATTAGCAGTTGTTTAGTCATGAGTATTTAATGCAAAAATGTACACAAAGTAATATTTATTCAACAATCAATTTGCCAAAGAACACTTATTCTATATCAACACATTATAACATTATCAGATTTAGCGCGTAAACAATGTCTAGTAAACATATATATACATGCGTATATATATATATATATATATATATATATATATATATATATGTGTGTGTGTTTGTGTGTGTGTGTGTGTGTATGTGTGAATAAAATAAAATACGCATCATGTGCGCTAGAAAGCCAAATCACAACATAACATAAGGACAATAAACAAACATTTTAGTTGTTTGAATTTTTTTCAGAGATATACTCCATCTTCAGTGTGATACTTTGTTTAATTTTTTATGTTCTTCTTCCTTGCCATATTGTAAAGTTGGAGAAAGAAACGTTTGTAAAGAGTCTGCCCGCTGTATCTCAGCCGTTGTATTTAGAATGTTTGAACTGTTCGTAGGCAACGCGAGAATAACGTCAAGGATCGTAGTTCATATAGAAACGTTGTTTTAATTTGGCTAAAATAACATATGCATCAAGTGCGCTTGAAAGCCAGATCACAACGTAATATTAGTCAAATAAACAAATATTTTACTTGTTTGAAATTAATCACAAATATATTTCAGAGGTATACACCATTTAAGTTTGTTGTTTTTCTTTTCTTTCCCCTAGAAATGTTGTAAATTGATTTGTTTTAAGTGGTTTGTTTTCCAAATATTACGTTGTGATGTGGCTTTCAAGCGGACTTGATGCGTATTTTATTTTATTCAAATTAAAACAACGTTTCTACATGAACTATATATATAAATATCTATATAAATCTAGTATATATATGTATATATATGTAATCTATATATATACATACATATATACATATATATATATACATATATATATATATATATATATATATATATATATATATATATATATATATATACAGTGCCGCAAAAGGAAATCCGCACTTGTGATTTTTTTTAAACTGAAAATTTAAGCTAAATTTAATGCAAGTGTTTAAGCAACCTATACTTCGTTTGATTCGCCTTTTATTGTTCTGTAATTTTTCCTGTTCATATTTGACATTTAATTGAAATATTCTAGTGTTCACGTCAATTTAAAATAATAAGTTCAAATTAAGGAGGACAAAAGAAAGTCCGCAACAACAAATTCGCATAAAACCAGCTTTAAGTATCGCCCCTAAATCAGAGAAAAACTATCTACTTACAGGAAACAAAGCATCTCTAATCGTATTTTTGTTGTTCGTTGTTATAGGACGTAACATTTAGTCCATATGCCAGGACTTTTTCTGAGTGGTCGTTCACCTTTCTGGTTTATCTAATCGAGAAATCGGTACGAAAGACTATGCAAAATCACAAAAACATCGGAAGTGTTCGTGATGCCCCTAAATCTGGTCGTACTAGGGTTACTTATAACAGGGAACTGAATACTATCAAGATCTGCAGCCTAAGAAACAGATTTGATCGGCACCCCAATTCTAACAGCAGTTCAATCCTGTTAAAAACTGGTCTCTTTCTTCTGTCAAGTACACATTAATGGAATTTAATTTGCGAGAATATGTTGCAAGCTAATGATTTCTGTAAAGAAGAGAATGCGCCGCCTGGACTTCGTCAGATGCAATGAAGATTATGACTCTTCATATTGGTCAAAGTGCTTTGTAGCGACGAAGCAAGTTCAATGGGCTAAGCAGTGCATGGAGGCAGTACGTTCGTCGGAGGGAAGAGGAAGAATTTTATCCTAGGAATTCAGTTTCAACGCTGCAAGATAGTGGAGGTTCAGTTTTGGTGTGGCACATTATAAGTACCAACGGTCCAGGGCGTATATTTCGCTTGCAAGGTTGAATTAATTTCACTAAGTACATTCATATGTTTACTGAGCATTTTCTACCATACTTTGTGCGGAATTTGGATGATAATCCCATCTTCATGCAGGATAATGCCCTCATTCACACAGCTGGCAATCTCAAAAGGCTCCTGGAAGAGCATGATATTCCGTGTTTGGATTGGCTTGCACAACCTCCGGATCGCAATCCTATCGAAAACGTATGGCATTATATCAAGCAAAAGCTATGCAATGATAAAATATCAAATCTGGAAGAACTTTGGAAAAAAAATTAAAGAAAAGTGGGATTCCTTTCCCCAGAGTATTGCTGCACTGCAATTCAAGAAATCCCCAACAGATTGCAGGCTGTCAAATTGCAGAAGGGTTATGCTACGAAATATTATCAGTTCATTGTGTTCCTGTTCTAGTTGTATTGCATTAATGCCCTTTAGTTACATTTAAATAACAATTTTCCAGTGTGCGGTCTTTCTTTTCACCTCCTCAATTTGAAGTTATTTTTTTCTAAATTGACGTTTTTTTTGCCGCCTGCATATATATATATATATATATATATATATATATATATATATATATATATATATATATATTACGCCTTAATTCCAGGGAAGATGTTTAAATGTGATTGAATCTTGTTAAAAATAATAGAAAACAAAGATGACACACTGCCATCCACTACCAACACAAACAATATGGACGTGTGCCTTATATTCCATGTGCATTGATCAGTATTTTCGAAGGTTTTTTTTTAAATAAAATTCTAATAAAACTTATTGTTAAACTTATTCAAAGAGAAATAAATCGAATCATTTATAAACCAATTGAAAAGTCTCATAGCGTATGAGCATTACCTGTACATATATTAAATAATAATTATGAAAGGAGTTTTCTAATTTTATAAATGGATGTGCATTATCTCAAAAATATGCGAGAAGTATTATTTGCGAGTGCTTGACCGTATCATTAATTAATATTTCCATATCATTATGTATCATTATCATCATCATTTCTAGGTGAAAAAAAATCACTTTTACCTTTTGATTTCAAATTAATTTCACATATTTTTGCTCCATTCTTTTCCTTTTCTCTGCCTTTTCATTTAATGTCTGGAGTTTATATGTAATATGCTCCCTCTCTCACTAAATTGCAATATGATTTTTTTAAACAAATAAATTTTATCATTTCTAATTTGACAACTGTTTTTTTTTTTCTGTGGAAGGCAAACCCATGCATGCAGGCTGACGAAGATTCATAAGTTGTAATCAACCATCTATCCGAAACATTAGCATGCCCAATGGCGTGAGGTCCTGGATATGACCTTAAACTATATCCGATGGTGATGCCCCAGCTTACGGGCTTTGGGGAGTGTGGAGCATCCCTTAATTTCCATTGCTCCCAGGTCCACTCTGACCTGTAGCGGTATTACTTCTTAGGGTCCCAAGTATGCGTTAAAAATAGAAACTGCCTTGCTTCACAACCACTGGATTCGGCATTAAATGACCTAAATAAGGTTGATATGCCGTAAAACAAAAACAACCCACTGACCAACCAACTAACAAATGTGGTGAACTTGTGAGTTTGTTAACGTATATATATATATATATATATATATATATATATATATATATATATATATATATATATATATATATATAACCCTAACCCGTAAAACAAAAACAACCAACCGACCAACCAACTAACAAATGTGGTGAACTTGTGAGTTTGTTAACGTATATATATATATATATATATATATATATATATATATATATATATATATATATATATATATATATATATGGGGGGTACGGACATTTTGAGTTTTATCATGTAGATTCACAACACATTTTTTTGTTTTACAAAGGAGTACAGATGATATATAAAGTTTTTTATTCCTGCATGGATTTTCGATAGATTTTTAATAAAGGGCTCATCTCGAAGAAAATGTTATTAGCAAAATAGATATAGGGAAGTATATATTTTGTGTATTACCACGTAAATTAAAAATTTAAATTGAAATAATATTGCCAAAAGATACTTCAAGTTAAAATAATATATTGAATGGTATATCTATAATATAAAGCTGAACGTCTGTGTGTGTGTCTGGTCACGAATAGGTTCCTATATTGTTGACTATTATAGAAAACTGATCACATATAATGATAGAATTTGTACCGAGACAGAGGAATGGGTATGTTTGATCTAGCATAATGATGATTCTTTAAAATTGTTGCGTCTGCGTACGGGCCTTGTCCACAAAGTTTGGAAAAAGAATAAAAAATGAAAAAAAAAACGTTTACAAGTGTTTTTGATATAGATGTACATATTAGTACTTCGATAAGTATGTTTTAACTTAAATAGAGATGGAATAATAAAATTGTGGGGGTCTGCGTTCGCGCCTGGCCTCCATAGAATGGAAATTGCCACACACTTTAATAAAGACTTTTCATATCTATCTGCGTAAGTTGTTTTTGATAATAATGTTGTAGTTTGAAGAAATATGGTATAATAAAATTATGGGGGCATCCTTTCCGCCTGACCCCCTAGAATGGAAATATGTCACAAAGTTTAACAAGTTTTTTTTTTAATATAGATCCACAGAATATTGTAATAAGTGTTTGATTGTGAACAGGTATGGTATAATAAATTATGGGGTTTATCTATTCTATTTTTATTTCATCATATTTTGCTTTGGTTTTGATACCCCGGAATTTGAAGCTATCTCTTTACAGCCCTTCCTTTTTATAACCTATCATACTTTCATAAATTAGAGTCCATTTTCTGTAGGCTGTTTTTGAACCCAGTCAACGACGGGTACTTTTGCTAGTATATATATATATATATATATATATATATATATATATATATATATATATATATATGTGTGTGTGTGTGTGTGTGTGTGTATATACAGAAATACGTATTGATCTTTATTATCAAATAGGGTATTTATCTTAGAATTTGATGAGTTATGGATAATTTCAAACAATTTGTTAAATTTGTGTACATTCAAAAAAAGTCAATTTATATCGTTTTTTTTTATGATTCGACATTCTACATCGATCAAATTAAAGTTAAAATTTAATTCACATTTTATCTTAAAAGATATCGTTCATTATGGAAGTCATTTCAGACAGAGTATAAGGATAGTTTATGCAAGAAGCTAATAAAAACAAAGTAAGATTGAGATTTATAATAACATAAATAGATAGATGTTAGAATAACGTATAAACAAAGTACTCTTTTCTGACGATGAATGAAGATGAAAAATAAGCAAAGCTAAAACCGAAATATTAGCAGAACATTGACTGAGCCAATCATCCAATCCAAAAAGACATCATATGAAACACATCTACGTACAGCATGTCACTCAAGAATACCCCGAAATTAAAAAAACACTATGCGTATTCATCATATACATATATGTGTGTGTATGTGTGTCTGAAAACATTAATTTTTTTCATATAAAACTAAAATAAACTGATCTACTTTACTATGCATTGTTATATCTCGTCTTTCTAAGTCTTCTGTGTCTGCCCATCTCTCTCTGTTTCTCTCTCTCCCCCTCTCTCTCCCTTTGTATATATATGTGTGTGTGTGAGTGTGTGTCTCTCTGTGTGCGTGCGTGCGTGTGTTCATATGTCGCCGATATTCAACAGACACACAGACACATATATATATGCATATATATATATATATATATATATATATATATATATATATATATATGTTTATTCGTGTATGGATTAATATGTATATATATTCATGAAATATTTGCTGGTCCATATTGGATGCCATTTTGCAATCCACGCAATGAATAAACGACGTAATGAATGGAAGGCAGTCGAGCGCAAACCAAGCTAAACGTTGCCGCCATAACGGAGCCAAGCTTAGAGATCCAAAAACCAACAAACAAATACTGAAGTCTTTCTTTTACTGTGGCAACTCTTTTTTTTTTTTTACTTTTCCGTGTATTGCGTTCGGATTATTTATTACGTAAAAATAGGTTAACTCAGACATATTTGAATTTGATTCCCGACGGTACCTCCTATAGAGATCTGAATACAATTTTTAAAAAAATATAAAACTGTTTGTCTATAGTTGGGTTTCTCACAGGACTGCAAACAATCTCTCCTAAGTTTCAGTTAAAGTTCTAAAATTAAACGTATATATCGTTGAGCTTTAAGATTCGCTATTTCGATTATGTATCTAGTTATTTAGTGCAACCTGTGTTGAAAATACAACTCTGTTTTTACTTGACAGAGTATAAAATCGACCTCACAGTCTAGTGATGGTGATTTATTGTTTTCTTTACAGCTCCTTCCAAGGCAATAATGTGGGTAATAATCTTGTAATCTATGTATTTTGTAATCTAGTTTCTGATTCCCCACTGTAAACCATCCATAGCCAACCACACCTAGCTACACACACTGCATAAAACTGTTTTACCTTCTCCTGTACGTAAAACCAAACAGAAGTTCCATGAGCACAATTTTCTTCCTAGATAGTTCAATGTGCGTAAAAAAATATCACGTGACCCGTTCCTATCTGATTGTAATGTAATAATAGTTATCTATTATAACGGTAATAAGGTATTTTGTCCAACCTTTCGACTATTATATATAACTAGCTGTTTTAATCTACTTTTATATATATCTAGCTGCTTTACTCGACTATTATATATATATAGCTGCTTTAATAATTAGGCGCCCCTTAGTACAAAATACATTATATTTTTGTTTTCCGTTATCATACACTATACCTATACGGCATAATCGCGTTGTCGGAAGTAGACTGTGTCATACAATATTATAAGCCAATATTTTTAGTCGCGTGCAAGCGACTCTATAAGTCACTTCGTCCGTCGGTCGGTCGGTCGGTCTGTCGGTCTGTCTGTAACACTTTTTTGCTTGGCCTTTTTGGTTAAGATCAAAGGTCTGTTTTTAATAGATGCTGTTCTTAACGTTTTAAGCTTTTCTTGGTCTTTTGGCTAAACTGTACTTATTGTGATATAAAGTGGGGGATCATTTTTGTGTATTAATTTAATTTAAAATGATCACCCACTTTACAACCAGTCATTCTCAAAGCCATTCAAGTAATTCTCCAGATGATTCAAGTTGTTTTTGAAGGATTCCATTTATTTTTTAAGTATTCAGGTCATTCTTACAGTCATTCAATTCACCCTTAAGTTCATTAAAGTCGTTCTAAGCCATTTACTTTTTATTTATTTAAGTCATTTAAGCCCATTTTTCGGTCATTTTAGTTTATCTTTAAGAATTTCTTGTCAATCCTACATTCACGCATTCATTCATTGCACGAGAGTGCGCGACTAATGGTTATCGGCCTTGTTTAGAGCTAAGAGCGCTAGTGCTATGCAAAATCATTTATAACAGATCGAATACAAATTTATGTTTCTTATCAGAATAAATAAACAAACTATTCAACAAATAACATTTAAATCACGAGATGATATGTGCACGGACTCTTCTGATAAAGAGTCAGCGTTTCTAATTTTACAAATCAGGTCCTGTTGAAATGATTCAAAAACGTTTATTGTTAATATTGATCGTGGAAGTAGTTCCATCATGTAGCACATATGTGGATAATAATACCTGTTCTTTTTTTTTCATCTTGACAGAGTTTCAAATGCACTTTACAATCTAGTACTGATGATCTGTTGTTTTAACAACTACTTGTTTTTAAAACAAGTAACATGGTCAATCTTTTTCTACTCTATGTTTACGTAATGGTCGGTTCTCTTATAAACTCTAAGTTATCGTTCCACACTGTAAACCATTCACACTATTATTATTAACATGACTGCAATAATCGCTTAATATTCAGAATCCAAATTTCAATTTCTGAATATTGTAAAATGTTCACTTGTGGCTGAGCCTTTGTATCTCTAAGTTAATTACGAAACGTTTCGGCTGCTTTATTATATCACACACGCTAACTAAATTTAATAATGTTTTGAAGACTGTTTACGATGTAATAGAAGTTAACTTTTCTCTTTTAATGTAATTTAATAGATTTAACTCTGTGAATTCATACGCACGCACACACATACATACATACGTAGCCTTCCTAAATATAGGGCAACATCACGATGACACACCAGATTTCACCAGATCACTGAAGTTAAGCAACGATGCACCTGGTCAGTACTAAATGGGCATATATCTCTACTATTATATAAATGTCACTTTGTGTGTGTGTTGGTTCATTCCTGAACGATTCCGAAATAGCTGAGTCTATCTTTTGCAAATTTCACACAAAGGTAATTTATATGTGTGGCAGTGTTTTTAGATAAGTTTTATATAGAATAAGTATTAAATATCTAAAAATATCCGATCTTAAAAATAGTCTTCCTTCCCATAGATGAGAAAATAATTTTTTTCCAGCGGAATATTCTTTAGTTATACCGGTAAAGGGAGATAATTCTCAGCAAATGATTTGTCCTTAAAAAATATCTATTGTTATCTGAAGATATAGCTTAGTGGTAGAGAATACGACTGTTCGATCCCGGCGGTACCTCACCATTTTATATTTTAATCTTATGTATGAGTTCAATTTACGATAAAAGAAGAGGTAACATTTAAAATTGCCGCAAATCATTTCTCCGTGGGCATATTTTAAAAATAAATATGAATCAGAAGTAATTTTTCCAGGGCATTCAATTTTAATCCCAAATCTCATCTGACGTGATATTGTAATAAAACACAGACGGAATTTTATTACTCACATTATCATTATTATTTTAATTTATTTTTTAATTAATTTATTTTTTTTTAATTTAATTTTTTTTTTCTTTTTGCGAATTAGTCCACGGGGTAAATTATTCCTTGTAATATATAATATTCAATACACGATATATTTTATAATAAAACATATGCAATCTGCATAAATAAAAATGTCATTTTAAAGCGTATTGTACGACCGGACAACGCTGGGTGTCCAGCTAGTATATATATATATATATATATATATATATATATAGAGAGAGAGAGAGAGAGAGAGAGAGAGAGAGAGAGAGGGAGGGTGAGGAATAAAAACAAATTGATAGATAGGTAGATGGATAGATAAATAGATACACTATTCATTAGCATGTGGAAATTACTATTAAGTTTAAGAGCAGTGCAATTCGCTCAGAACACTTGGGATAACATGTATTTAAATGTTACGGAATTTTCAAATAAGAATTGGTGATTTAGATTATTTGAATAATTCCTACTGATATCAATTTGTGTGTAATTGTCACAAGCTTAACTTCGATGTACTCACTGATCTGAAGTTTCCTGAGTTCGACAAAAGAAGCCTAACGAAATATGTATAAGAACAGTAGGAGAATATCATCCAAGAGTTGTACAGCTGTCCAAATAATACAACTAGTAAAACTTTTCTTTGTTAGAATTGTTAGATATTTTATATTACATAGAAAAATGCGAGCATAAACAAGAATACGGTAAGATAAGGCTTAGAAAGTAAAATTTATAACTTAAAATATTGAAGCCTTAAGTATTTAAAAAAAATTCAATTTAACATTATATATAAATTCTTAATGCTTCAGTATTTAAAGTTATAAACTTTTCATACTTTTTTACTAGAATATCTTGTCTTTTTCTTTTCCAGATTTAGCAACTAATCCTTTTACTTTTCTAAGCTCAATCGTAACCATGATATATTTCATGCTCGAATTCTTTAATGTAATGTGTGACTTTTTAGGCTTTGCTTTGAAATACTATATTTTTTTTTGTGTTCAATACCACACACATTGTCAGCAATCCATAAAATGATTACTAACTTTTTAACGTGACTAAATTAAAAAATCAAAGAAAAGACGTAAGTAAATAAACAGAGAGAAGAGATAAAAACAGAGAAAAACAGAATTAAAGGGTGACGTCGTAAGCGAAATATTATCAGCCCGAGCACAGCAAAGAGCATCATTTTTGTTAACTCTCTATACAACCTAAATATAATAGCATGCGAGCGACATTGTCGCTATCATTTATGAAGGTGTCTTTGACGAAACTGTTGCTATAGTAACCAACAATCAATCAGAAAAAAATCGTCTTTAAAACGTCAATATTGAAGAATTGCTATGGTAACTAACAGCCAATCAGAAGAAACCGCCTCTTACGTTCCTTACTAATTCTGAGAACTTTTGAACACCAGTAATCTATTACATAAATCTCACATGTCTGTTTAAATGTATGCATGTATGTCTCGCAATAACTTTCGACAGAGACGACGTATTTTCACAAGATCCGTATCGTAAAAATGAGCAAAAAACATTAATTCCATCACCCTCAACTGGGCACTTTTCTACAGAGAGGGGTCGCTTTTTTTCGCCGATATTTTCGAAAGTCTAGCCTTAATTTAAACCTACGTCACTTTCGGTTTGACGATTGGCGCAAAAGAAACGACCTCATTTTTTTCGCGTTCTTTTCATCCTTCGCAGTACGGGTTCAAACCTGCCTGCCTGCCTACTACCATTATTTTTTTCTCCTAAAACCAGACATCCAAACACCCGGGTAACGCCGTTTATCCAGCTTAATCTATTATATAAATATCACCTGTCTGTTTAAATGTATGTATGCCTGCCTAAACTTTCGACAAAGGCGACGGATTTTCATGAGATCGGTATAGTTTTGAAGTTCGACCCTTCGGACGGCAAATATCAAACAATTGGCTAAAAACATTCATCCCTTCACCCTCAACTTGGCACTTCTCTAAAAGGATATTTTCGAAAGGCATACTCTCTTTTTGATTGACTAGCCTTAATTTAAACCTATGTCACTTCCGGCTGTGCGATGGGCGAAACGGCAAAGACGTCACTTTTTTCACGTTCTTTTCCTCCTTTGCAGTACGAGTTCAAGCTTGCCTGCCTACTACCATTTTTTTTTTTGGACTCAACATACACTTCCAAACTCGCGGACAACACCGGTCACCCAGGCTTATTATATTATAACTTTTGTTTGAAGGGACAACAATTGAACATTTTTATTTCAAAATATAGTTGAGAAGCTTAATTAGTGACTGTATATATTATTAGAAATTTGGTCGCAAAATGAATGAGCGGTGAAGTTTTAAAGCAGTTCTAAATAAGTAAAACGTATACTTAACCATGTATTCAAACACGGTAGATTTTGAATAATAAAATACATTATTCTCAATATGCAGCTGACCATTAATACATAACATTTATTGTTCAACATTTATCAACTTATATCGACATTTATATCTATCTAGATGATTTGCTGACAAGAAACATATATCCCTTTGTAATACATGAATTGTGCTGTCAGTGCTGAGATCTTTTTCGAAATAAAACATATATCACTTGTAAAATATCCATGGCATTGTTAATGTTTAGATGTGTCTGTCGACATAAACATATATTACTTGCAAAACATGGATAGTGTTGCTACTTTTAATATGTTTTTGTTGACATAGATTATAACTTAATTGACAAACATGTATGATGCTGCTAGTGTTAATATGTTTTTTGTCTACAAAAAACATATATCACATTTAAAACATCTATGGCGCGGTCCCTGTCTAGATAATTTTGTCGACGTAAAACATATATTATTTGTAAAATCTCAATTGAATTGTTACTGTTATTGAGTTGTTATTGTCGACATAAAACATATATCACTTGTAAAACATCTATGGAACTGTTACTGTCTTAATATTTTTGCAACATAAAACGTATATTCTTTGTAAAACATCAATTGCGTTGTTTCTGTCTCGAGGTATTCGTAGACATAAAACACATTACTTGCAAACATGTTTAGCTCCTTGTTTAAATGTTCTTGTCGACATAAAACATACATCAGTTGTAAAACAGCTATGGCGGTGTTACTGTCTAGATATTTTTCTACGTGAAACATATACCACGTGTAAAACATCTTATACTATGTAACTGTAAACTTAAGATGTTTTAGTCTGCATGAAAATATATTAACCACTAAGGAGGGTGTCGTATCAGCAGGTGCAAAGTACCGGGGCTGCTGTATTGCCATTTGGTGAATGATTTCTGAACCATACAGTAGTTTCTGGTAGGGCCTCTCGATGCTATACTAGCGGGTAATTGTTACAGCTTTACCTTATGATGTGCCGCAAAAAAAATCTTGTATTTTTCTCTCTTATTTTCCGTCTCTCTCCTGCTCCAACCAAGTCTACCGACCTGCTCCACAAACCCCAAAACCTCAATCATGACAAATCTCCAAAAAAGAAACACGAATAAACCTAGACCCCCATCCACCAACGTAGACCTCTACTACCAGGTCTCCTTCTCCAACATCATGGGTCTACGTCCCAACCTTCCAGAGGTTGAAACACAATTACAGTAGACGAAACCGGACATATTCTTTCTAAGTGAAACTGGCATAGGGCCAACCACTTCTCTAGACGAATTCATAATTAAAGAATACTCGAACTTAACATCTAAATCTGACCCCCAAGATCGCCATGGGCATGGAATATGCGCTTACATCAAAGATGGCTTTCCATGTGGTAGGGATATCTCAAGAGAAGACCCTAATTTACCTTATATGTACTTTCGGGTTGCACTAACTTACACCACTGAATTTATATTTGCCCTCTATCGTCCCCACAACAGTGGGGTTACTATCTTTAAGAGCATATCTGAGAAAATTGACCACATCCTGTCTGCTCATCCTTCGGTTTACATTCACATTTGCGGTGACTTCAATGTCCATAATGTGGAATGGCTGACCCACTCAAATAACACCGATGACGAGGGGAGGTTTTGTCATGATTGACTCAGATTGTTCACGAACCCACCCGTGTGCCCGATACACCCGGTCAATATGAAAGCCTTCTAGACTTTTTCCTCACAACTTCCCCTGAGCTGTGTTCATGTTCCGTTCTACCTCCTCTGGGATCTTCTGACCACTCTATTGTAGCAGATAAGATAACAATGAAATGTAATAAGTCTTCAGACGTACCTCTCCACCGTGCTGTATATCGATACTCTATGACTGACTGGGACAGCTTCCGTACATTCATATCTGACCTACCTCTGCATTCCATGTTTAAAAAGGATGTGTCCTCTATAGTATCAGACCTGACCGAATGGTTAATTATAGACATAGACCGATTCATACGATCCAAAAAATTTGAACAAAAACCTAACAGCCAGCCATGGTTCTCCCCTGAATGTGCTGCTGCCATCGCGCACAGAAATTACTTTTTCCATAGCTACCAACGTAATAGATGTACCCAGACTAAAGTTGCTTTCAGGACTGCCAGCAACCACTGTAAAAGAGTAATAAAACATGCAAGAGAGCTATATGCTCAATCTGTTAAATCCAAAGTAGCTGAGCAGCAGCGTGGTCCCCACCAGTTCTGGCAAATAGCAAACAGGATCCTGAACAGAAGCGTGCGTTCTATCCCAACTATCGTCAATGGGCACGAGTTCATCTCGTCAACATCAGACAAGGCCAGACTATTTGCCAAGAATAATAACCCTTATCCTTGAGTGGCCTTCGGGCCTTGATAAATGGTGATGGACATGTAAAAAAATCATTTTAAAAACATATATTGCACTGTCTCTATCTAGATATTTATATTGACATGAAACATATGACTTGTAAAACATGTATGGTGTTTTTACTTTCTGGATGTTTTTGTCAAGATGAAACATATATCGCTTGTCTAACACCTGTGGCGCTGATACTGTGATAATCTATTTGTCGACATAAAACATATTTTGGTTGTAAAATATAAATATGAACGCGCGCAAAAAATCGCTAATAACTTGTCTCGAGTGTCGAATAAGAGATCATGTCGGATTTTAAGGTGAGGAAATGTACTTTCGTTTTCTTTACGAATTCATTTGGATTTATAATAATAATTGTTTTAAAGTCCTCCACCAGCGAATGTTTTCTATTTTGATCTGAAACATCGGTGGACAATGGGAGATAACTGTCTTCTTATTTTCATAACGTTTAACTAAGAGTTTCTGATTTCAATTCCAGCTGGCTTATCCCAATTGAACTGATTCGTTGTTTGTTGTGAAAATCACGGTATGATGTTTGTATAATGATGCTGCGGAGAAACCCATGTAATTCTACTTTTGTGATTTTGAATTAATAATTGAACTCACGGTTTGATGCATGATTTATTCTATGATAGATAAAGCGATACATGAAATATATGATACGATTCTTGCTTATTTATGCGTATCCATATTTATCTGAAATATTTTCTCTCTGGAGGCGCCTTTGCTTTCTAGTCTAAGTATCCCAGGCTATGAATTTCAGTATTTATTGATAGTTCGAATATTGGAATTCTAACCGATGAGATACTAGAAAATGAATGGCGAGTCTAAGAGACCACCTTCTATCACAAAAAAAAATAACTTGAATTAAGTAGAATGAAGCTATGAGATAAATGTAATAATTATGCTTCAAGAAATTAGTTTTTTTGTAAAAGGTGTTTACGTGTTAGGTGCCGATTTCGTCTATCGCATTAATATAACGTGTAAACTGTACATTATTTAAATATTAACTTTTGATTTTTAAAGGTATCTCTCTCTTTCTCTCTCTTTCTCTCTCTCTCTCTCTCTCTATATATATATATATATATATATATATGTCTTAGACAACGGAAAAACGTATATTCTAGTAGTTTATTCTCTCGGAATATATATATATATATATATATATATATATATGTTTATTCTCTTGGAATGTGTATATATATATATATATATATATATATATATATATATATATATATATATATATTCCGAGAGAATAAACTACTACAATAGACGTTTTCCCGTTGTCTAAGACCTAAACAATGTTGGGGTTGGATGTTTCTTCTTGGTTTAATTATAAGTATGTATGTTGAGAAAGCACCTCATCAGAACATATTGCATTAGAGTACTAAAGTCTTAGTTCCTCTATTCCTATTATTTATCTATCTATCGTTCTCGCTCTCGTTCGATTAAATTACTAACTCTTTCATCACCGTCTTTCATTTTCACGTTCGTAACCCTTATCCAAAGTGGGGATTACTTCTAAATATATTTTTTTTATCTTTTATTCATTGCATATCTAAAAGTATAAAGCATATAAAATTTAATGTTTTCCTTTTTTTTTTTCATTTTTCAACATCTGATAATACTCTAATGTTTTATAATTCCTTCACGTTTGACATGATTAATTATTCATTATTTCAAGCTTCATTTCATTATCTTTGTTGTTGTTTTTTTTTTCATCGGACAATATCTGTGGGTTGGGTTGCTTGACAAAATAACTGTACATGAATATTCATGAATTAATTCTAGGTTTCGAATCGCATTGTTTATTTATTCCTTTTTTTTTACCTCTTGATTATCTCCGTTGAATTTTCAGCCTGTCGACGTTTTTCGGTGAGAAAGCTTAGATAGCGGTCAGCTATCTCGAGGCGTAATGTCCGTCAGACTGTGAACATATTGGGAAATCTAACTGTCAAAATAAACAATTAAGAACGTTGGGTAAATTAAAATGAAAGGGGATTGAGAGGAATGCTTATTTACTATACACTTGGCTTTTCGACAAGTAACGAAATGTATCATCATTAGTTACCCCAGCATAGATTCAAGCTGCATATGGACGCCTCCAACTACATAATCACAAGAAAAGAAAACATCATATATGTCCATCTTAAGGGAAGTAACTTCACAATAACAAAAAAAAACTTTTTCCCAGAGTTGTACGCCCTTACATCGTGTGTTGTTTTTTTTTTTAAATATGCATGCGAATCGATCCTCTGTTTCGTAGATAACTTTTTTCTTTTTCACTAATATTAACAATTAGTATAGATATCCCGATGAATAGAGCCATATGGAAAATTTTAACAAATATCTTAGTGACCCCTGATGATTGAACCTTCTTTATGATCTACGGATCCACCCTTAAACAAACGGTTCGAATTCTTGTAATACAGAGCCAACCCTCATTTTCCTTAGTATGAACAGAATCATGTTCTCAACACCCCAAGAAGGTCGCAGGTTGCAGCGACCGAAACGTTGTCCTAATAACAACCAAGACGAGAATAATAGTCCGATTAATCAACATAACACAAGCATTCTCATCTCAAAAATTCATAATTGCATTAAAATGTATATATGTTTACATGAAAAAATGAATCTCAATCTTAGCACTTAGGGTGGCGACGGAACAGCACCTTAGTTAGTATATGTCTTACGATGCAATTATCTACATATAAACAGGCAAATACGTCCTAAAATGGAGTATTGTTGTCACGTATAAGGATGAACTCATAGCACAATTGTCTGCCTTGATGGGGTAAAAAAAACCGTATTTGAATCTAGTAGGCGAGGGCTTATCCTTACTTTCTCTTTCTCACATAAGAGTTTATTTCTACTATAGTTTTATTTTCATGGCAGGCGCTGAACTTATTTTCAATATATGGTCCACCACGCAAAACATTCGCAAGAAATATTCGTCGTTTTTGTTGAGTCGTCGTCTTTAATAATGAAATTTTGCCTAATTTCATTGATTGCCGATTATTAATGTGTTTACTCACAGTTTATCAGACACCCGTTAATCCTTATCCTCGAGTTGACCTGCGGCCTCGGTAAGCAGCGATTTGTAGTAAGAAAAGGAGAAATAAAACACAAGCATGAAAAAGAATTAAGAAATAATAAAACAAAGAAAAAGACAGAATAAATACGTTGTTATCAAAAATTGTTATACTAGAACTAGGTAATGGACGACGGCCTTTCGAAAAATAATTAAATTAAAAAATAATTTTTTAACTCGAAACATGGAGAAGCTATGAACACGTGAGTTGTACCGTAAAAATAACCGACATTTTCTGATCCAGAATGTATTTTTATCCATAACCTTCACAATTGTCAGTAGAGTTTTGCCAGCGCTAAACGAGAGCCTTGATGCATCGGTTGCAAAAGCAAGCGCCAGCCGAGGCTGCTATTTGTTCACACCTGCGTTTACGGCGCTTTGCTTTAAGAAATGAAGTCATCTTAATTCTTATTTTAAGCCGGGGTGAAAAAATGATGATGAAAATTAAGATATGAAGTCAAGTTTGATAAAATCCTTTAAATAAAGAGATACTACCAAGACACTGTTGAAATTCTGTTTTGTGTACGTTACTGTTAATAATAATTCCATTTTAAATTTTCAATGCATGTTAATAATAATATTATTTTGAATAAAACATATTTTGTATTCTTCTGTAAAAATGATTGCTATATTGAGTTAAATATTTTTTAACAAATTAAACAAACATATTTCTTCTTCCTTTATTTATTTAAAATCCATGCAATATAATCGTTTATTAAACAGATAATATTAACGAAAAAATACTTGTAATCCAAATTGTTTAAAGCGATGAAACGAATATTGCCTTTTAACGTATTAAAGATTGTGACGCTTTATCAAGATGGCAGCGCGCTTACACTTTGGAATAATTCATATCAGCATGGATGATGTCGGAATAGTTTATACTAGCATCATCAATTTTATCGCAAACAATACTTTTTATATAGTGGACGATCACATGTTTTAAAGGCACATGAAAGGTGATAACGTACGTACTAACATGAAATGACTTATGTTATTACCTTATAGGTAGGCATATGGTCAGTGAAGTGGTTAAGAACAATCTATGTAGTAAACAGAGTCATTATGTTAGTTATCTTACATACCGACATGAGGTGTATTCGCAAACATAGAAGCTGAAGGTATATTTTGTTTATTTTAATACTGATTATATTTGTTTATTCAGTAGTAAATTAATACGTAAAGGTAATTTACAAATTTTAGTACGTATTTTAAGTATGTGTTATATAAACAAAGAACAGGAATTGCATTTCTTATCTATGCCTTAACAAGATGATGTTATTACAGATTCTTCGTCATGCACATTGTTTTCGTTTTAAAATAAATCGATCTAAATAGCTTATTGCCATTTTTGTTGCTTTAACACACAATCGCTAATGTTTTATAATGATAAAGGTTCTGCATTTATGAAACAAAGAGTATACAGACAACAACAAACTAGTCAATAATTGTTTTATTCTCTTTTAACCCCGAACAAGGTAGTGGCAATTTGATGTAGGAGGGGTACTATCGATGAAAGCATATGCAGAGATACTATATAGGGAGTCGAACAGCAGGATATATATTAATTACACTTGAACTTCTACATATCAGTACAGTAAAGAAAAAATGAACCCAGAAGGGAGTTTCGAGTCTAGAAGTTGTAAGAATAAACTATTAGAGTTGAATGTCTTCTTATATCGAGGATTCTCTACTGTGTAGGAGTGGGACTTGGCTTCTTGTCGAGTTTATCGGGAGTATTTGCATCGGGGGGGATACGAATGTTTGTAGATCGTCAGAGCATCCACCATTAAAATATTTGTAAAACAGGCAGAGGAATACAACATTTCATCGATGGGGCAGGTGTTCAAGCTTGCATATCACTTTAGTACCTATATCACTTTTGAACCTTGTCCATGAGCAAGACACTAGTAGCAGGTGCAGCAGAACAATGTGATAACAATACTCCGAGCATGGGCAAATCGTGGCCTTGTAGAGGTGTAGGTACTTTCAGGCGTAAGCAACTCTCTCTCTCTCTCTCTCTCTCTCTCTCTCTCTCCATATATGTGTGTGTGTGTGAGTGTGTCTGTTAGTGTGTATGTATAAACATGGGTGTGTATAAATATGCGTGTGTGTGTTTGTGGCTCTGTGCGTGTGTGTAAAGAGTGTAAAGAGAGAGAGACGACGACGATTATAATTGCTTATTTTCTTCGATTAAACATATTGTCGAAGGAAAAAAACTGCCACTAGTGCATTATGCAATATTCGTTGTGTAAACATATAGAGCTTAGGCTTTTGGACAATCATCATAATTTCACCTACCAACTTTAATGCAACCAAAATAGCGTAACTGTTGGAAGTGGCGACTGTTATGTAAGCATCGAGATTCCATCCTGGCTTAGAGCAGTTGCTAGTCCAGCCGCATTATAGATGTATGCTACAAAGAAACAGTAGGTTCGTAAATGACTATATATATATATATATATATATATATATATATATATATATATATATATATATATATATATATATATATTACAAGAACAAGTCACCTCTTCTTGTAAGGGAATAAATATGAGGTAGGATAGCCAAGGATTCGAACCTGCGAAGCTAGGATTGGAATTGAAAATTTCGATCAGAAGTTAAAATAAATACTACAGAATGTTATTGAGAAGTGAATGCAGAATTAAACACTGTTTAGTTCACATAAAATAGTTAGATATCTGTTTATTGAAAAAAGAATGTGATAATGCAATTTATTTTATGTTAATGAAATGAAATTAAAATAAGGAATCTAGATCCGAACAAACGAAAATGTTATACATATTTGTAAAGTGGGTTAGGAAAATTAGGTTGGAGAAATCGGGTTGTAAACATATGAGGAGCGATGCATGCTTGGACATGTGAGGCATGTCGGGTCACGAGTCCGATACGCACGTTGTTTAGTCATGCAAATACGCCATGAGTTCTCAATATAGAGAGCTTTAGGCCAGTAAGTTAGAGAGAAGTCAGTGAGAGAGAGAGAGAGAGAGAGAGAGAAGTCAGGCCGCGACAGGGTCGGACAGACAGAGCTGACATCGAACCTTAGAAGCGAAGGGGAGAAGAAAGAAACCATGTAAAGACTTTGAATTCCTTGATGCAAAACCATTGACCGGTCGAATGGCATAAACGAACAACTTCATAATTTTGTATCTGCGTCTTCGTGTTATGTTATTCAACAGAAAGGTATTGTGAATTTATATTATAAGAACTTTGTAAAAAATCCTCATCTCAAAGATAGGTAAAGAAATATATGTGTCAATGTTATAGAAACACTCCCACTCACAGAATTGTCAAACAGTATACATGTCAATATCTCTATCTATCTATCTATCTATCTATCTATCTATCTATCCTCTCTCATTGTGTATTACATGTTCTCGTCTCTGTAATAAAATGTACCCTTTTTTATATATATTCCCTGTATATCTCACACTAATATGATCTCTCTAATATGAACAGTTATTACATAACATATAGTGTTCAATATTAATATCGATTTCGAAAGTAAAATTTTTACCATTTCCAGAATAAAACGAAACTCGTATATGCACTTCCATTAACTACCTAGTATAATTTAAACGTTCGTAATGTCGTTAGTCATACTAAATCCAACCTTATTAAATGGACACTGTTCTACTCAACTGTCCAATAACACCTTTCAACAACAACGTATTGCTGTAGCTTAACTTAACTTAGAAGGAAATTGTATCCTATTATTGTAATTACTATACGATGCATCGCGATAGCAGAAAGTAAATTATGGGTCTCACTTTAAAACAAAATTGCAATTTTCACATTCTAGTATGTAAGGTTAAGATTACTACTGATGTTACCAAGTACAAAATGCTAAGAAATTAATTCAATTTACAGTTTTAGCATTCGGGGAACTGAGAAGCCACCTGTGAGACCAGAGTTAAAGCTATCTGAAAACCAAAATGAAAGTGCACAGGGTGATTGTAGTTCTAATACTTCGGAAACAGGGGTAGTCTATAGACATTACATAAAACGACTTAAAAAGGTACAAAAGAGACCGTCGCCAACTTATGAACATTTTGAGGAAGGAGCATTCATGGGATTTCCTCATCACTGGAATGGGTAGGAATTTATAGTGCTAGAGAAATAACCACTGCATGTCAGCTAAGGTTGAACTGGTTATATCATACGTGTGCAGAGCAGCAGACTACTGAAAAGTATTTTCTTTTGACAACTAAAAAGAAGGTTCTAGGATAGCTGCAGCATCACGTTACGCTACAAAGACGTGTTCAAGAGACATTTAAAATTCGGCAATGAGTGCCTAGCGGTGTTCTTAGATAGGTTTTGTTTCGGGAACTGAAATGAAAAGGCCGAAGATGTTTGTCTTGGGTGAAGGTAGTGGCTGACATAGCAGATACCGTTAGGAAGCGAAATGTGCAATTGTGAACGGACAAGGGGCTGCGCTAACTAGAGTTTGTAACCCAAGGTGCTGAGGCGGACTACATATATGTCAGTGGGAGTAGGACTGTTAAGAAAGCGATAGGGTTGGCCTCACTAGTGTTAAGTATGCCATACTCCGTGTAATCGTTGAAATACAACGGATTGCTAATGACACTTCTGATCTTTAAAACTTAAGTTTGCATCTGATTCGACATTGAATTTATGATATATAACTTATAATATAATATGATATGATATTGTATATATATATATATATATATATATATATATATATATATATATATATATGTATGTATTAGGTATATTTCATTTATTTATATCGGATATGTCGCGAGCGCAAGTCGAGAAGCAACATTAATTACATGGTCTTCTATATATTTGTACGGAAAGCTAAATATATTTCTCATCATTTCATTAGGTCATTTATAATGAGTAGATAATCTGTCAGAGTAAAGTAATATAATATACGCAATATTTTATCGACAAGAAAGAAAACGACAGAAAAATGTGAACATCAAACAAACGTTAGTAAAAATTACCGAATTAGAAAGGAATATACGTTTGAATAGCGTTGGATGCGGTATTTGTCACATGTAAGTAGGATAGAATGGCAAACATAACCCAACTGTATATGGTAGTTCATAGAATAAAGATGAAATATTCTTTACGTATATAAAAAAAAACATTTCGTATAATTTGATTTTTCGGTCGTTTTACAGAAGACCAACCCTTTTTACATTATCTAATGCCAAATTCAGCAATTTAGCAGAAAAGATTATATATATATATATATATATATATATATATATATATATATATATATATATATACATTTTCACCCCAAACAAGGCACATTGCCACTTTGGTGCAGGAGGCTACTATCAGGGACATGAGCAAATGGAATACTATGTAGGGAGTTGGGTAGCAAGATGTCGCTCCACGTTACACTTTAACTTCTTCATGTCAGTACAGTTGGGGAAGCAGGGACCCGGAAGGGGATTCCAAAGTCTAGCGGTTCTGGGGGAAAAAAACTACTGGAGGAGAAAGCTCTCTTACATCTCAGAATATCTACTGTGTTAGCTGCTAGTCGGGTTTGTCGAGGGTATTTACGTCGTTGGAGCACAAGTGCATGCAGTTCGTCAGAGCATTCACCATTAAAATACTTGTAGAACAGTCAGAGGGATGCAATATTTCGTCGTTGGGACAGAGGCTGGAGTTTAGATGACAGTTCAGAACATATCAGATTAGAGACTGTTATATACAAAGTGTCGTATCCTAAAATATTTATTCATGGTGTTGTGTTTAGTTGTTTTGTTTTACGACATATTAACCCTTTTCGAGTTATATAATGCTGAATACATTAATTTTGGGAAAAGTATTAATGCTTCAAGTTTTTATATCGATGGGGCAGGTGTTCAAGCTTGCATATCACTTATGTACTTGTCAGGTTTGCGACTCTCTTTTGAACCTTGTCCAGGAGAAAGAGACTAGTAGCAGGTGCAGCAGAACAATGTGATAACAATACCCCGAGCATGGGCAAATCGTGGCCTTGTAGAGGTGTAGGTACTTTCAGGCGTAAGAAACTTCAATTATATTTTCGTGTTGTTTGTATTTTAGCTGTCATATTTTACTGCATATGAAGGCTTTTTGGATTTATTTCATTTCATTTCAAATCCAAGTTTGTTATATCTTCAAACGTTTATTCATGATGTATAGGGAAATTGGAATTTTGTTATTGACTTTTAAGAACATGATTGAGTTTTTTTTTCACGGGAAAAGATATGTTGTCATATTATCAATGGTTGTTGAATCTTCGGCCAAAAAACTAATAACTTGTGACAGACAAATCTGCTAGTACGAATTCCTCATACTTTGACATCTTATTTTCGAATTATTAAACATAGTGCAATAGAGTGATCTTTTTGGTACAACAATTTTCTTATCAAATATCACTAATACATTACGATTAATTGATTGTTTCCGAGTGTCAAGTTGCCACGTCTTCTATCTCATATTCCTACTCTTGTTATCATATCACTAATAAAAATGCTGGAGATAAACGTTTTAAACTTGGCTGGCGAGAGTCAGAGACCTGAACCAAGGAGGCTGTCTTCCCAGCAGGTTTAAAGTGCCTAGACGGATATGTTGCTGTGTAGTGTCTTAACCATTCCGTAGTCTCTTGTGTGACCTCTCGATTCCATGTAAGTGTGAACTGTTACCTCTTTTCCCTAATGTCAATAGTCAACAAAGAGTCTGGACTTTCTCTCCTTCTCACCCATTCTATTCATGTCTTCTTCTAAACGATTTTGCTAACGTTCTCCACAAAACTTCCCACACAGCACTATGAACAGAAAAATAAATTTAAAACGATTGAGCTGCGAACTTCTATTTGCCAACGATTTGCCCCTACATCAGGTCTTTTTTGTAAACATCAGTGATCTATTATTACCTTCTAGAGGTTGAAATCCTATTACGAAGACCAAACATGACCACTGTTTCATTAATGGATTTTTTTACATCGTTATTCGAACCTAACCTCCAAACCTGGTCTTCTAGATTGACACAGAAATATTAATATGTACCATACATTAGGGGCAGTTTCCGTTATGAAACGACACCCTAAACTTCGGTAGTATCCTTAACTATTGTAAATATGCTTCCGAGTAGCACTAAATGTCATTACCACTTTCTTATTCGCCCATTATCCTTTAATGTTTAAGAGTATTACGAAAAACTTGACCATATCCTAACTGCCTGTCCTTCATTTCAACATTCCCGTCCGCAAAAATTTCAACATTCAAAATGATGGCTGACTGTGACAGCTTACATTCGTTTATGTTAGGAATACAGCTAAGCTACAGGTTAAAAAAGAACGCGTCTTCTATACCATCTGACATTATAGACTGATTAACTCTTGATATAGGCAACTATATACACGCTTAAATATGTCAACCTAAAACAAATAACAACCGTCATACACCCCTAACTGTGCCGCTGCAAGTGCACTAATATAATTGCTTTAAGCGAAACAAATGTTCAGAAGTTACAACCGCCTATCCGTCTGCTAGCAACCGCTGCAAAGATATTATAGAAAACGCGTGAGGTTGTTTGTCTTAACTTTCAAGTTTTAAGTAGCTGAGCAGAGACTATATCCCTACGTGTTTCGGTATATAAGAAACAAGATTCCGAACAGATGTGTATATTCGATCGCCGTCATCATCTACGGACCAGAGTCACTTTATCATCTGATAAATCCAAAGACCAGCCTATCTGATACTGGTTATATACTCCTTGAATTTTCACACAAATCTGGAAATACTTTGAGAGACATACATTTATTCGTCCGCGATATTTTTCGACTCATAATGTGCCTTGATTCAAGCAAAGCAACATTCCAATAACATGGCTAAAAAGGCTGCAACCGAAGCTAACTCCTAAACAAACTTGTTTAAACGTGACCTTTAAGAGATATACTTTCTAACATTTTGAAAAGCACCAACAACCGGCCTAGTAAGAGGGAATGCTCTTCTGTATTACAGTACAGACCAATCCACCTCCTTTGTGCCATATGCAAGTTGATTGAATCCGCGATAAATAGAGAAGATGTAAACAACCTTAACAGAAACAATATATTCAGCGAGAAAAATATGAATCTGTTGAGGATAATTTCATTCTTAGAGAAATAGCTGTTGACATATATAAGCTATTTTTTATGGTTTAATATAGGTCTAATTCACAAGATTTTCAGTTATGGAATTGATGGAAGTATCCTCTCAAGCATCAAATGGGTTCGCTCTGACAGGTCCATTTGTCGTACTATAAGGATAAATATGCGAAGCTCACAGTATTAACACTTGCGTCCCTCAGAAACCCATCCTGGAACCAACTCGTTTCTTAATCATAAATTATCTCCGAAATTATATTCTACGATTATTTTTTGGAATGTATGCAGATTATATTACCATCTATGGAAACACGTTAAATAAAAAAAAAATCAGTGATTTTTTTTTTATTTTCCTTCCTTCGACCTAGGGCACGTAGTACGATGTGCTCGCACATGCGTAGTTACTTTTAATGAATCCTAACCCAAACTTCTACTTTATCTCCACCAAGGTTAATATCTTCACTTGGCCCTATCTGAAATGAATGACCCTCATCTGTTCTGACAAACTTCCTGAGCTTACCTTCACACCTGACATTAAATAAAAAACCCTGCATATTTACATTGACACAAATGTATTTACGTAATAAGCTAGAAGACAGTCACTAGGCAACATATGTATAACAAGGATTTGTTAGGATTTTTAAGTAATATAGTACGCTTACTGTAATTACACCCGGCATCTCACAGTCTTTTCATATTCAAATGTGGTGTAATCCGACCAATATTACTAGTTCCTCTATGTGTACTTATTTTAGTATAAATGGTAATAGTAAAAGTAGTATTATTAGTAGTTTACGAAGGAAATGGTTTATTAGTAGCAATAATAGTGGTATTAGTAATAAGACTATGAATATTGCTTCGTTATATTATAATACTATGGGGGCGTCATCAGAGTTAGGGCCCCTGGCTGAGTTAGAAGGTGATACATCAAAAAGAAGATGTCGAAAAATACAAACTGGATAACCCAGGACAATGATAGGAAATGATTCATCAATTAACATAAATCATTTAAAAAATATTGTTAATAGGATAATGCTCAATTTTATATAGATTCTTAGTTTTGCATGCATTCAGAAATGCATTACATCTAACCATTATAGTATTATATAAACAGATTTTGCATCGATTTCAGCGGAAGTATTGGGAATGATACTATATCGACATATTCCTCAAACTAGTTGCAGTAAGAGTCGGAGTGTTAGCTATGTTGATGACGTCACCAGCATTGCCGCACATATTTGATCTAATCAACGCAATTGATAAAAACGAATAACAATACAAAACTAATGACCGGTTTTGCAACGACCAGTTATTTTTTTTAAAGATAATACACGTCAATATCGGAGATTAAAGCAATAGAAACGATACAGTTCGAATGACAGGGATGGAGGCGGACTATCTTTTTGGCCAAGTGCGCCAGTGACATCTTGGCAAGCCTTGGAACAGATATCTGTCTGCTTGTCGAAATTAGTCCCGTGGCTTGTCACTGTTTACAGCTGGGATTTTGATAAGCGATTGCAATGCAAGATCAGTTCTGATTGACAAAAGAGACTATTTTGATTTGATTAAGCAAGGGGCATTACTCTCATTCTTCTCGCATAACCAGTTGCATTGAAATGTAAATACTTACTGGGCCATGAGTTAATTATTTAATACAAATATAAGTGTAAATTATTCTTATTACTATTAAAATATTTTTTCAGTCTGGTTGCATATTTTGCCACTATATATGTTGAAAAAAATATGCGACACTGACACCCCTCCAAAAGAATTCTGTCGACTGGTGTTAATCGTGACACCCTGCACTGAAGATTCCCGAAAGGATAAAACACTAGTGGATGTAGGTATTTAATTATTAAAGTAAAAAAATAATTATGTCACCCGCTTTTAGAAACTCGTTTTTTTATCGTTGAGCACTTATAGTTGAATTAAGTCGGTCAATTACGCTCTAATGCATAGATCATCGTATAACGATTAGATAACCCTGGGACTAACGTAAAAAAACATTTAAAAATATTAAAATGTTTAAATTCAACGTTATTTCACGGGATTAACGGTAGTTGAATGAATCCGGTATTTGCTAATCGAGCCAAAGATAGCTCGTGTTGCCGAGTTCGAATCTGCGACTGGTGTTAATCGTGACACCCTGCACTGAGGATTCCGGAAGAGATGAAACACTAGTATCTGTAGGTGGTTAATTTTTATAGTAAAAAATAATTTGATATATATATATATATATATATATATATATATATATATATACTAATAATAATATTTCTTTTAAATTAGAAATGTTCATAGTTCCTGATATTAGAAACAATGTCTTTAAAATTGGTATCTACGAATTAATATGACGTAAATAAATAAAACGAATTAAACTCATCATTAGTTAACAATGTATTAGACATTTACAGTGGCTTTCTATCTGTAACCTTTTCTTGTGAATTGCTTGTGGGAATCTTTGTGTGACATTTATTCGGTGACATAGTGCTGTAAGGGTTTCCTATATAATATACTTGCATTATCGATTAATAACCGCCCAGGAAAACGACAACAGATATATTAGAATTAATTATAGTTTACATTGCATCTTCAAATTAGAACTTAAAAAGTGAAGTTTGTGATAACGTACGCACGACTACTGAATATCTTACTGTATTTTATACATTATATAATACTCACTGTTTTCAGGAAGGAATATATTTATAGCATTTTAATTGGAAAATAAATCTATGTTTTATAATATGATTAGTTATCAATGGCGTGTATAATCGATTTATATGAGTGACTGCATTTTCATTAAATTATTATATATGGGTATCATGTTCAGTCTTTATTGGTTATAATAACGCCAAAACCCTCTAAACTGTAACAAGGCTAAATTTATCTTATAGTAAACAATGACTTCATCTTTTTATCAGTGAGTTTATCTAATAAGCAGATATTCAATAAAGACATATACGATATATTGCAAATAAAATAAAAGCTATGTCATCAAGTATCTGTTTAAAAGATATCTCACGTTAGAATATCTTTAAAATTAAACCCTTCACACTGTGTTATCCGATTATAATTTAAATAATATAAAAGAAAATAGCAGTGCTGCTTTTCATCTAATTAATTGGATATATATCGTACCTACGAACACCCTATGTAAATTAGCTGACTGTTCACATATATTAAAGTATGTGAGCGTGACACTAATAGAAGCGTGGGTCGTGAATAGTTTTTTTAATTAAAAATTACTGTTAATTAGATGGGTTTAATTTAGTGCTCTTGATTTTGGAGACAGCTTGTTGGAAGGCGTTAAAGCTAGAAGACACTAACTTGGAATTCTGTATGATTGCAAGTCGTTAATATCTGCACGAACCAAGAACTGACAATTTTATGACATTTTCAAGAATTGTCGAAAACCGCCTGATAGCATCACGGCTTTAAAAAGCATCTACTAAATTTATAGTTGACACATACATATATTTTTCTTGAATAAAGGCGTGAAGTTTTGAAGGATTGGCACTTGTATTAAAAAGGCTAGACAAGTTTTAGAGTGCTTTACGTTTTAACTGGAAATCACCGGAACCAATTCTAGAGATTGATTTAGAAAGATTTAATGCTGAAGATGGAAGACTAAGTTTAGCAGAAAAGAACACCATGAAACAAGTGAACTGAAGATTAATTGAATTACTATAGAGATATAAACGTATCTCAGCTTCTTATGTAATTGATTTATTTTCAATCATGTAAAAAGGGTTCGAATGCATAAAAAAGACATCGGGAATATAGAATGCTAAGAAAGAGACGGTGCAGTTGCGTTTGACTTATTTTTGTAATTTACACGGGTTTCGTTCACGGTGGACTACGGTGAAACGTTTTTTGCGAATTTAGATGATAATGGTTCTGATGTTGCCTAATTCGTTTTATAAAAGGCAGCAATTGCAAATATTTTCCATTCCGTTGCCACTCTAAACTCAGTTAAATTAAAAGTACTGTAATAAAGGTACACAAGATACACATCGCAGAGGATTGTAAGATTGATGTATTATTTGTACATGTATTTTCCCTTGAGTTTTTAATTCATATTTATTTCTATGTATTTTTACAGTTTTAATTAATTTTTCACATATATCTTTTCATTCATGTTTTATTGTTTTTAATTACGTTATTTTATATTTTCCATTGAGTTTTTCATTAAAATTTTGAAAAATAATTTCATTCACTTTCTTTTAATTTTTTCCTATTCATTTGTTTTATCTCTGGTCCATTAATTTTTATCGTTTATGTTGATTAATGTTTCATTTACTTACCTCATTCATGTGTCATTTTCACTTCATAAATTCCTTATTTCATATTTTTTCAATAATTTCATTCATTTTTTATTAATTTTCATTCATATTTTCATTAATTTGACATTATTCATTCATTTTCCTTATTCAATTTTTCAGTTTTACAGATATTTTCCCGTTGTTTTGTTCAATTTTATTCATTTTCTTTTATCGATATTTTATTCAGATTTTCATTCAATTTTCATGCATTTATTGTTCATCCGTTTTTCACTTTTAATTGATTTTTCTTTCATTATTTTTTATTTTATTAATTCACTAACTTCTTTAAAGTTGGTTATTAATTTACATTTCATCTGTTATATTGATATATATTTAACAAAAAGTGTTGCATATCTGAGATTCCGACCTATTGGATTTAAACGACGGGGTTTTAGCTCAAACAGAAATTACTATGATTGTTTTAAACTGGTGTATAAAAGAAGGAATACTCAGCGGTTTATGGAGAAATTAATTATACAGACCTACACTGTTTAAGCCGTATATTTTATTGTGAAAGTGTTAAATACATAATGCACAACAGGTGGGTTTCCCTAACGTGATTCCCATTAGAATAAATTGGTTCTTATTATCTACGTGAACCGCCCTACAAAGTTGTGCCTTGTTAATTTAAACAGGACTAGCTCATTCCATTTTAGAGTCATTTCTTGTCTACATCGCCTCTTAGAGGGAACACTCTTTAACTAATATTTTATTACAATTTTATTTAAGGCCTTAATCCAATTTATTTTAAAGAGACTGTTTAAAAATGTTTATCTGAATGACCGCCTTGGATATTTCGCTTTTCTCCTGAATGCACGTGCGCTTGATTTTCCGGTATCACTTACGTCGTCTTTAAAACTGTGCTAGTTTTTAGCATTCCTATTGGAATAATTTAAGAAATAAATTGTGTTAGGTATTAATTACCTGGTATGATTATCGAATTGTTCACTGACGTTTAATGCCCAGGTTTGGCTATTAATCGCCAGATGTCAACCTAGTCTTTTTTTTTCAGTTCCAATGGGCGACCGTCTCCGTCGCGTACTCAATCAGTTCTAATTCGCGTACTCGTCCGATGTGAAGGATTTTTGTTTGCTTTTAGTTGCAATTTTTCTCTAAAAACCACATCGTACAGCTTGAATCAAATATCATCATCATCGTCGTCATCATCGTCGTCATCATCATCATCGTCATCATCATCATCGTCATCATCGTCATCGTTACAATAATAATAATAAAATTATAATAATAATAATAATAATAATAATAATAATAATAATAATAATAATAATACTATTTACTTATTTATTTATTCATTTTCAAAAGTTCTTTGAATGTTTAATATGGATTATTATTTATTTTTACGGTTATATTACTTATAATGAAACCAGTCGAAAACTAACAAAGTACAGTATTACATTGTCGTTTCTTTCACGTTCAAATTAAGGTGTTATTTACCGTAAACATGTAGCACGCTTCGGAATGACCGAGCCTATATTGGCGAAAGTAATAGACATGTCGCCAACGAATTTTTAAGGAGATAGTACTGGTACAACTCGTTTTATATTTGGCGAGACGGTACAATATTTTGTTTTTAATGTCAGTAAAAAATCATTTCGTACCGTGGTTTCTATTATATTTTATACGTCTGTATTTATAGTTCCATAATTCTGATACCATGTTACAATATATATTTTAATAATTGCACAGTACGCAAGGTTTCATATAAAATTTCCTTAAAATCATTTCGTTCGTAATAAGAAAGTTTGAATTGAATTGTATAGAAGAATGAATGATCGGATGTAGAGACGAAACGTGTTAGCAGTGAATATGATATGATTCCATTAAAAACAAAAACAGAAAACAACCTATCATTTTTACTTATTTTTTTACTATTAAATGTTAATAAACGAATAAATAGATGTAAAGGAGAAACGAAAGCAAGAGTAATAAATTTAATATAAAAATATAGGAATGGCAAACATCGTCAACTAAAGAGGAAAAAAATTCAGTAGCTTAGTAAAGAGTGATAGCTATTTGTGACTAGCGGTTAATTAAGACAATTTAAGTGAAATATACTTCAAATATTGTTAAATCTTAAAACGTATGGACACTTTAGTATGGACGTACAGGCAAAAGTGTGTGGGCAAAAATAGGGGGGACTAGTTTTGAAAGCCAATATATCATAATTTTTTTGCAGGTTTCCGACTACTTTTTGATTGTATTTAAAAGATTAAAGACTAAAGTTAATTTCCTAAAGGAAAAAAAATATGTGTTGCCATGAAAAATAAGTTATGAAAAATGTTTTCACGGCGAGCTAACCAATTCAGCTAACTTTTGAATTTAAATAAATTCTTTGTAAAAATCCTTTAAAAGATAAATATTATTTTTCTGGGGCTATTTCAAAGATAATTAGTAAAGTAAAGGCATAAGGTACACAAATTAAATGAAAATAACAGCTTGTTTGTGCAAAAAACACTTAATTAGCCCTCAAAAATCAAGTAATTTACCGTTCGCCAAAAATGCAACAAACTAAAAAAATGTAAACACGATTATAAAGAGGCAAAACATTTCATCTAATCGAAACGCTGTTGCAAAATGAAGTCATGATATTAAAAAGAGGTAGGAGTGTCATATTTATTTTTCCCCCAGACATGCATCCATACATTCCTATTCTGAATGTTTGTATCAATTTTTATCATTTTTTAATTTAATTATTTTTTATGTTACTGTTTTTAAATTATTTTTTTAATTATAGTTCGAGATTATATAAAAATTATCTAACGCCGAAAGTTTTACATTCTAGCGAACAAGGAAATTATTATAATCGTGCATATAAAAATTATGCGAACTCTGTAATTAAAAAGATAGTAGAAATATTTTTGCTATTATAATTTTTTTTGTGTGTGAAAATATTAAAAAGCTTACTTCAATGGTAATATCGATAGTTCGAGAAATTCATGTTTCTTCGAGTTATATCGAATTCATTAATACGGACTTTAGGGGCTTTTTTCATGTTTCTGTAAAAATTATTGTTTTATTGTTACAAATTACGATGCTTTATTTATATAAAAAAGCAAAAATAGATTTTTGCGTTTTTATATACTACTGAAAATTATAACTTTAGTTAAGGTATTTTTGTTTAAAGAAATATTAAATTCATTAATACGGACTTTGGGGGCTTTTTTTCATGTTCCTGTAAAAATTATTGTTTTATTGTTACAAATTACTATGCTTTATTTATATAAAAAAAGCAAAAATAGATTCTTGCGTTTTTATTTACTACTGAAAATTATAACTTTAGTTAAGGTTTTTTTGTTTAAAGAAAATAATCGATTTTCACTCAGATGTAAATAAAAATAATTAGCTCATAATATTCCGCGATTATTATTTGATAAAGACTTAAAATTCCATTAACATTAGTTAATTCTCTGACTATTGGTGTGTTTTTAAGTAAAGGGGGGGTCAACATGTTTATACGTTTCGAACATCAATATTCATTTTGCCCGTACCTATTAGTATGTATGATTGTGTGATTAAAATATACGACTTTAAAAAAACAGGTATTTATTAAGTAAAAAAATAGTGTGTTTTAGAAGCGGCGAACTTTAAATTAATATAAATCACAGGAAAATAGTTTATTATACCAGATGTAAGATATATTTCTGGCATTAATTATAAAATGCCTGCAGCTTGCGCGTATGTGACGTAATCTAGAGTGCCATTTTTACTAACAGTACGCATTAATATGTATACAAACCTTGTGTATCGCTTTATTGCAGTTCAAAATGTTTTTAATTTTGAATTGCTAGGAAACGCAGAATAGTGAAATTTGGTAGACTGGAAGAGCATAACAAGGTAATATATTTCCCAGATTTTTGTGGCATTTGAACTATTATTCGGGAAATTATATTAAGTTTTCTATTTTCTGATAATTTTAAGTCTCACTTTATTGCAGGTTTTACAAAATGCCTATAAATGGTAGAGTGAGACTAGTTAAAAGGAACCTGTTGTGTCAGGCCTTACAGTAGGTGTATCTCTCATAGATCTAGCCAAGGAGTTTGGAAGAGATTGAAGAACATTGTCTTCATTCGTTAAAAATCCAAACATCAAACCAAGGAAGGACAAAAACACAAGAAGTCAGTTTCTGCTCGTAATGTTAGTAAAATTCGCCATCAACTTATCAAGCAGCCGGGCAGCAACACTGCTGCTATATTTGACAAAGCTGCAATTACTTCCTTGTCCAGAAAAAGGCACTGCAATGACTTAAACGAAATAGCAAGAAGTCCATAGCAAGACCTGTTTTAAACCAAACTCATAAGAAAAACCTTTGGCTTGGTTTCAGGAATACATGAACACTAGCATTAAAAATGTTCTTTTCACTGATGAAGCCAAAGCAACCCTTGATGAACCAGATAGGGAGTTGAAAGGTGTCATTTTTGGAAATTTTGGAATTATCTTCGATGAACTAATTGGACTATTTCGAGTGCCAGAAGGTGTAAAACTGAAAATTTTGTTTTATATTTTACTTTTAAATGAGCTTTAAATGGCTGTATGGCCTTCCATTGGCGCGTTACCGAAAACTGATTTTATGCAGGACAATGCGCCATCCTACTCAGCCAAGGCTACGACATCATAGCTGAAGTTATAAGGTATTAGTGGAGAAAATTTGATGACATGACCACCTTGTTCTCGAGATTTTATTATTAGCATAAAACTATATGGCAGAGTATTATTTTCTTCATATTTATTAGTACTTATTAAGTTATCTCATTTGGACTAGTTCTTTATTTAAAATGCATCGGACACTAGTTTCATAAAAGTATAAATAAACGTATATTCGTCGTTTATCATTGAGCAGCTCTGGTCAAATTAGAAAAATGAAGTTTTTGAAGGAGGTGTTCTATGTTCGTCGAACGATGAACTTTGGAGAAAGATTTTCGAAGTTTCCTATAGCATCACATCATTTCAAATCCTCCGATTGGCATCATCATTTGACAAGAGGCAATTCGAAGATATTCCGAAGCATGGGAGTTATGTTCATAAATGAACTTTTCCTTACACAATATAATTGAAAATTCGTTATTGTTTTTGGTTAATATTGTTACTAGATGTGTTCTTCATTTATTTAGAAGTTAGAATATTGATTTATTTCCAAATATATACATGTTTAAACACTTGCAATAAAGTGATACACACTTAAAATTACCAGAAAATAGAACAATTAGCATAACTTTCAAAAAAGTTTGTTTAAATTACACAAGAAATCAGGCAGATAAGGCACTTTGCTATGCTCTTTCGGTGTACCAAATTTTACTTTTCTGCGTTTCATGGCAATTTCCAAATTAAAAATAATATATACCGACAATAAAAAGATACACAGAGTATATATATATATATATATACACACACACACATATATATATATATATATTATAATTATTCAGTAATACCAAACAAAGGTTTATATTTCCTGCTTTCGTAATAATCAGAGTAATAATTCTTGCGGGTTGTGAGATTTGAACCTCGCTTCCAAGCCACCTTTTACTTTATAAACTTAGCCTATACCTCAAGGCCACCAAATATTTGACAGCGGAATGAAGGGAATTAAATCTAATAAACGACGAATTCAGCGGAATACAATGACAACCTGGATAGTAAATATTGTATAGACGTTAGTTGATTGCGTCAGTAATACCTTTGCAAACAGTGCCCATCCTTAAGTATTCTTTGAGGGGTTGGATAATGTTAATTTAAATGATTATTATTTATTAATACCTACAAACACAAGTGTTTCATGTTTACGCAGTGGGTGATTTTTTCTTTTGAGACAGCGAACTTCAAATATGTTCCTAGATTGCAGATTTGATTATCGTTATCTTGAGTTCAGCTTGGTTTGGTCAGTCCTCATAATAAAGCCAATGAGACCCGAGTACTGTTTGCAAATTTTCATGATAAAATCAATTTACAAAGAGAAGCAATTGATGAACGAATAATGTCACAAGATGAACTTGTCAACTGACCACCTTGTTCGTGCTATTTAGCCCCGTTATATCATTTTTTATGTTATGTAAATTTACATGTATGACCTTACGAAACAGACATAACAAAATACTTGGAAGGCCACATTCAACGCATTGTTGCTGAAATACAACTAAATTTAATGCGTAGATTTTGTTAAAATAGCATTTTTACATTACTCCATATACGCACAAATTTTATTTAATCATAAATTTGGAATTATAAATTATAAAAATTATTCATAGGAACAAACAACATATTTTTATGATAAAAATACACTTGAGTGGTTTATTTTAATTTAAAGTTCGCCGCCTCTAATAAAACACATTTCGTATACAGGAAAAGAGAGACTGGCAGCGATTACTTAGTTGTTGTTTTTTTTTAAAGAAAAATAGAAATAAGGGTAATGGAAATAAATAATCTTAAAACCGTACAATAAAAAAGTAAAACAAACAAACAAGCATAAAACTAAGAAGACAGTTCCACCCCTCCACACTACCAGACAAAAAAATAAAAAGCAGAAACAAGCAGAAACAATGTATTATATCTTAGTATGTCCCAAAATAAAACAGAATCCTTCAACCAATGCTTTCTGTTTCCCACCCGTCAACCAATCAGATTGAGTGACTTACATAGCGGAAGTTGCGCAGTCTGCGCACTTTGTTAGCCATTTTCACGCATCGCATCCGTTACTTCTGCCTCTGTGTTAGTACGTTATTACTGCCGGTTGGCTGCCTGCGAAGAACGAGTTTAGTCTTTCCAACGCAGAATCCATCATACCCCGTACCACCACTTTCCATTCTTGTTGACCTCCCCTCCCGGTTTGCTTCTGTATACGTTCTACTCAAAAGAGTTTTCCCATCAGGTTTGAGTTACTATCATTTCAATAGCAACACTTTTAACTTTTGTTCACACTTCATTGGCGAAGGACAGTAATTTTATTCTTACAACATTGTCGACAGGGTCGAAGTAGAGTAATAAACATCCGATCTCTGCGTCGAGTTCAGTTCAACATATTTATGGATATTTACACCGATAAATGGGCAATGAGATTTGCCCGAAGGTGGGCTTAGTTTTTATGAATATCTTCCATTTTAACGAAGCAGACTTATGTTCGAATTTTTATAGATACATAGATATGTTAGATTTTTGTCGAGGAAGATCGCTATCAACCAATTGGCATTATATACTGTATTGTTAAACAATAATTCTAAACGTAAGAGTATACGACGTTACGGAGACAGTACGAGGAATGTGTGATTTTATAAGGCCATATTGAATGAATTACTGAATTATAACACTTACAAAAAACGATTACCAAGGTGGTTAGCCTAATTACAGCATTGTAGATAAGATTACTACGCGATCTCTCTTTCTATCTATATCTCTCTCTTTCTATCTCTCTTTAGCAAGAGCCCTCGGCTTTATTCGTCGTAAAATACGTAAAATTATTAGATTAAACATTTAATATCGCTAGGAACTTTGTAATACTGTAAAATAAAAGAAGCAAGACACATCTCCAACTGTATTTAAGAAATGCAACTAATTATTACAAAAAATTATATACTCGTTTAAGCGTGTTTTGTTTTCTTACTTATACACTGTATATATGTTGTTAGGTGTAAGGTAGAGAACACAGTGTATAATCATTCAAAGCAATTAAAAACGAATTTATATTAGGAAGAGGTTATATGACTAAAGTTATGAGTTGAACATTTGTTACAATGTTAGCAGTTAAAAGAATGCAAATGTAACTCAACGTTTTTCAAGTGATGAGCATCTGCGCCAATCATTATTATATACGGCTTAGATCTCATGGATAGGCCTGACATAGTCAAGGATTTATACGTACGAATTGTTGGATCGACAGTTTGAATTAAATTTGTTCCGAGTTAATCCATACGACCTAATATTCACTAATATACTAAAAATGTGTATTCATCTGCCATTGCTTCATATTAAAATTGCAGGGTAGATTATACACACACACACACACACACACACACACATATATATATATATATATATATATAGAGAGAGAGAGAGAGAGAGAGAGAGGGAGAGAGAGAGAGACATAGATAGATAGACGTGATATACTTATCAAACCTATATATATATAGTCCCCAATCTGATAGGTCTTGATCTGTCATCTAAGCTTCAATTTCTGACACATCGAGGAAATGTTCTATCCCTCTACCTGTTTTAATGGTGGTGGATCCGAGGACTATAAGCTATGTTACTCTCTTGACGTAAATACCAAAAAAAAAAAACCTTGCGAGTAGCAAAGTCTAACCCTCAGACAGTACAGATCCCTAGATATAATGAAGCCTTCTATAATAATTTCTTCCTCAGAGCTGCTAGACTTTGGAATACCCTTACAGATTCCTGCGTCCCTACTGTACTGACAAAAACTAGAATGCGTCTGTCTGTTTATTAAAATCTTTGTGAAACACAGTATCTGAAGCGTTCCAAAATAAATACTCCTTGTGTTATTAATTCTTCTTGAATAGATTGGATGGGATTGCAAATTATTATGATCGATGAACATGCATTCAGGGCCTGAAAGTTACCTTTCTCTGTTACAGATATTGACTATATGAGACTGTAAGAAAAACTCCTGTCATAAATGCGCGTCAGAAGCAGAGATGCATAATTGAAATAATTCATGCAACGTGCAGAAAACCGATCAATATTCAGCAGGGCCTGGTAAATGTTTATAAAGTCGATACAGTAGATGTAACCACTATTACGAGATTGATTCGTTGATTTGAGTGTGGCGATGGAGTGATACACCATGCACAACCACCACCTCATCACTGACAAACGTTCATTTAAAATCGTCGTGACTATTTAGAAAAATAAATTCTGGAGCATAAAAGTCATTCGGTTTAATGTAACCACTTACGTCTTCGTAGCTCCAAAACTCTTCTCATAGAAAACTATGAGATAGTATTTCTGGAACGATGTCGTATTAAGTGAATGTTTAAGAACAAAAAAAAATCTTATCATTATTGTAACAATTATCTATGTTTATCATGTCGACACACCGGATCACGCAGCACCACCGCAGTTAAGTAACGTTAACCTGGCTAGTACCAGATGGGTAACCATTTGGGAATTGTAGGCGCTGTATTTGCTCTTCGCGTATCTCGACATCGTCTCCAGTCGTCCTGTACCTCAACTTGCAACGGGTATTAAACAATGCAGACTCAGGAGAAGTGTGGTTGGTGATTGCACAATTTTTGCAACAAAAATTTGACGAGCAAGCACCCTTACAATGTCTATCCATAGTCTGTAAAGATTGAAGGGAGCTACAATATTATCGAAAATATAACATAGCTAAAGCAGCACATTTGGTTTGCGTAAGGTCGAACATACAGTGCCACAAAGTTCAAACCGACGTTTTATTTTCAGTCTACCAAAATGAAGTTTTTTAAATGGAAGGCGGTGCGATCTGTATTATTTGGTTGCAATATGCTACTGAATGTCCTACAACACGAAAAGATCGGTCTCCCATCACCAACAGGGGTACAACCTTTATTCTAGGAATTTGAATGGACAATGCTGCCCCATCCATCGTAATAACTAGGCTTTGCACCATTAGATATAACTATGGTCGATCGCTTTTAAAAATTCAAAGTAAATTAAGTTAAATGTAGTGTAGTATTAAATGTTGTAGTTCCTGCATTTGCAGTTTTTGATTTCGACAATAAGGTTTCTGAATTCGACAGAAAAAAAAATCTCTGAATTAACCAAGATACAGTTAAAGACGCTTGTAGGTAACATGGAACGAAACGTTGTGTTAACATGAAAAGAGTAGTTCACGTAATCCTAGTACTGCAAAATGTGATACTGATTTTGGACGTTTAGTATGATGAACTTTTCAAGTCAAATATTTTTTTTCTTTTATAAAAGAATATAAACACTTTTGAACGATTGAGGAAGAGTTACCATCAATAACAATGGTTATAATTGTTGATAATTTTAATGTAAGTTGAGATTATTCGTCCATGTTAATAAAATGTGGTGAAAAATACCCATATTACCTAAACTAATTGAAAGTAAAACGATAGTTACGTCTTGTGTTAAGTTGCGGAATGATAATTATTTAAGCATTATCCTTTTGCATACATATGATTTGTTTCTGGCTGTAAGCAACACACAAGCATTCGCTTCTAACTATAATACACGTACCTTTCTGGCAATCGTCAGATAGGTAGATTGAATATTGCACTGGACTAATTACATCATACGCATTGATAAATCTATATCGTTTACTCTTTTGCACGGATGGGATGCTACAAATGCAGCAGTTTAGTTTTACAGACATGTGCTTGCCCACGTATCATAGCAACCGCGGAATATGCATCTTAATGAAAGGAAAAATAAAGAGTGGGTGCATGAAAATCAAATTTCGATTGTTACAGTTGGTCAAAATAGTTCAGAACGCTGAATACTCACTATGGAAAACTAGTTAAGCTTTTACAATATAAAACCTCATTGGCAATTAGGGTAGTAGTAGTAGTAGTAGTAGTAGTAGTAGTAGTAGTAGTAGTAGTAGTAGTAGTAGTAATAATAATAATAATAATGATGATAATAATAATAATAATGATAATGATGATGATAATAATAATAATGATAATGATGATGATGATAATAATAATAATAATGATAATGATGATGATAATAATAATAATAATGATAATGATGATGATAATAATAATAATAATAATAATAATGATAATGATGATGATGATAATAATAATAATAATAATAATAATATGGTACTATAATAGTAATATAATATTGTAAGAAAAAAATGTTTGCCAATGTATCAAATATTTGAAAACACTCAAGTTACGAGGTACTTTAAATAAGTATTCATACATTTTTGTATGGGTATTTTATTGATAGTACACACATGAAACTCTAGTCCTATTCGCTGCAATGCATTGTTGTACCGTTCCAACAATTTCTCGTGGGCCCTATCGAAGTCCTCTCGTGTGACCCTCGTCACAGCCTCTTTCATCTCCTCAATTGTGCCACACCACAGCGTCTACTGTTTTTCTTGAACTTAGGCAATGGCCCAAATTCAAAGAGATAAATGGCATGCCAATGAGGAAGGTGAAGAACTGTCTAGTTGCCCATCTTTGTCATGACAACCTCTTCCTTTCTGATATTTTATAAACACCCTTGGGGCAGGATCGCGCAAATCTTCCGCATCTTTATTTAATATTTTAAAGTTTCTGGGGATTAATTGCGTGTACAGTTCCCACACTGACATCAAACTGTGAACTTATTGTCTTTATAGACACACTATTACATTATATATTTAACCAATCAATTCTAGTGTTTTGACTTCCTTATTCCTTCCATACATTTTCACGCTCTTCATCATCCCCTACAGAATCGATGCCGTCCTTGTACATCTCATGCTCCTTAAAAACTGAAGCCAAATTCATGCAAATCTGAAGCATTTTTCCAATTTAAAACAGAATTTTATAGCATATCGTTCTTCTAAACGTTCCCCCATCCAGATTGAATTTTCGAAAAAAAAGTATTCTTTAGTAGATTACTGTAGCTGTTACTTATAACGTGAAATCATAAGAAATGGGTAGTCATTTCAGAAGATATATAGAAATTACATACCGAACTTTTAGAATCTACGGCAATTCTAAATGCTTGTACAAAAGTGCCTGGAAAATTCTTGAAGGCACCTCGTATTTGTAAGTTTAAATGTATTCCGTATAATGTAACTCTTACAAGCATACAAACATATTAGTTTAAAACTGCCACAAAATCTTGCTGTCTCACCATGTATCTCTAATGCTTACCAGAATTTATTCACATTAAGAACAACATAACTTTGATTTAAAACTTCTTTGACCTAGTACAATTAGGCTAATCTTCGTGTCCAGGAATATAAATTATTTTGAATTTCTAGAATGTTAACACTTTACTAGATTAACAATGCTAGTTCTTGTATTTCCTTTTTGATCCATTATGTAATCAAGTAAGCATTCCACTTTTTACTTGATTAATAAAGTAAAAACACACACACACACAAATAACAAATAAACCAGTGACTTTAGTGTGGAGGATTACGCAGATAACTAGATATCAAAAATTCAAGAAATACATATATTTTAAAAATTAACATCAATTTTTCTTATTGTGTGACCTTTATCTAAACTTGTGCTAAATTCTTCCAAGATTTGTTAAGCTTAACTTATTTCAAACTGATATAAATTATTGCACAGTAAAAAAAAGTAAATTAGAAGAAACATCATTTATATTTGTGCATCTATGTTACTGCTCTATTTTTATAGTATTTACAAATTGCACTTAATTTTTACGATATTTTTAGTGATATAAATTTCTGCGCAGTAAAATAATTAAATGAAAATAAAAATATGTTTTCTTATTTCGAATTATGTAATGAAGTACAAATTCCATTATTTACTTGATTATTAAATTTAAAAAAAACGGTGACTTGAAACTGACTTTTTTGTGGTGAGAGTAAGGCAAATAATTAGACTCTAAAAATTAAATTAATCTATTAAAAGCTTATATGATAAATAAAATTAAAAATTAAAATTATCATTTGTTTATTAAGCGGGCATTTAGGCAATTTACTCCACCTCTATATGCCACAATTTATACATTTTTTTTCTCGGGAATCTAAGCGATTGCAAACTTATGTAGCAGATTGAAAAACAATAATAACAAAAATGTACATGACTTTTATCGTCGGGGATCTGTTTTCAATTATAACATTCTACTAAATTGAACAGGTACTTTGTGACTATCACCGCGAAAAATAGTGCGACTCCCTCACGCGACCTATGTTTATTTTCGTCTAAAAAAAACGCTTAGGGTTTTTTTTTTTTTTTTTTTTTTTTTTTTACTTTTTTCTAACTCGATGACGACTTTTGAAGGTTTTCGAGTACGTTGTAAATGGATATCACAGTAATGTCTTATTTTGCGTCGGAAAAAAAATTTCCAGAAATATTCAATTCAAACGAAATTTGATACCACTTGCAACTGTATAAAAACCCCGTTTGTAGATTATGAGTAAAAACATCGGACAATTCCACGGGTTTAACTTTACTGTAATTTACTGTAATTTCACTGTAACACATTTTCCGTGGAAATTTGCAAAAGGTTCATTCTTCGAGTGGCATTTTCTTATAGTTGGGATTCTTTCAAGCGGGACGACACGGATGAAATAGAGTAGGTGAGATAGATAAGGAGATAGAGAGATAAAGAGAGAGAGAGAGAGAGGTGGAGGGATGACAGGGGTTAAGAAACTTTCCTTCCTATTCTCCTGCTTTCTTTAGACGGGGATAAACTCTGGTCGCGTGAGAGAGTCGCAATATTTTTCTCGCTGATGGTCACAAAATACATATTCAATTTAGTCGAATGTTATAATTGAAAACTGATCCCCGACGGTAAAAGTAATAAAAGATTATATATATATATATATATATATATATATATATATATATATATATATATATATATATATATATATATAATTTGATAGTTAAGTTTGTAATCCATGAGATTATCGTGAAAAAAGAAAAAGTGTGAATTGTGGAATTTAAAGGTGAGGGTTGATTCCCTAAACATCCACTGTTTATTGTGTGATCTTAATAACAGGCTCGTTATAAATATTTACTTCAATATTTTTTCAAAGTTTAACTTTTTTTTAAAACTGATATAAATTATTACATATCATATTGAAATTAGTACAAATTCCAACACATTTCAGGTGAAAACATTATTACCTACTTACATATCATGTTGAAATTAGTACAAATTTCAAGACATTATTACCTACTTAAGCGTCACGTTGATATTACTAAAACCATACAATACTTTCATTGATTAGAGATCTTTAAAATTTACACATTTCAGGTGAAAATAGTATTGACATTTACATGTCATGTAAGAATTAACAAAGATTCAAACGCATTGCATATGAAAATATTATTCCCTAATTAAGTTTCATGTCAAAATACGTTTAAACAAATGGTGTTTCTATTGATTAAATATCATTTAAACCTACGCATTTCAGGTGATAACATTATTACTTACTTAAATGTCATGCTGAAATTAGTACAAATTCCAACGTATTTAAAATAAAAACATTATTATTATTATTATTATTATTATTATTATTATTACTATTTTTATTATTATTATTATTATCGTTGCTATATCTTAACCTTTTTATTATCTATTTTATTTTCATTATTTTGCTATTTCGGTCGGCAATGCACATAGTTTGTTGATTCCTTGCCAGAGAGAATTACGAAAGTCTTTGTATAGGCTATTTGGTATAAATATAATTTCATCTTAATATATATATATATATATATATATATATATATATATGTATATTAATATATATATACATATATATATATATATATATATATATATATATATATAACTAGAGTATGAGTAAAGAGTAGAGGGAAGACGTATGCATATGATTGAGCGTTATGTTGTGAGCTTATGTGGCGATTTCGCACAGCCTGTTCCTAAAATCAATCAATCACTGTACCTGATAATAGGTCCTGTAATCAACCACCACGCCCTATAGGCACAAGCGCCTGCATGGGATGTACGTGACTGTGAATATGTTTATATTTTCTCTTTCTTCCTCTTCAATTCTGTATTTCTTCTTCCAGTTCTTTCATTCTCTCATTATCTCTCTCTATTTTTTTACCTGCCTTTCTCTTTCTCTGCCTGTCTGCTTTTAGCTCTCTCTCTCTTTCTCTTTCTTTCTCTTTCTCTTTCTCTCTCTCTCCCTATATATATATATATATATATATATATATATATATATATAGCAACGGAATCTTAAAGTATTTGGTACGCAGCCAAGGGGTTCGAAGTTGTAAATGCCCCCTTCAGATGAATCGATACCAATCTACTATAAATAATATTGCAAATCGATAAGGAACCAAACTTCTGGTCGAGTGCCGGCTGCACCCACTTTCTCGCTAGCGGGGTAGGGTAAAAAGTGGTACGGCTCATTGTGTAACAAAAAAAAACGGTGGCATTTATCGATATGTGAAGCCCTTCAATGATCGGAACTCACTCTTCCCACTTAACGCATGCGTGTTAAGGACGTTGGTTACAGTAATGCTATTTTAATCCATTCTGAATCTCTTTTGAATTTTTTTTCTATTTTACTTCGGCGATTTGGTTATTTTTCTTTACGTTTTCTCTGATTTATGTGGCACTTTGAATCTAGTTTTACTAAACTGCTTATCATAACACCTGGCGACAGGCACACACAGAATCACACGTAGACAAAATTCTTACTTTCGAGCTTTGAATAATCTCTGACAGTTTATTATAAATGTTCCAAGAAATGATATATGTATTTGACATTTTTCAATACATGTGGTAATTCTAAGTATCCTGAAATCACAGAGGCAAAGGTGAATTGGTTAGTGATTTCGAACCTCTTGACTGGCAGTAATTATCACTTCCCACGCTGAAGATTAGGTAAATATAAAACAGTACTTTCTGTAGGTAGAAAAATAATTGTTAGTATTTATATGGAAAATATGATATTTATACTAACATGGCCACCCAGCACTGGCCGGATTGACATGAAGTTCCTTTTTACTATATCTAAGGTTATTTATCATTTTCATTATGCGCGACAATTAAAAAATAAAAGAACGGATAAAAACATGTAAATGTAATCGTCCAACAAAGAAGTACGTGATACCGGATTTCGACAGAAGGGATACAAAGAGAAGAAACTAATCTCCGGATATTGAGCACTTTTCGTTGTCTGTGCGTTTAAAAGGACACCCTCCTCCCCCCAAAAAATGAATTAAAAAAAATGAACCAAAACAACTTTTGTTTCAATTTAAATAACAGCGAATGTCTGAACGACCGGAAAAAAAAAAAAACACTTAATATATTTTTTTTTAATTATTTTGTAAAGGCAATTTATTCACTGGCTATTTTTTTCGTAACTAAAGAAATTTTCTATTACCGTTTTTTATGGGGGGGGGCTTTTTCGATTTGCTTTTTTTAGTGGGGCGGGTGTTTCTAAAAGTGTGCCTGAAGTTTTTATTCGAAGCGCTCAAAGTTTCTGGATGGCCGTTTCAAGGATATGAAAAACAAACAAGTGAGATTTTTCAGTTTATTCATAAATGATTTTTATTTGAATGCAAAAAAAAACATGTTTCTATCTACAGGGAATTATTTCCTTTAGTGAGAAACTTATTGAGATTACCAAATTATTTTATTTAATGAAGTGTCTAGGAGGAGATACCTCTTCGTGTTTTAAAAACGTCGATGTCAGAAATAAAATATATTATCAATTAAATTTTAATTTAAAGTTAATTAAATAACAATTTAAATAGAACATTTAAAACAAATCTCTCGCTAGAAACATAAAATAACATACCGCTCTTTAGTAAATCGATTTTCCTTAATGCACTATGCAAATGAGTTGGGATCTTTATTGTATATTTTGCATAAATCAAACTATATATAGAAATAAATGAAAGAGTAAAGTAGCAGACCTTTTGTATATAATAATCACATTGTGAACAAACAAAAAACAGACAATATAACGAATTTATATATATATATATATATATATATATATATATATATATATATATATAATGATTGATTCAGATTGATGAATAATATTCACTCAATTTTTGTATTTATATACTCATAATTTTCCTGTTTGGAAATTCATTATAATCTTTTTGGATTTATGTGTTTACTTGCGCGCAATGACTTAATTATGTTATTATGTAGATACCCATTATAAACGTAAAGAATAGATATTGTTTTGCAATTATTGTATATGTCTACATAACAAATATGTTTTAAAAATACTCTACACGATGCAATAGTGCTAAGTAGCAAATACAGGTATATTTATCGCTCAAAAACAGAAATTCAACACCTGGTAATCTTTAAATTATACGCATACGCTCTTGTATGTATATATATATATATATATATATATATATATATATATATATATATATATATATATATATGGTGATTGTTACTTCTTGACAGAAGAAGACTGTCTTTCCCTTGCTTATTGTGGATTACTCAATCATTTATTGTTTATTATTCAATCATTTTCATGTATTTGTGAAATTGTTTTTTCTTTTTTTTTAATTATATACACATGTATACACTTATACACACACACATATATATACACGTGGAGATGTGATCAAGATGCATCAATTCCTATTTTCTGTGCGAACGAAGGTGGCTCTTCAGATCATCCCTGCTCTTACACAGACTGTTGCAAAGGTCACACTTACACTGAGATTGAGGGATGCAAACTGGTGCTGCTCTACTGTGGACGCTCATATGATGCTTCAGGCCTCCACTCGATTTACATACGACAGAGCAAACAGAGCATCTGTGCCCTGCAAAGTTTTCCTTATCAAAGAAAGATTGATCTCCATGTGAACGCGTATGGCTAGCCAGACCAGCTCCGGATAAATTCATTTTACCGCACAAATCACAGGTGTGATTCTGCATGAACGCCTCCGACAGACCTGATATATCTGACAGATTTTTCTTCCGGATATCACGCTTCATCTTTGCATGCTCATATGTTTTCTTCTCCAAACTATCACAGCCATGATAGATCAAGGAGCGCAACTTTTTACGATCATTGGAAGCACTTTCCCAACTGAACATGTCAATACCAAGACCTTTAAGATTATCTTTGATGTTATCCTTAAAGCGTTTCCTCGGTTTGTGTTGTGGACGCTTTCATTGTGTAATTTCACCATAGAACAGGACCTTTGGCAATCTATCGTCATCCAACCTTGCCAGATGTCCAACCCACCTCATCTGGTTGCGTATAATCAACTTCTCGATACAAGATACATCAGCCCGCATGAGAACATCACCATCAGATATAAAAGTGCTCCACCTGATGCCCAGAATGTGTCTCAGGAATTTCTGGTGTACTCTCTCCATTACTTTTATGTGTCTACCATAAGTTGTCCAGGCCTCAGAAGCGTAAAACAGGGATGGTAAAATACAAGATTGATAGCCACTGATCTTTGTATGAATAGTTAATACCCCTGTCAGATCTTACTCGCTTATCTAAGCCACCAAAAGTCTTAGTGGCACGCCGTATCCTATAGTTGACCTCAGCATCCAGGGTTCCATCTCTGGCGAGAGTACTACCCAAATACACAAATGTGTCAACCACGGCAAGTCTCTGGTTGTTGACAAAGATATTTGTTTCCACATACAACTACCGGATGGAGGTGTGAACATGACCTTAGTCTTCTTAAGACTAATAGTAAGCCGCAAAGACGCACAGCCCCTCCCCACGAAAACAGATCCATGATACCCTGCATATCCCTCTCACCAGGTGCCACGAGATCGGCGTCATCCGCATAAAGCAATTCACAAACCAGGTGCTGAAAGCTCCTTGTAGAAGCATGAAAACGACGAAGATCAAAGACCCTACATGTGGTTCTGAAACGCAAACAAAAACCTAGAGAACATTCTCTAAAGGCATACGATAACATAGTTGCAAAATAAATTGAAAAAAGTATAGGTGCTAGGATATCACCCTGCTTCACACCATTGTCAACCGATATGGGTTCCGACAGGCGTCCGCTGAAGTTCAGTCGAGCCTTCATATTAGTTTGGAGCTCCCTGAGTAATCGTAGAAATTGAGGTGGGCATCCCAACTTTCCCAGAATTATCCATCGGGCACTTCTGTTCACCGTATTAAAAGCCTTAGTCAAATCAACAAAAACCTGATAAAGCGGAACACGGTGTTCAGTACATTTCTTGTGCAACTGTGGAGGAGAGAAGATCATGCCCGTGGTTCCTCTGCCCGGACGAAAGCCACTTTGGCTTTCTGGAATGACGGATGGACAAATATACTTTAACAATCTATTGAGTAGAACTCTGAAAAATACTTTGCCAACTGCTTCCAACAAACTTATCCCACGATAACTTCCATAGTCGGTCCTTGGCCCCTTTCCCTTGTACAGTGATATAAGAATTGCATCAACCCAATCCTGATGGATGGAAACCCCCCTCCAGAATCAGTGATAAGACGAAGAATTTCATGAACAAGTTTATCACCCCCATGTAAGAGGACTTCCACAGGACTACCATCAAGCCCTGGAGCCCTCCCAACGTTCACTTCCTTGATTGCATCTCTAATTCCATTTTCAGATGGGAACACAGACACTTCATGGGTAAGCTTCTGTTGTGATAAAAATTCATTGATGACGTCCTCATCAACATTAGAGGGGTTGTCAAAGGGATCAAAATAATGCTCGGTCCAACGAAGGAGAATCTTGTAGGGATCCTTTATAAGGCCAATTCCATCACTTGATAGTAGGGGAGACGTAGATAGTGTTTGAGGACCAAAATCTTTTTTTAAGAAAATGGTACATGCGTTTGAGGTCTTTACAATCAAAAGCCATCTGGATTTGGTTGGCGAGTTTAGCCTACCACTGATTCTTCAGTTGGCGGAGTCGCTTTTGGAGAATACCCTTGTTTGCTTTAAGTGACTGTCGGAGGGATTCTCGACCTCCATGAGAGGCAGACCACATCTTATGGTGCAACTCATTTTTAGCACTTAAGAGTTGAGTAATTTCAGAATCATTATCATCACACCGATCCTGAAGTTTAGATTTGCGGAAGCCAAGAACATCTACACTTATTTCATAGACTGTATGTTTAAAATGCGTCCACGACCCATCAAAATCAGCAGACTTAATTACGGATCGAAACTTTTCACGTACACTTGGATCAGCCAGCCTAGACACATCAACCCGCCTGGGAATCCTACCACCACCCAATCTACACTTCCTCCAAATACAGACTTTCAACTTCCCGCGTACCAAAAAGTGATCTGTGCCGCATTCAGCTGCACGCATAACACGCACACTACAGACGTTCCGCAAATCTGCCTTCCTGGAAATAAGATAATTGATCAATTGACCTTGTTTTGAACGAGGATGAGTCCAAGTAAACCTATGGATCTCTTTGTGGCTGAAGAAAGTGTAACAGATAGCAAGGTCAAACTGACTGCATAGATGGAGAAGATGCAGACCATTACTTTTGACCCTACCTGCACCAAACCGGCCGACTGAGTCCCAGGTATGATGATCCTTGCCAACCCTTGCATTTAGATCATCCATGAGTAAGATCTTCTCAGATAAAGGAATAGAGGAATTGGTACGACTGAGATCTCGGTAAAACGCCGTGATGGTGTCTTCATCATGACCCATGGTAGGGGCATACACAGATAAAATCGTCACATACTTACTGTGTGCAAGAGAGATGCGCATCATCATAATTCTGTCACTTACACAGATGTGCTGTTCAATTCTCTTCACCAAATCAGAACGCACTGCAAAACCAGTTCTACCCTCTCGTTTCAGCCTCGGTGGTTTTCCTTTCTAAAAAAGGTGTATCCCGAGCCCACTTCCACCAATTGATCCTCACAACACAATCGTGTTTCAGACAATGCCGCAATGTCTATGCTGTACCTAGCGAGCTCTCTTGCAACAATAGCTGTCTGACACTCAGGTCTTTCTCTATCCAGGACATCTAGCAAAGTTCTCACATTCCACGTAGCAACAGTTAGGTTATTCCTCTCTTGATGAAATTTTCATTTTCCTTGTTTATTATTTTTCTTCAACTTTATCCTGTTTCTCCTGCAAATATAGAGCAGCCGCCGACCGCAGGAAGCCGACCAGCTAATAAAAATGTAGACAATTTTTAGGTCACCTTTTCTAGACCCTTCCCAAATTCATGAGTGAGCAGTGTATCCCTAGAAAAGGCTGCTCAGCCGCCAGATCATCCACCGAAGTTGCTTCGACCCTGTAAGCGATTTTGTCGACGATGTTAGATAAATCACTGGCCGCCTATGTGCAGATTTGCAGCTATGCACTTCCAGCCCGCTAAGCGTGTGCACGTCGCCACTCACCTATCGCCATAGGACTTTTACTTTTTTTTTCTTCGAAAGATATCTGCACATAACGATCGCGACACACTGTGCTTGTGCTACACATATCGTACCCTCTCGCACCCTAAAACTTTTTGCACAGTGACAAACTGAAATAGTGAGATGACTTAGCAGTATTGGGTATGCGGGTAACCTACTACCTCAGGGAGATGAATGACTCTGCCTTGCATAGTTTTAGGTCACCCTTGGCCAAGGTGTAGTACCTGTTAGCCTCCCTCTCAAGTTCTGGAGGGTTACTATATTATAAGAACTAGGGATATATATGAATACATATGCATGTTTGCTTGCTTATGTGTATGTGTGTGTATATGTCCAGCTTCTGGAGAGGTAAAACTCCGTGATTATAAAACATGCACACTATATATATACATATATATATATATATATATATATATATATATATATATATATATATATATATATACGCACATATATACATACACACCCATATATATATATATATATATATATATATATATATATATATATATATATATATATATATATATATATAAAAGCCATGAACAAAATTATGGAGCACTTATAAAAAACTTAGATCATAGTTTAAACCTACACATTTAAAGGTTAAGCCTGGTACAGTGAGCAGATGAGAGCAAATGTAAAATATTTGACAGCAGATTACAGTATTTATTTGCTTTTGACCATGGAGATAGATAGATAGATAGATAGATAGATAGATAGATAGATAGATAGATAGATACGTATTTTCGACAGAGAAAGTCAATATGGCCAGCAAAGTCATTAGTGAGATACAGATTCTGTCCGACAGTGAAGATTTGAGATAAATTCTGTATCATATACAAATTCGTCTATAAATACCATAGTGATGAAAGTTTGTACATCTAATATAACCAACGTAAATCCATTCGGATAGAGTAACTTCACGGCTGGATAAATAATTTGCAAGCAGACTGGATTTACTATTGTGTTCATTACGTTGGCATATTACTTTGTCTTTTTGTATTTACACTTGCATTCATTAAATTGATGAAAAGTGTTGTTTTTTTTTACGATGAATAACCAGTCTCAATATCAGCCGTTCCTTCTTGTATATACCTGAATCAGATTTTCATAAACGTTAGACATCCAATAGATAATATTTGTCTAATTGTAAGTAAAAATAGATATTCACAGACCGCATAGAGTACATTACAGGAATATTGCTGGGTGCGTATTTGGGTATCTACTTTTTTTTTTGTTTTTAGTTGTTTTATTACTTTTGTGTGTTTTGTCTTATTATATTGCTTTCATTTTATTCAGAAATTTAATTTTAACTAATATCTCTGAAGTTTCTAGACGCTCATCATTTGTCATGTTTGTTATTATTGTATTTACTTATTATCATTATTATTATTATCTGGGCTGGAACTGCTAGAGGCAGCTTATCCTGCCTTGACAGAGTTCAAAACAGACTTCGAAGCTTAGTGGGGGATGCCCTTTTTCTCTTCTCTTCAACCTCTTTCCCATAGAAGAGACGTTGCGAGCCTTCTCTGCTTCATCGTTATTTCCATGGCAGCTGCTTGTCTGAGGTTCAATCTATACCCCCCCTTCGTCAAACTTTCACGAAAAACACTCGTCTAGCCAGAACAACTACCAATAGTTTCCCACATTCATTATCTGTTCTTAAACCTTAATGTAGATTCCATGAGCAGAGTTTCTTTCTTAGAACTGCACGCCCGTGAAACTCTCTTCCATTGGCCTGTTTACCAGATTACTACAATCTGATTGTCCTCAAGCCCAATGTTAACACGTTTTTTATGAACCGTCACCCTATGTAATCCAACTATGAAAAAAAAAACTCCACCACCTATGTTAAAAACGTTATAATCACATTGACTATTGTATACCCATTAACTCATATCCTCGAATGGCCTCGGGGCTTTGAAAAGTGGTGATTCCTGTGTAAAATAAAAAGAACATATTATCAAATAATGTGTATTCCGCTTTAAAAGTGACTGAAATAATTATACTTCGCCAGTGTTCGTACACACATTTGTATAAACGTCTAGTACCAAGGTTTGTATCACGGACTAATCAAGTACGAATTTTAACAGTCTTAAACCAATTTTTATTTGTTTTCATGATAAAGTTACACTATCTAGATGTTGAGGGTTCAATCTCCGGTGTAAGCGATTCCTGTGATACAGTTGTACGTCCTTTACCACTTCTGGTCAATCATGGTTGGCGGATGGTTTCATGCTGCACCCGTAGATTAAATGAGGTGTTCCGTTCGAGTTTTCGTGCAGATTTTAGCGTTCGGCATAAAAAAAATCCAGAGTTTGGCAAGGTAAACCTAAAGATGGTCGAAAGTTATATTGACCCAAAACGTTGTACAGATAACACTTAAGACCAGAACAATTTCTCGATTAATCTAAATAATACTAACTCCCATAGCTAAAAGAAACAGGAAATAACTCCACAGATCGTAAAAATATGCTTACTTTCAATTTTAAGCGGGCCTGTTCTAAGCTCTTATTAGTTAAATTAAATATATATATATATACAAATTAACTTAGTAAAAATAAGATAACTGCATAAACGTATAGTATATTTCTAAATAGAACAGATACAACTATTCTATTAGAGTAAATAATTAATCACATTCAGCTAATTCTTAAAAATATATATATAATATGCAATGAGGATACTTATTAAATGGTGATTTCTTTTGGTACATAGTATATATAGAAATTATGTCGGAGTAAAAGTGTATATAAATCCGTTTTCAGTAGGAATTAATATTAGTATTAATTTGTGAAAAACGATACTTATGTACATATTAATTAAATTGTGGATAATCGAACAGACAAGATTGCGACTTTATTATTATTATTATTATTATTATTATTATTATTATTATTATTATTATTATTATTATTATTAGCAGTAGTAGTATATCACATTCACTCAAAGGTAAAATACTTTATTTATAAAAACGCGACTCATCAGATCGCTCGCTAATTTTTCTACAAATTTCTCTTGCTTCGAATACGATCATTTCTAAGTGTTTGTTCTCAGGAACGTGAGTGTTATACGTGAAAACGATATATAAGAAACAGGAACGGGCGCAACATTCGTCGCATTTGAACGTTTTTACTTTTGATCGTAACCAGCGGTCGAAAAAGTAATAATGGGCGTCCTAACAAAAAGTATATAAATAAGGAGGACGATTTTTAGTCGCGTGCAAGCGACTCTATAAGTTACTCCGTCGGTCGGTCTGTCCGTAACACTTTTGTGCTTAGCCTTTTTGGTTAAGATCAAAAGTCTGTTATTAATAGATGCTGCTCTTAGCTTTTTAAGCTTTTCTTGGCCTTTTAGCCAAGATCAAAGTGTAGTCTAAGTTTTTTAGTTCATCGCTGATTTTGACTGTATTTTTAACATGAATAAAAGATTTAATATCTCAAAGTGTAGTATCTGTTCCGGCAGATACTGCAAGCAAAGAGCATATGTGGGGGCAACTTCACATATCAGACCTTGGTCAATGTAGGGGCAACCCTTCATACCAGCAGCTACTATCCATCTCCCATTTCCCACCCATCGGGAGCTGGTCCCCTTTTCACTCCTCCTCCCTCACTCTCCACATTAAAAAACGGCCTTGTGCCTAATTTGCTCAGTAGGGAAGCAAATAAATACATACTGCAAGCAAAGACCATATGTGGGGGAAACCTCACATATAAGACCTTGGTCACTGTAGGGTCAACCCTTCATATTTTCACTATCCAGCTCTCCTACTCCCCGGGGAGCTTGTCCCCTTAACTCCTCACATTAAAAATCGGCCTTGTGCCTAATTTGCTCGGTAGGGAAGCAAATAAATACCTATCTCCTTCACTCCTAACATTAAAAATCGGCCTTTTGCCTAATTTGCTCGGTGGGGGAGCAAATAAATACCAGTTCCACATACAAGACCTTGGTCAATGTAAGGGAAACCCTTCATACCAATTGTCACTATCCAGCTCCCCTACTCCCCGGGGAGTTGGTCCTCATTTCCCCTTCACTCCTCACATTAAAAATCGGCCTTGTGCCTAATTTACTCGGTGGTGGAGCAAATACATACAGCTTTCTTGGCTTTTTGGCCAAGATCAACGTGTAGTATCTGTCCCGGCAGATACTGCAAGCAAAGACCATATGTGGGGGCAACTCCACATATGACCTTGGTCAATGTAGGGGCAATCCTTCATACCAATTGTCACTATCCATCCTCCCTACCCCGGGGAGTTGGTCCCCATTTCCCGTTCACGCCTCACATTAAAAATCGGCCTTGTGCCTTATTTGCTCGGTGGGGGAGCAAATAAATACAGCTTTTCTTGGCCTTTTAAGTGTAGTATCTGTTCTTACTACATGCTTTACTTATTGTGATATAAAGTAGGAGATCACTTTTCTGTATTAATTTGATGTAAAATGATCACCCACTTTACAACCAGTCAGTCTCAAAGCCATGCAAGTTGTTTTTGAAGGATTCCAGTAATCTTTTAAACATTCAAGTCATTCTTAAGGTCATTTAATTTATCTTTAAGTTCATTAAAGTCATTCTAAGTCATTTATTTTTTATTTATTTAAGTCATTTCAGCCTATTTTTGGTCATTTTAGTTTATCTTTAAGAATTTTATGTCAATCCTACATTCACACATTCATTCATTACACAAGAGCATGCGACTAATGGCTACCGACCTTGTTAATAAAAAAGGAAAAGCGGAGAAGAAAACAAAACGGATTTTTAAGCTATATATATATATATATATATATATATATATATATATATATATATATATATATATATATATATATGAGCTTATTTTTTTCTTTCATGTAAGCGCCGGAAAAGATCACAGACAAGTGCAGCATGAATGTGCAGAAGATGGTGTAGCAGCTGGTCAGAAGTAGCTTTTCTGTCTAGTGAGAGGAACGGGCAGTAGGAAGTCTGGAGGGGGTCAACATCGGAAATATATGGGAAGTTGACCACCTGTGAATGGAGAACGAGGGAAATCGCAAGGAGGTTCCACTTGGAAATCAGTCGAACGGATGGCTGGCGCCCAGCTAGAGAGCGGAGTGGCCTGTTGTGGTTGGCAACAGAGGTGGGGCGACGAGATATAGTGCAGATGATTAGACAGGTGAGTATTTGGTTAAGCTATCATTTGGCACGCTTGCTTCTGCTATAATAACGTTCGCTCGTTCAGTTCTTGCAAAGTAAAAATATTATATATATATATATATATATATATATATATATATATTATATAATAAAGTTAAGGAACGGTCGATCGTTATTTTTGAATGACTTCTAACTTTATCTATGAACAAGGAAAAAAATTGTGAATTTTCCAATGATGGTTGTTAAATCATTTTTTATTTTATTTTGGATGTTGAATACATAGTTTTTTGGGTTTTTTTTACATATAAATAAATGTAATTAAATTACAGGCGTGCAAAAGTTAAGGAACGGTGGAGGAATTATTAATGAAAAAATAAGGAATCTTTTCAGTATTTAATCAAAAGCCCCGTGTTTTCAATCACACTATGGCAGCTTTTGCTGCAAGACAGAAACGATCGTTCACATGTGAGATATTATTGCAGGATTTTTCATACATTGCCATAAAACATCAAGATTTTTTTGCATTTTTTTCTGTGCTCTTATCACCAATAATTTTCCAAACTTTTTCAATTCGATTCAGGTCGACACTCTGAGCTGGCCAATCCATAATGCAAATAGTGGATATATTTAGCTCTTCTAAAACTACTTTTGCTTTATTACACGGTACTTTGTCTTGCATAAGGATATGAGAATCAAAAAGATTAGGAACCATATATTCTCTAATAAATTATCTGTACATTTGGACATAAACTTTTCTAAGAATCCTGACAAGGGGTCAGTTCCCTTTACAGATATCATGCGCCATACCATTATACTGCCCCTCCAAATTTTACTACACTTTTAACGCACTTAGGGGACAGTCTTCTTCCTTTTTTCTGACATGTGGTCTTTTGTCCGAAAAGATTGAATTTAGATTCATCACTATAACGAAACTTTTCCCATTTTTTTTTCTCAAAACAAATGTTTTTCGACTAATAACAATCTGGCTAATCTATTTTAATAGAAATTAAAGACTTTGAGCATGAACTTCTTGTAAATAATCCAACGCCGTTTAATCTACGTGAGATCGTTTTCCGGGCATGTTTTGTCCCGTTTCGGATGAAGGATCCCGGAGTTCGAAACCGCAGTTTTAAAGTGATCAGAACGAGATGATTGAGTGATTTTTCTACTTTCCTCCGTAGTTGTTAGTCGAAGTAGGCCCGATTTTTTTTTCTTTTCAGTCAATGGTAAACCTTTTTTTCTACTTTCAATAACCCGAAAAATAACGCGATTTGACCTTTTCAGTATTTTAGCAATGGATATTTTTTTATCATATTGATCATAAATAAGCTGGGTTTTTTTTTGTATAGATAGCTTTTTAAAAATATTCGGAGTCGGCATTTTGTTAAGTTGTTATTAAAATTGCTAAAGTTTGTATTAATGTTCCGCGTTCTATAACTTTTGGACGCCTGTTTTTTAATTAAGTGTATTTATATGTAAAAAACTAATATGTATTCAAAATCCAAAATCAAAAAAATACTTTTTACTTAACTACCATTAAGCATTGGCAAATTCACCAAAAATTGATTTTCCATTTTCATAGATAAAGTTAGAAGTCATTCAAAAAAAAAAAAAAATGATCGACCGTTACTTAACTTTTAGACGCTACTGTATTTATAATTGATCGAACAAGTAAACAAAAATACAAACTTCATCGGTCTTATTATAAAGTCGCGTCAACATGTTTTTTAAAAGCTATTACCGTATGTTTGTTAGGCCTTTAGAATTTCCACACTGCAGTACGTTAGCAAATACTATTACGTATATATGTTTTAGAACAATTTGCTTCTATAGAATCCATATCATATTTGTATAAGTCTGTCCTGCTGTCCGTCCGTGCGTTTCACATATTCTCGAAAAAAAGCTGTGCTGATTTACCAAGGGGCTGCATTACGATAAAGTGTAGCAGACTAAGTATTACGGTATCCGATGAATTAACAGTTAGGGATTAATAAAGATTAATATGGATTATAAACCGATATACCACATATACAAGCAGCTTTAACACAGAGGCTACTGGATCGATCTGACTGAAATTGTGTATGAGCATTCGTCATAATGCGAAGCAGCGAATAAAGTATCATGGTATACATTCGATGTACAGCTAGAAATTGATAGGGATTAGTCATCACTATACCAAATCTAAGATGAAAGTAAACATCACGCTCTCATTCAAAGACAACAGCCAAGAACATTTTACCGCTTAACATGAAAATTATACACATTTTTTTACAAAGGAGTCACCACTTATCTACTCCCGGAGGCCACTCGAGGATAAGGGTTAATGAGTATACAGTAGTCAATGGGACAATATCGTAGTAGGAGAAATTTGGTAAATTGAATTGCTTAATGGGAAGGGCTCATCAAGAACTTGTTTACGCTGCACTTGAAGACGACCATATTGCAGTAGTGCGAAAGCAGGAAGACGGAACAGAGTTTTCCAGTCATACAATTCTAATATTATTAATATCATGTTAAAGCCTATTGTACGACCGGGCAACGCCGGGCGTCCAGCTAGTATATATATATATATATATATATATATATATATATATATATATATATATATATATATATACTAGCATTTCAGCAAAAAAGTTGTAGTAGGAAGGCAGGCTCGAACCCGTACCACAAAGGAGGAAAAGAACGGGGTAAAACCTAACGTTTATGCTGTTACGACAACCGCCAAACCGGAAGCGACATTTTTTTTTAAATTAAAGCTAGACAATAACTTTAAAAAATATCGGCGGAAAAAGTGACCCCCCCCTCTGTAGAAAAGTGCCTTGTTGAAGGAGAAGATATTTTTCGATATTTGTTGTATGAAAGGTCGGACTTTAAAACGATACTGATCTTGGTAAAATCCGTCGCCTCTATTAAAAGTTTAAGGCAGAAATGCAAACAGATATACATACATACATTTATATATTGGTTACTAAAAACTTTCGACCCAAACTGATGAAAAAACTTGCCCTATCTCTGAATACCCTTCATGTAAAATTTCAAATATTTACACCAGAAATTGTCTGAGTAATTTGGAAGAGACCGCAGAGGTCATTTTTTTTTTATTTGACCCCTATTATGACCCCTTAAAATGAATTGTTTGGGGTTCAAATCAAGTATTATTAAGTTAGATCCATGTCCAAGGAACCTATATCTAAAATATCAAGTGCGTAGACCGAAAATTGTCGGAAGAGTTTGGTAGAGTTCTCAAGGGTCAAATCATTGAAGTTTGCCAAAAACGGATCACATCGATTTTCCCAAATCTCAGTACCCTGTATATCAAATTTCGACTCTGTAGACAAAAAATTGACTGAGTTATTGCGTAAGGAAATGTACACACACACACACACACAGACACGTTCACTTTTATATATATATATATATATATATATATATATATATATATATATATAGGGATTACAGTAGACCGTCATATAGGGATTGCAGTAGACCGTCATGTGTTCAACTTCTCAGGTGTCACTCTTTCCCATAACGAAAATGTTGTATTAGCCAGAGGATTGGATGTCGGCATCCCCTCCCCGAATAATTTGTAGGGAAAGTACCTTTGCTGAATTCGAAATATTAAACTCACAGTTTAAACATCATGAGCCTCGTTCCAACGATGATTTTTTGTATATGAAGGCTAGGTTAGCTGAACTGGCGCACAAGTTCACGAACTCCCCTATCAATGCTCGTGAATTTGTATGGACTAAAATCCACTATCAAGCCGCCAAACTCCTTAAAACTAATAAGGATATTTACATCACTAAGCCGGATAAAGGTGCGGGTGTTGTTATCCTTAATACGAATGATTATATCGGAAAAATGTTGGATATTTTTAATGATAAATCCAAATTTAAAAGACTTGGCGACACATCTGTTGATAGCACTTCGAACACTGAAGTAAAACTCCAGAAACGGTTTCTTCAAATACATAGGAGGAAATTTATTAGTAAAGATACTTATGATAGAATCCGGCCCGTGGGTTCACAACGACCCAGAATGTACGGGCTACCAAAGATCCACAAGAACGGGGTTCCTTTAAGACCCATTCTTTCCATGATCGGTTCACCCCAGCATGAACTGGCAAAATGGTTGTCTGAGATTCTTGAGCCTGTACTAAAGGAATTATCGGGTAACTGCATTGCGGATTCTTTTCGTTTCGCTGCCACTATACGTGAACTGGATTTTAATTCAGAAACAACTTTCCTATGTTCTTTCGACGTTACCAATCTTTTCACTAATATACTCCTTGAGGAAACTATTCAAATTTGTTCGGATATACTCTATCGTAGTACATTAACCCCTCCGGATTTTCCGGAAAATATTTTCCTTGAATTCATGGAACTAGCTACCAAGTCGGTCTGTTTTAGCTTTAATGACGTAATGTATCAACGGGTAGATAGGGTGGCCATGGGTAGTCCTTTGGGTCCTATCCTGGCCAATATTTTCCTAGGCTTTCAGGAATCCTTACTGTTTACTCAGGTTTCTAGACCTGTTCGTTATTGGCGTTATGTAGATGACACTTTTGTCATTTTCAAGTGCCGCCATGAAGTAAGTGATTTTTTTTTTAATTAAACAGTCTCCACCCGGCACTTAAGTTTACGATGGAAGAAGAGCAGAATTACTCTTTACCCTTTTTGAACGTCCTTTTAGAAAGGATAGGGAATCGGTTTATACAACTATATACAGAAAACCTACCTTTACAGGGTTGTATATTAGTTGGGATTCCTTTGCCCCTATGAACAGGAAAATAAGTTTAATTAAGACCTTGGTTTACCGTGCACTCATGATATGTTCGCCAAGCAAACTTGAGGAGGAACTTAATCAAATAACGGGCATGCTTATTAAAAATGGTTTCCTGGTGGCATAATTTCTAAGCATATTCGCCAGAAACTTACTAGTTTTAACACTAAGCCTCTTTTCGGTCCGGCTAAATGTCCGGTTTATTTGAAACTCCCCTATATAGGTTCAATTAGTAGAGGTTTTGTTAGAAAGATCACTTCGGTTGTTTCCCACTGTTTTTACGCAGTGAAACCCCGAGTAGTGCTGTGTACCAGAGCTGCCTTCCCAGCGTTTAAAAAAGATGTACTTCCCACGCTACAAAATGGTTTAATAATATTTGAGTTTAGATGTCGGTGCGATGCTGACTACGTGGGTCGAACTTTTCAACGTTTAGGGGTCAGAGTGGCACAACACGTTCCTGGGTATTTACGCAAACTTTTTATATCATCTGGGCCTTTAAGGAATACATCCGGGCCTTTACGGAATACATCCGGACGACCACCAATTCTCGAATCGTCAATTGGTGTTCATTTGTACGAAAATAAAACTTGTGGCCAAGCATATTCTGATGAATGTTTTCGCATTTTACATAAAGCCCGGAACAAACCGCACCTCAACATCTTGGAGGCCGTCAGTGTGTTGATGCGCAAACCAGCTTTATGTAGACAAAAAGAACTTTCACATAAATTAGAGTTATTTAAAGAACTTTAAAAAAAAGTCTACATGTATGCTGGTTTTTCTGTTTTGTCTATACTTATTTGTAGACAACGGAGTTTCTTAATTATATATTTTTTTTCATCTCCTCCCCTTTTTCCATTCTCATTCGTTAACTTAATGTAACTTACCGACGAGATCTATTGAAAAGGGTCGGTCGAAAGGTTAACCTCCAGATCCTTTAATTTTTTTTTACACGTAATTTCGTATGGATCCTCTTTTATTCGATGTTTTTTTTTCCTATAATTCTTTTTAGTCGATTTGTCTCTATACAATTTCCCGTTTCTCTTGGGTTTTTATCTCACCTATAATGACTCCATTCATACTTTTTAAAGCTATATATATATATATATATATATATATATATATATATATATATATATATATATATATATTTGTTCAATGAAAGTGAAATTGCATAGCTGATTCCACATGGTATCTTAAGTTGCTTCAACGTGTGCAAATATTTGACATCTCTAAAATGTACTGCCTTCTATATAAATCAATTTATTTATATACTAGTTAAACAATTCTTTAAACCAAGTGCATTAACCTCTTAATAATAATAATAATAATAATAATAACAATAACAATAACAATAACATTAACAGTAACAGTAACAATAACAATAACAATAATAATAATAACAATAATAATATTAATAATAATAACAATAATAATAATAATAACAATAATAATAATAATAATAACAATAATAATAATAATAATAATAATAATAATAATGATAATAATGATAATAATAATAATAATAATAATAATAATAATAATAATAATAATAATAATAATAGAACGAAATGTGAGTTTGTCTTTTTTTAAAGCAAAAAAAGTTAATTATTACTTCGAATTTATTTCAGGAAGCAGCCTCTATTGCGATATATATGTATAATTCTGTTTTTCCATTTAAATTTCACTAATGCAAAATCCTCTAACATGAATGCGAAAAGTGCCCAGGCGGCCGACTGACGAATAACTTAGCTGAACGTTGTTCCGAACTTGTAACTGGAAGCAGTCCTTTTCGCGATATCAACGTGACAATTGCCCCGACTTAGAACGGGGGAATTAAATACTACCACATGATCAGGGGAAATTGCCTTCGTCGGCTTCTTGCCATCTAACATTTCTAGCGACTAACCAATATGGTGTAAGGTAGACCTATCATCAAACGCCTTCTTTCATAGCATCACTACCGACTTCTACTAAGTAGAATACTTAGTTAAAAATTTTATTTTGTTTTTTACATTTATACTTTTTTTTGTTTATTTATTATTTCTTTATTTTTTTATTTATTTGTTTTGTTTTTATTTCTTTTTCATCTTCTGTTTATGCTTGTATGTATGTGTGATAGTGCACGATACCTCCTGTATACATGGGAGCCAAACACTATACCTGCGTCAGAACCACAGGTAAAACAATTCTGTGCTCGGTGTTGCCACAAACACCAAAATATGAAAAAGTCAAGTACAAATAATTCAAACCATTGGAATCAGAAGAAAGATCTGGGTGTCATGATCGGCAGGTGCTTCTTCGGTAGCCAGCATGGAGGACCCGGTCGTCATCCTGCAAATGTTGGCCACCTTCTTAATTTCAGAAACTCGAATAACATGGACGCTGAACAGGTAAGCATAGCTTCTAATTTCAGGGAACAAAATGATACCGAACAAAAAAACACAGCCGTGATAATTATAAAAATGGAAAAAACCGAAGAAAGAAATGGACAACAAAAGAGAATAGACTAGTAATGGAATGCTATTATAGAAGTCATCCTGAATATAGATATGGGGGTTATCGGAAACGAATGAAAGAAATATGGGACCTATCCAGTGACCACCAAGCGACAGAACAAAGAATTGCGGACCAAGTAAGACTGATACTCAAGAATGGTTGGCTTTCTAAACTAGAACTAGCAGAAATTCAGCGAAAAATAAATGAGAAAACTGAACAAGAAACACCCCCCAACGGGACCACTCGTAGAAAAACCCCACAAGTTGAAGCCTCACAAGTAAAAACACCACAAACCCAAGACGTACGAAGACCGAAGACTAAAAACGTTGAACAATGAACTATAACTAACAGAGAATGAAGCAAATGAAATAAATAAAATAACACAGTTCATGAACGAGGACAAAATAAAACACCGAACTTTAAACAACCAAGAGCAGAATAAATTAAAAACAGAAACAGAAAAGGTTAACAAGCTCTTCCCACATATCCCAACAACCACAATAACAGACTTAAACAACATCATTCACGCAGGCGCCAAACTGGTAAGTATGAATCTCAAATCGGAAAAACACCGGGAACAAGCGGACCGACAAAACCTGGATGGGAAATAAGACTGGAAACCAAAATACAGAAACATAAAAAAGAAACAAAAATGAACAACAGGAAGAAAGCAATATGGAGAAAATGAAATATCGGAAATGTAACTGACAGGGAGAGTCTAAACAAGAAACATTAAGAACTGGACCAAAAAATAAAAGCAAAAGAAGCGAGATTGAGACGATATAGATATAAATCCGGACAATGCGAACAAAGCATAACACTTGAAACCAATGAACGCTAATTCTACCAAAATGTGAACGGAGGAAAAACAAAAACAAAACAACCAAATCCGACAGAAACAAACTCTACTGGAGTAACATATGGGAAGAGCGACGAGAACACAATAGAAATGCCGAATGGCTGAAAGACATAAAAGAAGAGTTACAAGAAACCGAAGAAGGAACAGTGAATGAAATCAGCAAGGAAACCCTAAAGAAAACCATAGGAAAAATGGCAAACTGGAGAACACCAGGACACGACGGGATACATGCATACTGCTTAAAAAAAATCACAACCTTACACGAAAGGCTAGCCCAATACCCGAGAAGTTGTATACAGGAAGCAAACGTGCCAGACTGGATGACAAAAGGTAGAATCACACTGCTACAGAAGGACACGGAGAAGGGAACCGTCCTCAGCAATTATAGGCCAATCACGTGCCTACCCACCATGTGGAAGATACTGACAGCACAACTGAGAGAACAAATCTACCACTCACTGAATAACCGTGGACTAATCCCCGAGGAACAGAAAGGATGACAAAAAGGTAAAAGAGGAACACATGATCTGCTATATGTTGATGAAAAGATCGTAAAGGAGGTAAAATTGAAGAGGAAAAATTTAGCCATTACATGGATCGACTATAAAAAAGCGTACGACAAGATCTCCCAAGCATGGATAATAGAATGCCTAAAAATGTATGAAATACCAAGCGGGATCACTAATGTAATAGAAAATCCAATGAAAACATGGAGACTGGAACTAACAGCTGATGGACAACACATAACAGAAATTAGCATACAAAGAGGTATCTTCCAAGGAGACTCATTATCACCATTACTGTTTATCATAGCAATGATGCCCCTGAATAGTATTCTGAGAATGTGCCAATACAGAGGAAAAAATGAATCACTTGATGTACATGGACTGAAACTTTTTGTAAAGACCGAAAAGGAGCTAGAGACACTAATTAACACTACCAGTATATCCAAATGGAATTTGGAATGGAAAAGTGCGCACTACTAATATAAAAAAGGGAAACTGAAAACGACAGAAGGTATGGAACTACCCAACTAAACAGAAATGAGGGCACTAGGGTAACAAGACGCCTATAAATACTTGGGAATTCTGGAAGCGGACATCATCAGAGCAACAGAAATGAAAGAGAAAATTGGAAAGGAATATCTCAGGAGAACAAGAAAACTCCTGGAAACTAAATTATATAGCAAAAACCTAATAAAAGGTATACACACATGGGCAGTGTCATTAGTAAGATACTCTGGACCGTTTATAGGATGAACAAAAGAAGAACTGAGACAGCTCGATCAGAAAACCAGGAAACTCATGACCATGCATAATACACTACACCCAAAGGACGATATTGACAGACTCTACGTGAAAAGGAAAGACAGCGGGAGAGGACTGATCTGTATAGAACACTGTGGGAAGGACACAACAAAAGAACTAGAAAAATACGTAATGCAAAACACTGAAAGGATAATACGAGAGACACGGAGAAAACCAACAAAACAGAAAACAGAAAACACAGAGACAAATAACAAAACGAGAAAAGAGACATGGGAAGAGATACAACTCCACGGAAGATTCAAAAGAATTACAAAAGATGAGATAACGAAAATATCTGGACATGGATGCGAAAATGACATATACACTGAGAAACTGAATCTCTAATAACTGCAGCACAAGATAACGCGATAAGAACCAACCATATCAAATAACACAATAAAACACAATAAAACAGCAAATGCATACTCTGTAGAAAAAGAGACGAAACGATAAACCATATAGTAAGTGAATGCAGCAAACTGTCCCAAAAGTAATACAAAACAGGCATGATCAAGGTGGGAGGGCGGTACACTGGGAATTGTGCGAACGGCTGCATTTTGAGCGTACAGATAAATGGTACAAGCATAAACCCGCAATAGTACTCGAAAACGAGAACCACAAAATATTATGGGACATCGACATACAGACGGGAAAACCCATCCAATCAAGAAAACCAGATGTTGTAATAATTAACAAGAAAGAGAAATCGTGTCAAATCGTAGAATTTGCTGTCCCAACTGACCACAGGGTGAATATGAAAGAAAAGGAGAAACGAAGTAAATACACAGAACTAACCAGAGAGTTAAAAGGGATTTGGATGATGAAGAAAATCAAAATAGTGCCGATAATAGTAGGAGCACTAGAAACAATTCCGAAAAACCTGGAAAAACGAATTGCAGAATTTGGAATCAGAGGAATGGATGCAAAAATACAACGCCTTGCGATAAGGAAAACGGCTGAAATATTAAGGAGACCCCTTGAATGCGGAAAATAACACAAGACAATATAACGAAGAAGCGTTACAGGGAATGAAGAACACCGGAGCTGCATATTTACATGTTTTACACCCCCATCATGCATCCCTCCATTGTTTCCCCCAAGAGAAAAGTGATTGATACCAAAGAGCCGAGAAGGGTCAAGGAGGATGGAAAGACCGAGTAGGGAGCACTGGCCAGACCGCCGCTGGACAAGTGCGAAGAGAACTGGGATCTTGGGGAGGCTTAGTGCCTCTCAAATTCCAGTATATATCAATGGCCACTACCAGCGAGAAATCAATGGTAAGAGGCTATTGCGATGGTGCAAATTCATTTTCAAATGATATCGAAGGAGGAGGAGAGAGCTAGACGTCTGGGGAGACCTGTTGTCACTCAGCTTCCAGAGAACACCACAGGTATCCAATCAGATCGTTTGCTGACTTGGGTGAAAGATCCATGTGAGCCAATAATAATATATGATATATATAAATATGTGTGTGTGTTTGGTTGTGTTTGTCCTTCACACGGATGTGTTACTGCATGCCGTAGTTTCTCAGAAAAAGTGGAACAGACGGAAAGTCAGACAGACGGACGAATTTAGACAAAAAAATGATATATACACACATATATGAACACACAGGCACACATACACTTGTACACACATACACACACAGATTACATCTATATAAACATTAAAATATTATATAAAACATTTTTTTAAAAATTCTACTATGCATGCATAGGCCACACAGCGACGAAATTCCCGGCGATTAACCTACCATTCAGCAGACTATTGTGCCACCAAACGACAGCTGCCCTGTAACAACCAAAAACCTACAATCATCTTAAAAAAGGAATATCTTAGCTAACAATGTTAACAATTGCACACGAAGAAATCAATTACTAGAAACTATTCCAATTAAAAAGGAAATTACAGCGCGTTTTAACCGAATCATGTTTAATATCGGGACTAATATATCAACAATTAACAATAAGAATATAAATAAAATATAAGATAAAAATCTAAATTAAAAATAGATAACTCACACCTACCTATCTTGTAGCTACCTTTATAACCAATATAAATTAAGAATAAAACATAACTAATTATAAATGCAACTTGCCTCAATAAAGAAAAGAACAACAACAACAACAACAACAGCAACAACAATCACTCCTGATGACGAGGAGAATATAACCGAACAGCAACTACTAGGCGCCATAATATTCAACATGCCAACTTAAACAAAAAAGACAGCTCGGCGATTCGAAAATCTATCCAACAAAATCGAAAAAAAGAAGTGCTCAGCCGTGTTCAATCAAACATGTTTGAATAGTGAATTGCTGCTAAAGTATACATATGTGCGTGTCAATTTTTTATCTGTTATATTTTCTTTAATTGCATAGAGCTTCATAAAATAAAGGATTAGTACAAATAAAATTAGCATATAATTGAAACAAAACATATATCCGTATATATATATATATATATATATATATATATATATATATATATATATATATATATATATATATATATACACGGCTGGGGAAAAGTGTATGCCTAACCGCACTGTTGAGTTGTGATACAACGAAACGGTACTGTATGTGGATGACATTTAAAGCCCCCCCCTCTTTGGGTTGAGCACTTTGTAAATATATTTTCACCCGACGCATATTTAAGCCAGTAAGCGAAGCCCACTATTTGTCTGTAAACAATCTGATGGTTAGAGCACGGTTGCTACGGGTGGATGTGGATGTAATACACACTACAGGGGAAATATTTACGGCACTAATTCGTAGCCTATTGGTGAGAGCTGCCGACTGTCAATGCGACGGTTGTAAGTTCGATCCCTGGCTGGGGGAAAGTGTATGCCTACCCCCATTAATGAGTTGTGCTACAACGTACCTGGCCTAGTTCAAAACAACTACTTTGGCGAAGTTTTGAACCGTATGCCAAAGAAACCACAGGATCAGCATCGACTATCTATACATTGTAAGAATTTATGCGGTTGTCGCTGGATAGTTCTACAATTTATAAACTGTGTCGACAAATAACTTAATATTATGTTGTCCGGCATATGACTTGTGCTTGGTTGTTGGGAGCCTAAGTTTTGTTAAACCGACATATAAGGAACTTCAGGATCAGTTGTTTGTTCAATGGACGTTCAAAACCAGACACATAATTTACCTTTGCACCGTTAAAAAACAGGCACATTTTAAAGTTTCACAAAATTCTTTGAAGTTAATGAAAAATAATTTAAGAGTTGCACCTAGAGCTCACTTCATACTAAAAAAAACACGCTATCAACTTACCCTCAGTAGAATTTTCACGGCCCGTTGTTCTATCATTCTTACTAAGCGACGACAAGAAAAATGGCTTTACCGATGATAGATACATTAAAATAACGGTTTCGATTATCTCTATTGGTAATTATCGAGGGTATTCTGAGATAAAATTTAACAAAGATCACATTGTAAGGTGGAGAATGTGTGAGGACTTATACACTAAAGTTCTGTACATTTTTAAAAAAAATCTGTTCAGCCTTTTCGGAGTCTATTAGAAACGAACACACACATAGACAAAGATGCATTTATATAATTATATATATAATTGTATATATAAATATATATATATATATATATATATATATATATATATATATATATATATATATATATATATATAATTGGGAGGATGTGTCATTCAAACATTTATATTCATAACAATGCCTATTTGGATCTGGAATATCAGTTACTTTAAAAATAAGTTTCCTTAGCATTTGAACTTTCTAAGACACTAACTTCATCAGCACAAACTACGTTGTGAAAGAGATATTAATGATTTTATTTACATTATTGAGAGAGAGATACATAATACAAATACATAAAGATACAGAAAGAGGGAGAGAGAAAGAGAAAAGAACGGCCGAGAATGTATGAGGACAGGAAGAATGACAATAGTTCTAAAACCGTTTAAACAAGTAGAATTGCAATATGGAGGCATGCCACTTTAGAAATGAACGTCTTGTCATATTCGTAGCGCACGAGTAGGCGCCTTTGTTAAAGATCTCCGACGTTTATCTGAATCTGCTGGTACTGGAAAAGGCTGACAGCGCGCGATCCAAACAAGAGGTTAGGCATTGCGTCGCATCGCAAATAGCACCGGCGGGTTGACACTTTATAACACCTCTCTTGACCAGAGCGCTAATTAATTAGCAATTATGTCGAAAGGACGCATCGGATATATTAACTCTATAAATCGAATGCGTCGCTCGTGTGCAGGAAGAGCGAAGTTTAGTGGCACTCGATAAGAGAAAACTCCAATCGAAGAAGAGCAGGTCCTCGTCTGATAAGAGAAGTGCTATCTCCTTCACTCTCTTTTTACTGCATCTTTAACAAAAGATCGTCATCTTTTCCCTTTTCTTTTTCTCTTCTTTCTTATTTACATTCTGTGAATTCATAACGAGTTATTTGCAGTAATGGATTGTTTGCAAAGAACTAGTAATATTCCCTGGGTTCTGAGTGACAGCAAATATTTTCTAAATAACAATCCGCTTCGCTTGTTTTTAAAAATGCATATTTTTGCAAGTGTTATTTATTTTTGACTACCCTGGGTGCCACGCGTTTCCCGGGATTGGACGTGCGCCCGGCGTTTCCAGGGTTTGGACGTGTGTGTTGAGCAAAAAAAAAAAAGAAAAAAAAAAAGAAAAAGTAGTAGTAGGAAGGCAGGCTCGAATCCGTACCGCAACGGATAAAAGGACCGGAAATAAAACTCCTGAACTGATTGCTGTTGCGCCCATCGCCAAACCGGAAGTCACTAATGTTTAAATTAAGGCTAGTACATCTAAAAGAAAGGGATGACTTTCTCAAATACCGGGGAAAAAATGACCCCTCCCTGTAGAAAAGTGGCCAGTTGCGGGTGCAGTAATTAATGTTTTTATCCAATTTTTCGGTTTTGTCGTCCGAAGAGTCGCGCTTCAAAACGATACCGATCTCGTGAAAATCCGTCGACTCTGTCGAAAGTATAAGGCAGACATACATACATACATACATACATACATACATTAAAATAGACGGATTAGATTTATATTTTTCCTTGGTACCTGAGTGATATAAACTATCCTCTTGATTTCAGCATGCTTTGGTCATTCCGGTCGAGATCATTTCCCCTCAGTTTTTATATCCACCTCTATTAATGTATGCTCGCAAGGAGAAAAATTCTTAAAACAAAAATAATCTGCTAAAAGCCGTAGCATACTGACGTTCGCAGCACATGTGCGTATAATTATTTAAAATAGAGGTAAATTTGTATAATCATTTAACTGCTTTATTTATCACTATCAGATGTTTGAACTGAGTCAGGTGTGAAATGGACCCTGTTGAATGTCAAGCAGTGATCTGGTTTTTGTATTTTAAAGGACGCACACCACAGGAAACTTTTGATGAAATCAAAGTAAATTATTGTGATAATGACCCATCATATTACCTTGTAAAACGCTGGCATCGTGAATTCAAACATGGCCAGAAGTCTGTGGAAACAGCTCCCAGACCTGGTCGCCCCCCCTTCTACCATTGATGAGGCATCTGTCTGTCAAGTTGAGGCTGCCATTTTGGAAGATAGGCGCCTTACTACTCGCCAAGAAGCCGAAAATGTCAAGATTATTACAGGGTCTGTGGAAACTATCATTCATGATTATTTGCATATGCATAAGGTGTCTGCCAGTTGGATTTCCAAGTTGCTCACACCATTCCAAAAGCGAGAAAGCGCCGAGTGCTATAGGTTGAATTTGGAGATATGCCAAGATGTGTCAAAGTTTTTCTAAAAACTGATTACATAGGATGAAACCTGGGTCCATCACTGTGATCCAGAGACCAAAGCCCATTCAATGCAGTGGACGGACTTGGACTCACCACTTCCAAAGAAGGCAAGAGGGCAGCCCTCCGCTGGCAAGGTCATGCTCACAGTCTTCTGGGACCAGGACGGAGTAGTCATGAGAGATTTTCTGGCAAAGGGTACCACAATTACAGGAGCCTATTATACTTCACTTTTGAGGAAATTAAGGGAAGCTATCAAAATCAAGAGGCGGGGCAAGATCAGCAAAGGTGCCCTCCTCCTGCAGGACAACGTTCTGATCCACAACTCGCATGCCGCCAGATCAGAAGCACGGGCGTGTGATTATGAAGTGCTCACCCATCATCCCTACTCTCCTCACCTTGCGCCCACTGACTTTCACCTCTTCCCAGCCATGAAGTTGTTTTTGAAAGGAACGCGTTTCCCAGATGATGCAGCCTTGATTTCTGAAGTAACGTCGTTGTTGGAGGACCAACCCCGGGTGTTCTAAAAAACGGTCTCCAGAGCTACACCAAACGATGGAAGAAATGCATAACACTGGGTGGTTTCTGTGTAAAGAAAGACTCATAACTGTGCCAAGTTTCGTTGTTCTACTGCTATGGAAGTGGGTCTGAGACATTACGTATTGCACGCCACTCGTATGCTGCCCCGTTAGCATTCCTCTATAGAGGATACTCAGGCGATAATCAATAAACTCATCCATTCTCAAAGTAAGCCTGGGATGGTGGATTTTGTAGAAATGCCAAAGGTAAGCACTATACTGCAGTCAATTGAGATTATTATTTTAAGAATGGCCTAAAATCTCCTGGCTTTATGGCCGTGGTAAAACGCTGGTCAAATTAAGTATTGATCATATTTTTATAATTATAAATGAAAATATTTATAATCACACAAAAAAAGTAATTGTATATTTTGTATATAGGTATTTAGGATATAGTTTGTGCGTTTATATGCTCGTGTGTTTGTTTTAGATTCCTATGTATTTTCTTGTGTGGATATTTGTGTAAGACACACACAATCGCGCGCACACACATGTATATATTTCCATACAGTTATGTGTGTGCGGTTAAAAATACAAAGAATATTTATCTTTTTTGCATAGGAATTCTTAGGTATGTCAATGTTTGAGGAAGTAGCTACTTGGATGTATGTCATTATAAGGGAAGTGTGTGTGTGTGTGTGTGTGTGTGTGTGTGTATTTATATATGTGAAGTTTCCTTTTGTATATGTAAGGGGTTATACAGGGTGGCCACAAAGTCACGCACCAATGTTAATATTTATTTTTTATTAATATAATTTTTTAATTTTTATTTTTTTAACTTTTTTTAATTAACATTGAGGCGTGACTTTGTGACCACCCTGTATATCACGTTCTTTGAATATTTGATAATACATAGATACATATATATGTACATGTGGGTGTGTTTGAGAGATTGTGTCTCAATGCCTTTGTACCTGTGTAAATATGTGCGAAAGTGTGACTGCTAGCGGGAGGGGGGGGGGCGGCGTCGTCCGGGATTGAATGAGGATTAACGATTATTTCACATTCCAATATTGTTATTGACATCGAAATCCGTGAAATCGTCCGGGAGAATCTCCACATGTCTCTATTCAGTAACTTAGTCTAAAATATATGTCATTCTACATTACACTCTTGAGAACCTATTGTTTCTTTTATAAAATTATTTTATATATACTTCTTTCCAGTAAACGAAAAAATACATTAAGGAATTTACGTGTGGAGTTTGAACCTACAGACCACGTCATGCAAAAAAATAAAAACAATAAAACAAAACAAAAAAAAAACACGTAAATCGTCAAGTCTTATTAAATTCTTTGCAGTTAATGAAAAAAGGGAAATTAACGTGTGGAGTGAAACGTACAGACTACGTCATTCAAAAAACAAAAAAAAACAAAAGCAAAAACAAAAAAACATATCATCAACTTACCCACTGTACAATTTTCACTGCCCGTTGTTGCTAAGCGACGACATGGAAAATGGCTTTACTGATGATACATAAATTAAAATAACGGTTTCGATTATCGCTTATCGGTAATTATCCGAGGTATTCTAAGACAAAACTTAGCTACAATCAATGCCAGACTTATACACGAAGGTTCTGTAAATTTTAAAGAAAATCTGTTCAGCCGTTTTGGAGTATATAAGAACCGAACTTACACAAATACAAAGTTGCATTTATATCATCGTAGAGATCAATATTATTCATATTATTTATTATTTATTATAGAATAAATATTTTCGTTGCCAGATTCGTTTTTAATATATTGATGGGAAAGCTGTGGAGTTTTTCGAATCAGTAGAAAGAAGAGAAGTGAGTGGAGGAGAAGAGGAATATGAATGAATAAATAAACAAAGAATAAGAAAAAGAAGAGGAGGGGAAGTATAGAGAGAAACAGAATAATAAGGTAAAAATGTAAAGGGGAAGTATAGAGAGAAACAGAATAAGAAGGTAAAAATTTAAAGCACAGGTAAATTACTCTGAACTTGTGTAAAGACAGATAAAACGATGAATTATGAGAAGCATGTCAAAGTAAGCAAAAGCAAACGAAGACTGGAAGAGAGAAAGAAGATAAAACAGAAAAATAATTACGTGATTTAATAGGAGAAAAAAGATCAGAAATAAGAATAATAAGAATAATAAGAGACAGACGATAAAACATATTAAAGAGAATAATAAAAAAGACAAGACAGTTCAATAAAACTACTGACGAGGAAAACGAAAAAGAAAACCTTAGAAAAATAAGAACAACGAAGGAAAAACAATTTTAATGAAATAACACGAAACTTAAACAGAATAGAATTATGTTTTTTTTTTCCTTTTCTGAATTAAATAAAACATTTCAAAATCTGAGAAGGGAAAGTGCAACGAGAAAAGCGATCACGATTATTTAAGTGGAATAAATGCGGAATTGATACAGTTAATAATTAGAACAGAAAAAAATGACTGATAAACGCTTTGCAAGTGGATGCAGATTATAAAGACAAAGAATACTATTAAACGAAAGTGAACGAAATCTGAGCGCATACTAAGAAACAAAAAAAACAACGTTAAATGAACACTAAATGCATAATACTAAGAGAGAATAGAAGAAAAGTTGCTCATCACCATCTTGCTGAAGATTAGATTGAGTTTATTATATGACTAATGTAATGAGACGCTGAGGTTTTCCATTGACAGCCTAAGGTGGAAAAATGGCGTCCATTGACGTCCTTTTGCGACTGGATCTTAAGAGGCATTCAATGAAATGATTGCAAAGAGATTCCAAACGCCATTTGGCCTTTTACACACGCTCAAAAATCCTCATTTTCTTAAGGCCGTATTACTCAAAACGCCGTGGATGTCTTCCTTTCTTATAATACATTTCTCTACACGTGCTTTTTTCTATTTACTAATGAATCAGACAAGTATTTAGCCATTTCATAATAGTATAGCATATCCTATTAGTTATATCATATAATGAAACATATAATAAACATCCCTTACTTATGTTGTACCTATGCATGTATTTTCTCTATCTGTGTGCCTTCTATTTATGTGTGCACTAGCAAGACTCATGTCCCAGTGTTTCCGAAGGAGAAACCGAAAAGAATTATGTAACGTTAAAAAGGTAAGTATTAGAGTATCAAGCAACCCATCTACGTAATTTTCATGTAGTTAAGATTGTTTTGTCTGCGATATAAGTGTTGTTAAAATTTGAAATGGCATACGTAAATGAACAGTTTTTGTAAATGAAAAAAATATTTATTTGTTTAATCAAAACTTTCGGCAACCATGTCGTTGTCTGTTTGTCTGAATATATTCATATTTTCAAACTCTATGTCTCGCGAAATTAAAGATCGCAAAGCGACGCGGAGAGCCTCGAATTTTTGGATTTTTACGGACCGTTCTTTTACGGGTTGTCAACCGGTTAAATTAGGTTTTTACGAAGTCAAATATGGGTCGAAATTTAAAAAGTCTTTATACATTTTGCAATTCATCTTGGTTTATTTCAAACTTTTAATCAGTTCATATGTCTGTCAGGTTAGGAGAATGTTAACGTCATCAGCTTTAAATGCTAGTTTTGCTTTCGATTTGTATTCAAGCTGGTGGTATCCAAATACTTTTTTTCTTTTGCTATCACGACTCTATAATAATATTTATGAAATTTGGGCAAATTAAAATATCATATTTAAGCGTATTTTACGACTGGTCAAAGCCGGGTGGTCCCAGCAGTTAATATATATATATATATATATATATATATATATATATATATATATATATATATATATATATATATATATATATATATATATATATAAAGATAGAGAGAAAGAAAGAAAGAGAGAGAGAGAAAGAAAGAGAGAGAAATAGGTATGTAGAGAGACAGACAGGGTAAGACTTTAAAAATGGTACAAGCCAAGTTATTTGTCCCTGAACCTTTCGTCTTTAAGTCTTCTTCTGGATAAATGGCTTGCAATAAAATAAAATACCAGTACAATATTTGAAAATATTGTACTGATATTTTATTAAAATGTTATTTATTATTCATTTATTAAAATTGTATTAATTATTTTTTTTTTTTAATTATTATTTATTTATTCAAATACCGGTACAATATTTGAAAACATCCACCCGGGAAATGTCTTACAATAAAGACGAAACAGTGATGGAAGCCATGCGTGTTCCTTCATTTATTTCTCTATTTCTCTATCTATCTCGAAGTGTTGTTCATTCTTTTATTTATTTCTGTATCTCGATATATGTGTGTGTGTGTGCGTGCGTGTACGTGTGTGTGTGCGTGTGTGCATATGTTACTTGGTTTTGTTGGTTAGAATAAAAGACAAACATCTGCTCAATGGTTTGTCATTATTCTTTATACGTTTTTTCGCACGAAACATTTTTTTACATATTGAATTAACATAGCCTTACATCCTTTACATTGCGTACACAGATTCAAATAACAACATCATCAATTTTTGAACATATGTCTATGCATAAATATATATATATATGTGTGTGTGTGTGTTTGTGTGTGTGTGTGTGTTTGTGTGTGCGTGTGTATCTATACATATATTACGAAGCTAAATTTTTTAGTAAAAACGACTGTTTCACTAGTAATTGCTAAAGGCGATTTCAATGGAAAAATAATACGAGAAATAACATAATTAGAATAATTTTTTAAAGCCCCGTTCGAATCGGTCGAACGAAAGTGACAATTAGTTTGACGTAATTAACCAATAGCACATTCCCGTTCAGCTGTCTACGCATGCGTGCACCTTCTTTAGACCGGAAGTTCGAGATGGGCTACTGTTGTGACAAGAAAAGTTAAGGAAGACAAGAATTAGAGGTGGGTGCAGTCGGAGGAGGAAATGAGTTTCATCGTAAAGGTCGAGGTTGAATTGGCTCAGTTCATTAAATAGGCAGAAACGAAAGCAAAAACAATTTATTCCTTTTTTATATGCCTTTACTTATTTTCGGGTTCTTGTTGCGCGATACTGAACGACATTGCGTGCGGAAAGTGGGCAATGATAGACTAAAGCAGTGAAAAGGTCACGTGATCGCTGATGAAAGATTTATAGGTGAATTTCCCATTTCGTTTCTTTTTTTTTATTCGATACTCTTTCTTTTCTAATGTGTTTCATGACGGGGACCCATTAACCCCCCGCAAAACATCATCGCTATCGCTAACCCATCTTACAACATCACAAACAATTTCAGTGTCACGCACTTGCTAGATTAAATCGGTGGTAAATGCATGTGATGCTATAAATATTTTAGAGAGGTGGACCACACCACAACCTTCGGTATGAAGGCCTGTTCACGGGATATGTCGTCGTGCTTGTGGTACTAATAAGCTTGATTTGTCCAACAATCAAACAGTCAGTAATGAATGAGAGGCGTTGATAACACATTAGTAAAATTTAAAATACAATGGTGTAAAGAAAATAATGAATTTGATTTATACTGAAAAAGAATCTGTTTTAATGATAATTAAAAGTAATATAATTACTTCCAAACGGAAAAACTCTCTGTTAGCTCTGCGTCAAATGTGAATAAATATCGCGTTGTTTCCTGGATTTTTAAGACTAAAATCCACTTATTATTATTTTAAATGAAAACAATTTTAAAACAATTGTATGCATGTAGGGTTATTTTAAAGACATATGTTTTAAATTAAAATAAATAATAGAAATATTTTTATTATGCAAATGTGCGGTATTTTCCATAGAATATTTGCTGTTATTATTATGTAATTCAAATCTGATTTAAGGCATATAGCCCACGGGTCTCCCGCATGCATGCCATAATCTAAAGGCCTATTTTACACAACTCTATGCATGATATTAGCCAGTATTTCGACAATAACGCGTAGAATGTTTTACTAAAAATTGTATCGTGTGTCTCGTATATCAGCATAGATTTGAAATATTATATATCCCCAAGTAAAATAATCTAATGGGCCAAAGAAGAGACTAGTTGAATTTCGTAAAATTATTACTTCATCAAATGTTTCTCTCAGTACATTGAGCGTATCGTGCACAGTGTAGTATGCGATGAATTGCGAAACCAAGATGAACTTACAATAAGCAATTGATCCCAAATCTGCAATTAAATAAAATATAGCTGCCAATTTAAAACTTGTCGTCTCTAAAACATTCTGTATATGTAATTAGAGTGATACGATAAAATTCTCGCCTTAAAGAAAACAACACTACAGCTTTTTAAAAAGTTTTATTGATAAAGCCAATTCAGGTAATTTGATTATCTAGTAGAACCGACATCCATTCAATGTAGACACCTTCAGCCTCAATCACCGTCTCGATATAGTTTCTTTTCTTTTTTTTCGGGGGGGGGCGGAGGAAGAACAACTACTTTTTGGCCAGTTGAGTAGAAACTTCAAGAGCGATTGATGACTTCTCTCGTGTCTGAGAGTGATGCAATCTTCAACGGGCAAAATCGGAGATGCGACGCTGTAACTGTAATGCTTTCTATCGATCCCTGTTATGAAAAAACAACAATTGCCAGTAACCTCAAAAGGTTAATCCGGACGGTTCAATGCTTACAGCGTCGTTCAACGCATCGTACGGCGTTTTCCGGCCACGGTCTTTAGTGTATTTAGAGTGAGGGCTATTTTATGCCACCTTACATCTTCTAAGTCAGTTCGAAAGTCAATACCTAAGTGTACCTTGATATGCTACAAAGTGTGGGAATCCCATAGCGCAATCGCGTAGCCGCTGGAACACCCTGGGTGTGGCACCAGGACTCGGGGTCAGCATACAAGTTCAAAGAGACTCATGCTTGGCTTAAGAAGTAGTGGTGCGACTTTGTACCATTCTCTATCTGGCCCCTCTTCCGCCTCCAGCCTGAACTCGCTGGACTACTTCGTTTGGTAAAACATCGAGAAAAACACAAACGTGACCGTCCCACAACACTAAAGATAGACAGATCGCCGCCATCCGCCGAATTCGTCGGCTGTATGGTAAAAATATGCCCCCAGTTCCGATAGACACACTTATATATATATATATATATATATATATATATATATATATATATATATATACTCCTATAAATTCGATTTCCTTTTGGGTGTATTGATATTGATATTAAAAATCCTCTTTTCTATTCATTTAAAAGGAAGATACAATTTTCTTATATATGGGTTGTGGAATTGCATTCACTAGCAAAAGATCTAGCTAATTTGCATATTCTTTTAAACATTCATTCTAATTAATTCCCTATTAGTTTTTTTTTTTTTCGGTTTTCTTATGGGATGATCATTTTTAGTTAACTATTACGTGTAATTATATTCATGCAGATATTTGACATGTGCCCGACAATGACGGCCAGTATGCGAGCCTACTAGACCTTTTTCTCACAACTTGCCCTGAACTATGTTCAGTTTCTGTTCTGTCGCCTCTTGGATCTTCCGACCACTCTGTTGTATCAATTAAGATAAAAATGAAATGTAATATGTCCCCAGACGTGCCTCTCCATCGTACAGTATATCGATACACTAAGGCTGACTGGGATAGCTTCCGTACATTTATATCTGAACCTACCTATGCATTCAATGTTTAAAAAGGAGGTGTCCTCTATAGTATTAGACCTGACGGAATGGTTAATTCTAGGTATTGACCGTTTCATACCCTCGAAAAAGTTTCAGCAAAAACCTAACAGCCAGCCATGGTTCTCTCCAGAATGTGCTGCTGCCATTGCGCACAGAAATAACGTTTTCCACTGCTTCCGACGTAATAGATATATGGAAACTAAAGCCACTTTCAGGACTGCCAGCAACCATTGTAAGAACGTAATAAAGCACGCAAGAGAGTTGTATGCTCAATCTGTTAAGTCCAAAGTAGCTGAGCAGCGGCTTGGTTCCCACCAGTTTTGGCAAATAGCAAACAGAATCCTGAACAGAAGCGTGTGCTCCATCCCAACTATTATCAATGGACCTAAGGTAATCTCGTCAGCATCAGACAAAGCCAAACTCTTTGTCAAGAACTTTACAGCTAATTCTACCCTTTGCGACCAAGGCCGCCAACCCCCAAATTTCCTCCTGTATCAGAAAACACGCCATGTGATATACGTATATCTGTACGTGATGTTGCCAAGCTAATCAAACACCTTTATTCAAGTAAAGCAACTGGCCCTGACGGTATTTCAATTATAGTACTCAAAAAACTTCAACCTGAACTAGCGCCCATACTTACAAAACTGTTTAAACGTTGTCTTAAGGAGAATAGTTTCCCATCTCCCTGGAAAATTTCATCAGTATGCCCTGTATTTAAGAATTCAGGTGATCGCTCATCCCCCTCTCAGTACAGCTCAATAAGTCTCCTGTGCGTCATGAGTAAGTTCTTGGAATCTGTGTTAAATACAGAAGTAATCAACCATCTCAACAAAAATAACCTTCTTAGTGACACTCAATATGGTTTCCGTTCTGCTAGATCTACAGCAGATGTACTTACAGTTATATCTCATAGGATTAGCAAATCTCTCGACGGAGGCCACATTTCTAGGGCAATTGCTCTTGACATATCTAAGGCCTTTGATAGGGTATGGCATAAGGTTTACTTCATAAGATCTCTAGCTATGGTATAGCTGGAAATGTCTTCTCAGTTATTAAATTATTTCTTTCTGATAGGTTCATAAGAGTAGTAGTTGATGGGCAAAAATCAGAAGCTCACAGTATTAATGCCGGTGTCCCTCAGGGGTCCAGCATGGGCCCAACTCTTTTCCTGATCTATATTAATGATCTTCCAAATCACATCCTTACATTATTTGTAGACACCATTTATGGCAGCAAATCTTAGACAGTAAACGACCAAGTTCTCTCCAATTCTCTCTCCTCTGATCTTGAGCACGTAGTACAATGGGGAAAGGAGTTGCTGGTAACTTTTAATGCATCTAAAACCAAGCTTCTCTCTTTACATCATCAACATTCTGATCCACATCTGGCATCAATTGAAATGGATTGCTCTCGTCTTCAGGAGGCCTCAAGTTTTGACAAGCTTCTGGGCTTGACCTTTACTCCTGATCTTAAATGGAACACGTACAAGGCCGCTGGAAAAGTGGTGGGATCTTTCTATTGTTCCGGTAAATATCTCACTGCTGATGCTATTCTCTATCTATATAAGAGCCAGGTACGTCCAAGGATGGAATATTGTTGCCACATCTGGGTAGGAGCTGCTAGAAAGGACTTGACCTGCCTCGATAGAGTTCAAAATATACTTCGTAGCCTCGTAGGAGATGTCCTTTTCTCTTCCTTGCAACCTCTATCTCACAGAAGAGATGTTGCGAGTCTCTGATGTACCGTTATTTTCATGGAAGGTGTTACACTGAGCTTCAATCTATTGTCACCTTCTCGCCAAACTTTCACAAGAAACACTCGTCTAGCTGTACACACTATCAATAATTCCCCCCACTCTTTATCTGTGCCTAAACCTAAACGTAGATTCCGTGAACAAAGCTTCTTTCTTAGAACTGCACGCCTGTGGAATTGTCTTCCGTTTTCCTGTTTTCCGGCTGACTACAATATGGTTGTGTTCAAGATGATCCGTTCTATATAAGTTTTCAAATTTACCAAATTTTCATTACTAATGATTACTATATTGTCCAATGTCTACTGTACACTCTTTAACCCTTATCCTTGAGTGACCTCTTGGCCTTGATAAGTGGTGATGCCTATGTAAAAAAATGCTTTATACTTGTACAATATTTGCGAAAAAATTTATAGCAAACACAAAATTGTTTCCATGTGTATTTATGTATCTATCTGTATATCAATAAAAGTGAAAGTGTTCGTCTGTGTATCTGTGTATACATTTCCCTACACAATAACCTTGTCAATTTTAAGTCTATATACTCTAAATTTAATATACTGGGTACTGAGATTTGGGGAAATCGATGTGATCGGTTTTAGGCCAGAAAGTTGGCGATTAAGGTGTCAAAGTTCAACGATTTTACCTTTGAGAACTCTACCAAACTCCTCCGACAATTTTCGGTCTACACACTTGAAATTTTAGATGTAGGTTCCTTGGACATAGATCTTACTTAATAACTCGATTTTAGCCCAAAACAATAATTTTAAGGGGTCATACTAGGGGACAAAGTTTAAAAAATTGACCGCTTTTTTTTTGGCTCAACATACAACTCCAAATACCCGGGCAACGCCGGGCTGAAATGCTAGTATATCTATAAAAATGAACGTGTCTGTGTATCTGTGTGTCTGTGTGTGTACATTTCCCTACGAAATAAGTCTGTCAATTTTAAGTCTACAGACTCGAAATTTGATATACAAGTAACTGAGATTTGGGAAAATCTTTATGATCGGTGGTCGACCAGAAATTTTGCTGTTAAGCTGTCAAAGTTCAACGATTTGACCTGTAAGAATTCTACCAAACTTCCCCGACAATTTTGGGTCCATACACTTGAAATTTTTATATAGGTTCCTTCGACATGGATCTAAGTTAATAACTGGATTTGAGCCAAAAACAATAAATGTTAAGGGGTTATAATTGTGGTCAAATTTAAAAACAGTTGACTTCTGCCGTCTCTACCAAACTACTCAGACAATTTCTGGTCTAAACATTTAAAATTTGACATAACGGGTATTCAGAGATAGAGCATGCGTTTTAATCGGTTTGGGTTGAAAATTTTTAGTTACCAATATATAAATGTATGTATGTATTTTTGTATGTCTGCCTAAAACTTTCGATAGAGGTGACGGGTTTTACTAAGATCAGTATCGTTTTTTTTTGAAGATCCACCTTTCAAACGACAAATATCGAAAAATTTGCTAAAAACAGTAATATCCTCACCTTCAACTGGAACTTTTCTACAGGAGAGGGTCGCTTTTTTCAGCGATATTTTTAAAAGTTATACTCTACTTTCGATTGGCTAGCCTTAATTTAAACATAAGTCACTTCCGGTTTGGCGGTGGTCGAAACAGCATACCTGATAGGTTTTTCCCCCGTTCTTTTCTTCCTGTGCGATACGGGTTCGAGCCTGCCTTCCTACTGCCACTGAAATTTTCTACACTTAAGAAACATTACAAAGTTACTTGTTTGCTTGATTCTTGTGAAATTTTAACAAACATTTTGAAAATTATGCCATTTTTTTTCTTTTTTCTGTTAATTTCAAGTGTGTATCACTTCATTGCATGTCTTCCAAACTGCCTAGGGAGGATTGATTTACAGCTAGTACAAAGGAACGTGTGGGCGCAGGTCTTGCAGAAGCTTTATCTCTAGATGATCTAGCCAAAGATCTTGAAAGAGATCAAAGAACACTGTCTTCATTCGTTGAAAATCCAAACATAAAACCTAGGAAGGACAAAAACACAAGAAAGCCAGTTTTTGCTCGTGATTTTTGAAAAATTCGCCGTGAACTCATCAAGCAGGCGGGCAGGAACAGTGTTGCTATAGTTGACAAGGCTGGAATACCTTCCTTGTCCAAAAAGACACGCTGCTATGTCTTGAACAAAATTGCAAGACGCATTTAGCCCATAATTAGACTTGTTTTTAAACAAACACTTAAGGAAAAACGTTTGGCCGGGTTCAGAAATACATGAAAACTTGCTTTGGCAATGTTTTTTTCACCGATGAGGCCAGAACAAGCCTTGATGGATCAGAATGGTAGGCAAAAGTTTGGAGTCCTGTTAGATTATTTACCCCTAATCGATTCCGTCTTCAACAGGGAAATTGAGGTATCATTTTTGGGACTGGAATAATATGCGATCAACTAATTGGGCCATTTGGCGTACCGAAAAGTGTTAAATTGACAAGCCAGTCTAATATTTTATATCAAATGAGCATTTGTCACCATAACTTACCGACCTTTCATTGGCACGTCACTGCAAATTGAATTTTTATGCACGACAATACGCTATCTCACTCAGCCAAGGCTACGGCATTCTACGTTGCCATTAGGTATTTATGGAGAAAATTTGATGACATGGATACCTTGTTTTCCAAATACAAACCCAATTGAGCAGCTCTGGTCAATAATAAAGATGATATTTCATGAAGGATGTGTTAAATTTGCGTCGAAGGTTGAAATTTGGGAAAAGATTTTGGAATTTTTCTATAGCATCAAATTATTTCAAATCCGCTGATTGATATCATCATTTGACAAGAGGCTATTCAAAGTGGTTTTGAAGCATGGGAGTTATGTTGATAAATAAATATTTCCTCAAACAAAATAATGTGAAATTCGTTCTTGTTTTTGTTTATATTGTTACTGAATATGTTCTCTATTCCATATAGATCGAAATATGAAGTTGGAATATTGTTTTATTACCGAAAATATACATTTAGACACTTGCACTTATGGGATACACACTTAAAATTACCGGAAAATAGAACAATTAGCATAACTTTCAAAATAGTTGTTCAAATTCCACAAAAATCAGGGAAGTAAGGCACTTTGTTATTCTCTTCCAGTGTACCAAATTTCAGTTCCTTGCTTTTCATAGCAATTTAAAAAAAAAAAGTATTGACCTGCAATAAAGCGATACATAATGTTTTTACACACACATGAACGCGCGCGCGCGCACACACACACATATATATATATATATGTATATATATATATATAAGTATTTCGTAAATTATTATAAGTAATATACAATAACTGAGTTGTGTATTTAACAACATTTACCTTTAATTTTAACCTAATAAATAGGTTGAAAGTAATACCATTAAGCATAGAATATTGAATAAATATAAATAAATTAAAGTGATGGTTGGTGAGGGTTTAAATATAAAGTTTAAATGACTTATATAAGCAAATATAATAATAGCAAGATTGGTAATTAAGTTTAATTGTAATGATATGTTCACATTTAATAAATTGGAATGAGTAATTTATATTAAACGAGTAATTTATTTAAAAATAGAAAATTCATATACTTAGGGTCTACAAGTTGGATGCTTCGAAGTTAACTATGATTTTTCTTGTAATTATTAGACTTAATAAATTACAAATGATAAATTTTAAATTTACATAAACAAGAAATAATGAGGAAGGGTCGAATTTTAAGTTAGAATTATCATAATAAATAACCAAATATAATAATAGCATAATTGGCATTAAATCCATATATATAAATTCATATATACATTTACTTCAGTAAAAGAAGATGTAATATTTCACATTAAATTGGGCTTAATATTTCCTTTTATAAAAAAACTATAAAAAACGAAAATGAACTAAAATAAATAAATTAATACAAAGTTGAAAAGTTCCTAATTTTCTGATAAGTCAGGGCGGAAAATATTAAACTCCTGATAGAATAATTATAGGAGTGGTCCTGCACTACGACACAGATGCTATGGATTATTGAACATTTAAATATGACGAACAAAATTAACGGAAAAATTGACAACATCTTTGAATTTTGTAATGTAGACTTTTTGTCATTTATTATATGCTCTGTAGTTATATCGAGCCTTATTAATTAAATGATTGGTATTAATAAAGTGTGAAACATAATTGAATAAGCATTCTTTTATATATATATATATATATATATATATATATATATATATATTTAAATTTACCTGCCATTCCTTTTATAAAAGAGGAAATCGCCCTATTGTTCAAGACAAAATTCAAGCAATTAGCCATATATATACATATATATATATATATATATATATATATATATATATGGTATCCCTATTGAAAAAGACTTAATCGGCCGATCGTTGAAAACAAGAAGTATGCAAGCAAGAAAGCAAGCAATACCCATAGATGTAACTAAATAAATTACATTTTATTGTAATACAAAGTATTTTAAAAGTATATGGATTTACCAAAACATTAAGTATTCCCTATCAGACTTTTAATAAACTTATTTTATTGTAAAAAAAATTTTAAAAAGCATTTCACAAAATAAATATATTTTTAAAAGGTGCGTTCTCCGATCTCTTAAGAACTGCCTTGTTTTCGTTAACCATTTCGAGCGCGAGATAATTTTTCCCCCGGAAAACACGACAAATGCTCATAAAAACACGCTTTCCAAAGGTCCTTTCTTTTATTTGGCTATTCGCCCTCAATTTTCTCTTTTAACAAAACCCATCAATCATCCAAGGTACTTATTTACACACAATCTCATCTAAAAATTGTTACTTTTTTCTTCAAACTTTTTACATTACAATTGCGTTCATATTTTTTCTTACTATGCCATTTCAAAAGAAAAAGACTCTTTGACACTTATCAAGTTTACAATCTCCTAGCGTATTCTTATTATTTATCCTATTTTAGATTGAATACCGTTTGGCGTCTGAGTGAATATTCATTATTTCTACGTAAAAGGATTCATTGTATACTTTGGTAGGGTGCTTAACTGTTTATCCAATATATCGCTTAGGCCACTAGACAAAAGGTTCGATCCTTCTATCGCTCAACAACGTATTTGGCGCCAGATGTAAACATACGTCCCAATTGAAAGTACTGCCGCTACGTATTGTAAGACGCCGCTCCTAGTATTCGACGCCCAGACCGAGATCAAAACTGTCTTCAATATCTAGTAAAATGTGCTCTCTTTTTTCTTATTTAGAAATCAATTATTACAGTGTGTGTCAATGTATATCGATATTTGCATTGAAAATGATAGACTGATCTCTGATTTCTGTTTACACGGGTCTTTTATTCTCAGGCGATATTTAAATCGTCAGACTTTACTCACAACGGCCAATCATCATAAAAAATGCAACGAGAGGAGTGAAGATTCCAGCATGGCTGTCTCCAACTTCACTGTCAACAGATTTCTTTTCTAAGCGGTTCCACTTATATTTCAAACTTTATTCATCACATCAATCATACCCATTTCATAAGATTCTATATTTTTTACTAACAATTATTTTATCTACTTCAAACTAATCCTCTGCTGGTGTTTGACCTTCATAACTGGTGATAATTTAATAAAACAATAGAGCGATTTGATCCCAATTCTGCGCAAATGAATCTGAACAATCTCTTTGCAACATTTAAAGTAAGAGCAATGCATAATCTGGCAAATTTATCATAGTTTAAATCTACCTACAGTTTAAATCTACCTACATCAGACATTTTATGTTTTACCTCTCACAATGCAGAAACTTAAATCACGAGATTATATCTTCTGAGTAATTTCTCTTAGGAACGTATCAATATGCGTATGATCACAGAACAATTATATTATGCTACGAGTATTAAACTTTTTCAGTCAATATTGATATCTTCCAATTCAAAACGTATTTCTACATACGTGTTATATTTAATTTTCTATTTATCTACGATTCCAAACACGATCCAAGCAATTATACCTTTAGCACGCACCGCGTGTATTTCCTGGACTATAAAAATGTTGAATAACAACTAAACGGGCGTATCCCGCCTGGATTTACTATCATGAGGCGCAAGAAGAGAAAATAATTTGGAAAGGGCGAGTCTTTTAGCCGAAATATATCGAATAACATTAATTGTAAAGTGTGTTGGGTTTGTTTTTTTTGCGTCGTATGGCTTCAAAACGTATTCGTATATATACGTGTTATATTTGAGATTTTAGTTACCAACGCTTTCAAACAGGAACCAACGAGTTATCTTCCTAATCGTTTCGTTGGAAACGATAGAAATAACAACCAAAATATATTTATGACAATACACCCATGTCGTAATGATAACGTTAACTTATGGCTCTGTTGTATTCAAATATTGCTTAAAACACCATATTTTCTTGGAATGTTGGCAAGTGTCATTTTAAAAGTAACGTCGTCTTAACGGAGTAATACGAGTTAAAATATAAGAACGTATGAAACATATGCATTGGACATAGCCATATTAGTCGATTAGATTAGTGTTTTATAAAGCTGAAAACACTGTCAGAGTTGAATAAGGTTGATGGTCAAGAGTACATTTTCCCCATTAAAGGGCAGTCTTTTCTCATTCTCGAGGTAAACTGCCAAACCACCAACTAATGGGAAATGCTCATGCGGTATACGTCTAAGAATTCGCTATGCTGCTTCTGATGATAACATATATCTCATATTTTGATATTGGCTGATTTCGTCAATCACCTGCAATTCTTGACCATAAATTTTGTAAGTGAAAAACAGCTTGATATTTCGATATACATTTGATGCAATACTTGATTGAATTGATCGATTGGCACATTTTAACATTGTTATGGCAGTTGAATTATCACAAGAAATGTGGATTGTGAGCACTACCTATTGATTTGTGATTTCTTGCTAAATTTGGTAGCTATTTTTTCTCATTTTCATCGCCCCAATCTGACGTCTATCTTTTGGCTTCAATATTCCATATTTAGGACAGGGGTCGTTCCACTGTTAAATAGCTTGTAAGAAAGATTTGGCAATTTTCTTTGAAACATTTTTTTGTAAATCATACATCGGGAGGCTTCATTTAGAGAACGACATGTGTCATGGATCATGTGTTTCCTGATCAAATTATTTAGTTTTTTTAGCGCTCTTAAGAAAAAATCTCTGCGAAAATTGCAAATTAATATGTGTCCAATCTGGGTTTATGCTATTAAACAATCCAGAAACTGTGTCCATTAGATAAACATCTCTTGTTTGTATCAAATGGTATCCAACCACGCTTAAAAAATAACAAAAATCGCTTTTTAATATTTTCCATGCATTTTTCAACTTTTAATCTGAAGACTCTTGCAATTATATCTGGTCGATCATCATTTTGTTTTGTTTCAGCAGCCAAATACTCACCAATTTGTGGCTAGTGTAAATTTCATATCATAGTGATAAAATAATTTGCTCTGCCTTATTACTTCACAATGTCATTTGCATTTCACCTTTTTTCCATGAAAATACCGGGATTAGGTCTCCGGAAGAAAAATTCGATGCCCAACTTGATTTCCATCACTAGCAAGTAAATAATTATGTAAATGTTACTAATTTTCAGCACGTAGACCTCGCTGGTCTCTTCTCAAAAACTGTTATTCTTACTTTCAATTTTGCAGTATGCTTATACCAAAATTGCCGGAAAGCAGGTTTCCGAGCAAAAGATAACTGAAGATAATATAGAAAAGGTAGAACTTCAAACCTGGTTGGTGCATTGTTATTCTGGTGGCATTTATTTATCAGGATTACATATATTTTGTCTAATGTTGTCGGGTCGTACTTTCTCTAGTGCTATCTGTAATGTAATTATATAATCGTTAATTTCATTTAACAAAAGTTTTAATTCTTGTAACACTTAAGCATTCAAGTTGTAATGCGCTTCTCTCGCAATCAGTTGATCTTTATAAGTATCTAGAAAGTTTTCTTGGATATATATATATATATATATATATATATATATATATATATATATATATATATATATATATCCAAGCAACTTTATATATATATATATATATATATATATATATATATAGAGAGAGAGAGAGAGAGAGAGAGAGAGTCATCCACATACATTACTGTTTCTCTGTTTTACAGCTCATCAGTGCGGATGAACAAGTAACTACCTCAAGCCAGGACTGTACCCGACCGCCCAAATGACAGTTGGAGCTTCTAACCGTTGCGATATTCGGCTGCCTCTACGCGGGCAGTCACTTAACAATGTTTTGACATTGTCCATATATATATATATATATATATATATATATATATATATATATATATATATATATATATTATCAAATAAAAGTTTTTTTTTCTGACACAAAATGAATTTTAAAATACTTTCATTCTGTCATTTACATGTGATGACCTCAGTTGCACTGTAATAAACAGCGCCTTTAGAATGCCTGTGTTATCAGAGTGCCGAATCGATGTTTTGTCTCGACGAAGAAAGTAATGTCCACATTGCAAAGCTTAATGTGTAAACAATATGGGCAAAAAAGTCAGTTTGTTTGAACAGACAAGTAACTATACAAGAGATGTATTATTTTTCTGTTCATTTGATTGGTTTGTTGTGTGGATAACAATAAAAAACCATATGATTCCCATAAACATCATAAAGTTTTCAAAGTTGGACTCGTCCAGTTAGAGACGAGAATAAACTATGTGAAATGTAACACTTTTAGAGAAACTATAAAAGGAAGATAAATGTCTGACCAAAGGAAAGAAATGGCAGAATGGAAAATAGCAACATCAATTGCTCTCAAAATGGAAACATAACGGCTTTTCGATTGTAGCAGCGAATATAATAAAATAATATTAAAAAGGAATTTTAGAAAAATTCATCCTCATAAACATACATATACATACATACATCTGTACACACACACACACATATATATATATATATATATATATATATATATATATACGTATACATATATGATACAATAATGAGATGAGTTAGATCACAGATTAACAAATAGCTTAATAATTTTAAAATTGCCCCGTTACTTCTGCGGTAATTTATTTATTTAAAATTTTATCAGATATTTTTAGTACTTCGTGGGAAATATACATTTTGGAGATTTTTTAAATACTTTTACTACAAGCTGCCTTATATATATATATATATATATATATATATATATATATATATATATATATATATATATATATGTGTGTGTGTGTGTGTGTGTGTGTACCTTATCTGTTATATATTTTTTTCTGTTAAATTAGAAAAAGGTTTTATTTTATTGAATTTAATCCAGCAGATAACTTGAATTAAGTTGAATTTAACCCTTGTTTAAAATCTTAAAGCTAACTGCAATCTTTATAGACATTCCCCGTCCCTTCAACTTACGTTTTCTACTGTCACCTTTTCTTATACCCTTCTTTTTCCTTTTTTTTTTTCACCTTTGGCCGACTAAGCCGCAGGCTGCCTTTCTGAATTTTCTCCACCACCCCTACCCACACCCTCTACCAATTATAACTTCCGTGTATTTTTTCTTTCTTCCTTCTTTTACCCTTCCCGTTTGTTTTACCTGTCACTTAGAATATACAAACGATATATCATAACTTACATTTTAATTTTGATTTTCATTTCTTTTCATTTAATACGGGACCCAAAAATTGCGCCTAATCCATGTCTCATAAAAAAAACCCTTACCGTTTGATTTTTAATGTCTCTATTTTTAACCGTTTAAAATCCAATCTAAAATTTCCTTTTCAGCTGACTACAATCTGATTGTCTTCCAGTTCAACGTAAACAAGTTCTTGATGAACCGTTCCCCCTTAAGTAATCCAATCTACAAAATTCCCACTCCTTATGTTTACTACGCTATAATCACATTGGCTTAAGTATACCCATTAACCCTTATCGTCTAGAGGCAGAATGAGTAGTGATTCCTCTGTAGAAAAAACAACTGCAACCTATTTTAAGATTCCAATTGTTATGATGTTATCATGATGCTTTCACTAATGGAAATATTTCTTTTGACCAGTTGAACTTTATTTTATGAATAGAAAACATATTTCTCCCGACATTACGTAATGAAAAAATGAAACGGATTGATTCGAAATTCCCCATTCGCAGTACATTTCAAAATGTTAGTATGGTTGATTCATCAAATATAATTGCATTCTCCATTCAATGTAACAATCTTCAACCAATCTTGAACCTAATAACACCATCCCATTCTATTCAAGGATTAATATTGTATTTGATTACAAAAATTTCGTATGCTTTTTTGTTTCAACTCTTATTTCCTTTCTTTATACCTCTTAAAGATATTTAATCTTTAAAATGTATTTTCTATGTATGTGCTGAATAGCAAAATTATGTCCAACCAAAATTAATATTTTAATAATGAATTTTCCTCTGCCTACATCCAAAATCTATGAATTAAGGAAATTGATATAAATGTTTTATTCTTCGTCAAAACAATATGTTCTTTGAAGTTATATTTTCCTGGATGAGAATTAAATAAAGAAACTGTAAATTTTTTTTATATATATATATATATATATATATATATATATATATATAATGCAAAAATGCGCAAAAAAAATTTACATAAATATATACACATAAATACGAATAAAATATACATATTTTAAAAGTTTATATTGAATATATTCTATATTTCTCGTACAAACTATATATATATATATATATATATTTATATATATATATACATATATAGTTTGTACGATGTACATATTTATATATATATATATAATCTGTACGATATATATGTATATATATAGTTTGTACGATGTATATATAATCTGTACGATATATATGTACATATATATATATATATTTATACACTCGTGAGTAAAAAATTGGCCAAACAAATTTATGACATTTTGTTGCACTAAAAGCTATAATGAACAAAGAACAATTGAACATAGCCACTTAAATGAGACCAATAACACAGAACAAAACATTTACTTAAAGAAATACTCAGTATAGAATCGCATCCCCTTGTCATTTCTTTAAAAGATCAATCCTTTTAAACATGCTCTCAACCAAAGTTGAACACTGTGAAGAGAAGATGCAATTCCATTCGCGTTGCACAGCTTCCCACAGTTTGTTATTATATTTAAAAGTTATTCTAGCCAATGCACGAGATATCATGGACCAACTATTCTCGATTGAGTTTAAATTAGGTATTTGACCTGGCAAAGACATCACATCAATTGAATTATCAGAAAACCATTTTTCTGACTGTAGCCGTGTGTGTGCAGGGGCATTACTATGTTGGAAAATAATGGCATGGGATATTCACAGCTTCTGGATACATCGGGAACGGTCCTCTGTCTAATTCGTTTGGATTGATTGACTGCTTACATCTAATAAGTTCCCCAACACTTGATGCAGTAAAAGTTCCCCATACCATTATCCCTCCATTCTCGTGTTTAACTGACGGTTTATGCAACTTGTCGAAACACCTTCTCCAGTTCTTCGAATGCACAGTTTGAGAGCATCACTAACAAGAAAAAAAATCTTGATTCATCCGACCAGAAAACATTCCTAACTTGTCTGTATCTTTCTTTCTATCATTGATGTTCTTCTTAGATAAAAACGGCTTCTTTGCACATCTTCTAGAAGAACATTCCATTTCTTTCATTCGTCTAGATATTGTATATCTAGAAATAGAGCTTTTAGTCTCTGTTCTGAATACTTTTCTATGGTCAATAAAGTTTCCTTTCGATGTTTCAAAACAGTTAATTTAAGCCCGTGGCCGTCCTTCAAAGTGGATGCTCCAGGGCGACCAGATCCAGATTTCCCTTTTACCAAGCATTCGACTTCAAACCTTTGACACATTCGCTTCACTGCAGAAAGAGACGTTTTCACGCTCTCTTTCCTTAAAATATGAACACATCTGCTTGTAACTGAATGCTGCAATTCGGTGTTTTATATCAGCAAATATGCGGTCTTGACATTTTTAGGATAAATTTTTACACTGATCATTATATGTTGTAATAATAATGATCTGTAAAATAGAAATTTCCAGTAAAAATTAATAAAAAATCCTGGAAAAATATTGAATATATATATATATATATATATATATATATATATATATACAAGAAAAAGTACCCGTCGTGGACTGCGTTCAAAAACAGCCTACAAAAAATGGACTCTGATTTATGAAAGCATGATAGGTTATGAAAAGGAAGGGTTGTACTGAGATAGCTTCGAATTTGGGTGCATCAAAACCAAAGCCAAATATGATGAAAGTATAAATAAAATAGATAAACCCCATAATTTATTATACCATACCTGTTCACACTGAAACACTTATCACAATATTCTGTGGATCCATATTAAAAAAAACCTTGTTAAGCTTCGTGACATATTTCCATTCTATGGAGGTCAGGTGCGAACGAACACTCCATAATTTTATCATACGATATTTCTTCAAACTGAAACGTAATTATCAAAGTATACTTTCGCAGATAGATATAAAAAGTCTTTATTAAAGTGTGTGCCTAGTTCCATTCTATGGAGGCTAGGCGCGAACTCAGACCCCACAATTTTATTATACCATCCCTATTTAAGGTAAAACGTACTTATCAAAGTATTCTGATGTACATCTATGCTAAAAACATTTGTAAACGTTTCTTTTTTTAATTTTTTAATTTTTTATTTCCATACTTTGTGGACCAGGCGCCATAACTTTAATGAACCACCGTTCTGCCAGATCAAACATTCCCATTCCTGTGTCTCGATAGATCGTCTATCATTATGTGTAATCAGTTTTTTTAAAAAATAGTCACCTATATAGGAGCCTATTCCTGACTAGACACACACACACATTCAGCTTTATATTATATTATATATATATATATATATATATATATATATATATATATATATATATATATATAAATATTGTATGTGTGAAACAAACCTGTACATTAATTTGTTTATTACCGACTATTATTCTTGTCTTTCTTAGTTTTAGTTTCACGACGTTTCGGCCAGCTATTCCTCTGGCCATCGTCAGGTGGAAATCGGGACGGAATAGGAACTCCGAATCTCTAACTGCATCCTTAGCAATTATTACCATCCATAGTTATTGTCGGGTCCCGTGGTGCAGTGGATAGAGACGTTTAATCTCTACAGTTATAGGTGAAAATTGTTTCAAGATAACGGTTTCAATCCTACCCAAAGCCGGCCCGAGGCTTACTTGGCCAAAACGTGGTGAGACGTCAACAACTATGGATGTCAGTAATCGCTGAGAATGCAGTTAGGAGATTCGTCGCGGTTACCACCTGACGAAGGAAATAGTTGGCCGAAACGTCGTAAACTAACAACGAAGAAGGACGAGGATAATAATAATAAATAATACTCAACTCAATAATGAATTTCCAATTAAATAATATATATAAATAAATATATATATATAAAACGGTTCACCCCTTACGTTTCTGCAGATATTTAAGAAAAAAGTGTTCGTAAGATAATATTGACAAAATGATACTTTTATAGAATGAAAAGTAGTCCGTGTGCGGCTTATATAACAGACTGGATTCGATTTCCTCTGAAAATTACTAAAAATATAACCATTCAAAGCTAATCTCCTGGCAACAAATAAAAAGTTGCCAATATTAACATACACCATGTGAACTGTCAATATTTTGTGTGGCGACTATCATTATCCACAATTACCTGTATTGTTCCTGGCATAAAGTTTTCCAGAACTGCACAAGTAGCCACTGGGAGGCTGTTCTACTCTTTTATGAGGACGTCGCGAAGCTGGCGGATATATGAGTCTTTGCGCATGCCCACCTTCTGCTTCAGTATTCCACAAAGATTTTCTGTATGGTTTAAGTCTAAACAAATGCTTGTCCAGTCCATCACTTTTTTTTCCTTCAGCCTGTCGTCTTGGAGGTGTGTTTGGGGTTATTGTAATGCTAAAATACTGCGGTGCGACCCAGTTTCTGGAGTTAGGGAATCCATCTCTATTGCAATATTTTATAGTAAATTTTGGCGCTTATGTTTCAATCAATGAAATGTAACTCTCCGACATCTGCAGCACTCATGCAGCGCCAGATCAGGACATTCAATACCAGGATGCTTGACTGTAAGTATACCTCCTTACCTGTTCGCTGCAATATGTGCTTGAAACCATCGGAACCAAACAAATCTTCATCTCATCAGGTCATAGGACATGGTTCAAGTAATTAATGTGTTTGTTGGCATGTCTTCAAACTGATTACTGGCTTTCTTTATGCAGAAAAGCCACCTTCAGGAAAGGCTCCTCCTGGGATGACAGTTATGCACACCAGTTCGATGTAGAGTGGGCGTATGATCTGAGCATTGACAGGCTTAGATCCCACCTGTTCAATCTCTGCAGAAATGCTTACAGGACTCATATGCTGATATTTTAAAGAAACCATTTTGATGTAAGCTTAACGTGCGCTCAGCTTCTTTGCACAATTTACCTGGGTGGATTTTCTTCTTTTTAAACGTTAGATAATCTTTAGCCACTGTGTTGAAGCTCAGTTTCAGAATGTTGGCAATGTTCTTGTAGCTTTGGCCATCTTTATGTAGCGCAATAATATACATTTTACGATGTGCCATACAGTGCTATGATTTAACTTTCAGTGACCGGTATGAGAGAACGTGAGAGCTGTACTACAAAGCTGAGAACTAATGCTATTTATGCATACAAGGCCTTTGTAACACGAATGAGTCACGTGATATTTGGGAGGTAAAATGACAAGCAGTGCTCAATTTAGACATTTTGTGGTGAAGTTTTTATGGGAGGTGCTCACTTTTGTTCCTAGGGATCTAACTTTAATGGTTTATATTTTGAGTTATGCTGAGAGGAAAATAAATGAATTATGTTATATAACCTGTATACAGACAATTTTTATTGTGTCAAATGTCATTTTGTCGGCGTTGTCTTATGATGAGATAGATCTAAATATCTGCAGTAAGGGTTGTACTCAATTTTCTGAGAGTGTATGCATATCTCTCTCTCTCTCTCTCTCTATATATATATATATATATATATGCATATCTATCTATCTATCTATCTATCTATCTATATATATATATATATATATATATATATATATATATATGTGTGTGGGGGGTCATGTATGCATTCCCTTTCTTTCCTTATCCGCAAATTCAGAGATGTCAGTTTAAAAAAAAAAAAAACTTCATAAAATTTGTATTTTATTGTCCACGTTTTTAAAAAAAAATTATTGACTAAACTTTTTTTAGCTTTCGTCTCCCTGATGTTCTTAGGATTCCGGTTCTCTTTCTGCGCCCACCGCGCCAAGCCCCCTTCTCCAACCCAAAAATTCCAAGTTCTGCTGCAGTAAGCATGATGTTGAAACTAAACTAACTTGAATCTGTCAATTAGAAGAATGTCAAGAAAAGGAAATACATAACGAAAAAAAGACCACAAATAAAAACCACAGAAAATCCAGCAAAAGGACGTAACCTCGCTGAAATCTCGTATAATCTTAGATAACGTGATCTGTGTCAGCCTCTGAGAGAAGTTCTAAAAATGGACTCCATTATGTTACGCTTTTCACTCCACTAATATTGATTTTATTTGATTATGTTTTTCATTTTTATTTACGTAATATCTTTGTAGCTAGTATGCGATTTTTTTTGACTGACAATAGTGTTTTCTGATTTGATGTACGTTTTTTGTTTATATTTAGGAAGCTATTTTTCTCACTTTTATAACGTGTTTATCTCTCTTGTTCTTTACTAAAATAACTCTTATTTTCAAAGAATAAACTTTTGTCGGTCCCTCAGCCGCCGTAACATTTCCATCCCGCTCCTTTCCTTGTAAGCTTCGTAATTTCTAAACTATTAAGGGTATTTCTACTGCAATTGTCAATACAAGCCATGTAAAGAAAACAAGTTTTGGGCTAGATAGATTATAATATATATATATATATATATATATATATATATATATATATATATATATATATATATATATATATATATATATATAGTAATTTATAAAATATATGGCGATTAAGCTACACATAATATTCGGCGTTTCATCCACTCAAGGATTCGTCTGGCTTATGCGCGAATTATGTGGTTGTTTATCGTTTTTATATGGTCCTCTTCTGTTGAGGATTTATTTAGCCAATCAGCTTTCTAGTATCCACAGCGCCCCTACTTATCAGCCAATGGGCATGCATTTTATCGAACAAAGGATCTGTTTTAAAACCAGTTTAGTTTTTTAAGGCAGACATTTTCTTTTTTTATATATATAAATATACATATGTGTACACACATATATATGCACATATATATATACATATATATATGCATATATATGTGTGTGATAATTTATGTATATTCATGTTTATTTAATTTATTTATTTGTTTATTTTCTATTGTTTTTTTTTAAACTAACAAAAACAATAGAAAATAAAGGAATCCTACAGTGGATAAAACGCCGAATATTCAGTGTAGCTTAATCGCCATATATATTTTATAAATTACTAACTAGCTCTACCTACATATTGAGCACTTTTGAAGTAAATACTTAACGTTTACGCATAAATCTATACATTCGTATATTAATTTATGTGAGTAAATGAAGTAGTTATATTATATATATATATATACATATATATATATATATATACATATTTAAATTCTTTCATTTATAAACCCCATGTTCTTTCTCCCTAACCTACTTCTTCTGCCTCTTTTTCTCTCTCTCTCTCTATATATATATGTATGAATTTATATATATATATATATATATATATATATATATTGTGTGTGTGGATGTGTGTGCATGCGTGTGTGTGATTTTCAGTATATTCTCAACGTTTTTTGCAGTTTCATTTATTTTTACACATTTTCTGACAAAGAACTTAGGACTTATCGACGTATCTGAATAAAATATTACAAATTAAAAAAAATAAAAATAAAGTATAATTCTCTGCTTCTTTCGCTACCTATAATCATGGATATAATTCTCTAGAGCATACAAGATATAACATACACATTTACACTTTATACATCCTATATATATATATATATATATATATATATATATATATATATATATATATATATATATATATATATATATATATATATAAACGTAAATGTATAAAAAAGAATACAAAAAGTATAAAAGCGTATAACTTTTCTTTATTCGTTTTAGATTAGTGATGTGCAGGAATACAAATAATATTATGAAAAAAAAAATTAATATTTTTTTTTACAAGTACATAATTTCGACCGGTCCTTCAGTCTTCATCAGTGCATACATTTCCATTCACACACACACACACACACACACACACATATATATATATATATATGATTTTCAGAATATGAGATTGTATAAAAAATTCCACAGCCAAAAAACGCCGCAGCTCACAAGAGCCATGACAGTCAATATATATATATATATATATATATATATATATATATATATATATATATATATATATATATATATATATATATATATATATATATATATATATATATATATACAGGGGGATTTGGGGGATAGTATAAGTAGATAGATTGACAGGAATTCTGCAAACCCCAATAAATCGTGACTTTCCTTTTTCACTTTCGTAGTTAGATTCACCGTATAGGTGTTAATCTTCAGCAGAAGAGAAAATATAGAGTTATGCCTGTAGTTAAACTTTTGGAGTACAGGAGAATCATATTGCATACTGAGTGTTACAAAGGAAAAAAATGAAACAATGTGTGTGGATTGGTAATTCTTAATATTTATCATTCTCTTATATCTATGACTCCTTTAGGTTGGTTGTTGTTGTTTTACGGCATATCAACCCTTTTCAGGTTATTTAATGCCGAATCCAAAGATTTTGAAGAAAATTTTTTTTAATAGAATATATTTGTTGTTTTCACGTCGGTTTCTATTTAACTCATAGTTGGAACCCTAACAGGTACTACCACTCCGGTCAGAGCAATGGTAATTAAAGGGTGGCTCCACACTCCCCAAAGCCCACAAGCTGGGGCCTCACCACTGGATATTGTTTAAGGTCATATCCAGGATTCCCATTGAGGGACTTTTACCCTCTGCAGGGGGGCAGTCGGTGTATTCTAATGCCCCACCGACAGGGCCGGGCTCTTTAGGACAATTAAAGTAGTCTATTAAACTTAACGGGTAATCTCAACTCTCGTATGACCGCGCCGTTGAACACTTTTACTATCAGCTATTTACGACCCTGTAAAGACAAAAAGAGACGCTAAGTTTCTTCTTTCAGTGTAGTTGTTTGATTAGCGGTATTATTTTCGGGTTCAGGCAGCAGTTACTATATGCACTGTGGTTCGAATTGTATGAGCGACAGAACAATAATCCTCCCCACGAATAATACCTAGAAAAGGGATGAAGCACATTTATACTGATATATGATAAAAAAAAAATATCTACTATTATATGAAAGGAACTTTGTGTGTTTGTGAGCTCCTTTTCTACGGACTCCAAAACAGCTTCGTCGATTATTTTTAATTTCACGGAAATATACCTTATGTGTCTTAGAGTGTTCTTAGATAGTATTTGTCACAGAATGCCTCCGATTATTATCAAAAATCGATAATTGAGAAAATCATTTAAGATGGAATGGTCTGATTACCACTTCTACTGTCAAACATCACATGTGCATTCGAAAAGTTTTCTCACGGCACAAAAAAAAACTGTGTTCGGTGTATAAAATCAGCAATATGTTATTTGATATGACAGTGGCACGCCCGAAATAATGTTTCGGTTTAGAGCACAATGGTACATTTATACTTGATTTTGCATTTTAAATTTTGATTCTAGCAATTATCCACATACGAGTAAGAAGTACAGGCATATGGAATATACAGTAAGTTCATTGATATGACAGGTGCGCGTCCGAAATGAATGTTTGGGTTCATAACACAACTGAAGGATAATAATTGACTTGTGAATTTTAAACTTTAATTCTAGTCTTTTTATATAAAAATAATTTTATAAGATGAATAGTAAGTTCTCTACAATGCAATGTATAAAGGACTTAGTTAGAGAAAGGAAGAATGTGACGCTTCCTCCCCTTACACTGCTATGGACTCCTTAATAGAGATATCAATCATTCGATTTGATTGAAAAATAGGCGATTCCAGCGATTGCGATGATAATAAAATATTGAAGAGTAAAGTATTCGTTGATTCTTATAAAATGCGGGCAACATCAGGTCTCCCTCTAAGTACTGTATACATATAAATATATATATATATATATATATATATATGTATGTGCGTGTGGGTATGTGTGATTGCATGTCTGTGTGTGCGTGCATGTGTGTGGATGTGTATATAAATAAACATGTCTATCAAGGAAACAAGATTTGGTGAGGTTTATTGATAAGGAGCACATCGACAATACGTTATTCTACTTAATCTAGTAATGCTTTTACTGTCTAACCAGCCATTCATTTGTAAATGTTTCTCATGAAATCGTTTCTTCTAAAATTAAGATTTCTACTATACTTTTCAACCGTATTTGATTTACTGATAACATAACGTAAGTAATTCTTTTCCTCACATTTTTTTAAATAGGTTTTATGAAATCTGCATCTAGGATAGGTAAGCACAATATATATATATATATATATATATATATATATATAATACAAGTATATATTATACATATAATATATATATATATATATACCTATAACTCCGTATTCCTTTGGTGTGTAGTGATATTCATATTAAAAACCCTATTTTTCTATTTATTTAAAAAGAAAATACAATTTTGTTATATATGAGTTATCGAATTGCATTCATTAGCAAAAGATCTAACTAATTTGCATATTCTTTTAAACATTCATTTTTAATTAATTCCCTATTAGTTTTTTCAGTTTTCTTATAGGGTGATCACCTTTAGTTAACTATTACGAGTAATTATATTCATGCAGATATTCTACATGATTTATACTTGCGAAATATTTGCGTAAAAAGCTTACAATGAACACAAAATCGTTTCCATATATATTTATGCATACGTATATATTTTTGTTTCATCTATCTGTCTATCTATCTATATATCTATAAAAGTGAACGTGTCTGTCTGTCTTTCTGTGTACATTTCCCTACGCAATAACTCTGTCAATTTTTAGTCTATAGACTCGAAATTTGAAATACCGGGTACTGAGATTTGGGAAAATCGATGTGACGTGTGTCAGCCAGAAATTTGGCTGTTAAGGGGTCAAATTTCAACGATTGTACCTTTAAGAACTCTACCAGACTCCTCCGACAATTTTGGGTCTAGACACTTGAAATTTTAGATATAGGTTCCTTGAACCTGGATCTAACTTAATAAAGTGATTTGAGCCCGAAACTATAAATTTAAGGGGTTATAATAGGGGTCAAATTAAAAAAAAATTACTCTTTTTTTTTCTCAGCATACACCTCCAAACACCCGGGCAACGCCGGGCTGAAATGCTAGTATATATATATATGTCCCAAAAATCTTCGGCCTGAAACTTCAGCCACTAAAACTTGCCACTATGATATCAAATGATATGAAATAACAGCTGTGAAAGTGACCTATGAATTGTAGAAATTGTTTGAAATTTAGTCGCAAAATGAGTGAGCGGTAAAGCTTTAAATGCGATCTGAATAAGTAAAACTAGCACAATCATATATTTAAATTCTGTCGTGTTTGAAGCATATATATATATATATATATATATAAATGATGATGATTGCAACGTCTTGTCAGACGAGTGCCACTTCCTCAGACATTTAAAATCCATGAGCCCAAATGCCTGAGGGAGTATCTATACAAAGATGATGTTACAGAGTCTTAGCTTTGTACGATAGCTAAGTCTCTCTCTCGGTTCAAAATGTTGAAATCACACAACAAGCAAGAGCAAGATATCCAGCAACAAATTAAACTGCAGACCAGCTTAATGCGGGTACTGGTCTCCCACTTTATGTTTTTTTTTTTAAATCAGAGATTTGCTTCTCTTAGAAAGGTTGCCTTCACCACGGCTTACGGGAGCCCTTTCCACCCCAATACACACACACACACACACACACACACACACACAAATATACACGGTGCTAGTTGGCCGTTGACCCAGAAAAGGAGTTCATTCGCTCTTTGGAAGGTCTTGTTTTTAATCCTCCAGGTAGACTAGCCGCCCTCCTCACCAAAAAGTCTGGTGGGGGAACCAGTTTAGTCGCCGGTGACCCGACAATGAGGCAGGTAGTACAGAGTTACATGGTACCAGTAGCATATGACATGACCTGACATATATAAATATATATATATATATATATATACATACATACATACATATATATATATATATACACTTGTGCCCGATATTATTCATACCCCCCCTTGAAAATTGAGTTTATTAGGTGTAACTTTGTAAGAATTTATTGTTTACGTCCATATTGATACATATTCTTAATAAACCTCTTCTGATCATTTTCGTCATTTTAAAATCTCGGGATACTTGTAATAAAAGAAATATACAGCTATTTATAAAATCTGCAATGTTCAAAACCAATCATACCCCCTTATTTTTTCAGTATTAATCGAGTTTCTGACTGTTTGTTTCCTATTTGATTCTTATTTTGAATGCTTTTATACAACCTTTGATTAATTTCATTTCGTTTTTTGCATTTTTCAGAAATTAAAATGATATCAACTGAAAACCAATAAAAGAATAAAAATTATTCGAATGGGGAAGAAAAAAGAGCTTAGTAATGATCTTAGGACTAAAATTGCGAATTCACATAAGGATGGTTTATGTTAAAAGTCAATTTCCAAGAAATTTGAGGTCCCTACAGCAACAGTATAGAGCATAATCAAAAAATTCCAGAGTCACCACACAACAAACAACTTGATTGGTAGAGGAAGGAAAAGGAAACTGTCTGCTAGAGCCACCAGGAATATTGTAAAAAGTGTTAATGCAAATCCAACCACCACTACTAAGGACATTTTAGAAAATCTGGAGTCTTCTGGCATAAAGATATCAAGGCAAACATTGCAAAGGACTCTGCATGAAAATGGTCTGAAAGGAAGAAGACCAAGAAGGACTCCATTGCACACCGGAAAACACCTTGCAGCACGTCTAAAGTTTGCTAGGACCCATGTGAATTCTCCAGAGTCCGTTTTCTCAAGTATTTTGTGGACTGACGAAACAAAAATTGAATTGTTTGGCCATATGGATGCTTCTTACGTTTGGAGGAAGAAAGGAGAAGCTTACAACCTAAAGAACACCATACCCACGGTGAAACATGGTGGTGGTAGCCTAATGTTTTGGGGCTCCTTTTCGGCTAGTGGTCAAGGTAGTTTGGTCAAGATAGATGGAACCATGAAGAAGGAGCAATATTTGGAGATACTCCAGAAAAACATTAGACAGGATGCGGAGAAGCTCCATTTAGGACCAAACTGGGTCCTTCAACAGGATAATGATCCAAAACATACTGCCAAAATAGTCAAGAAATGGTTTGAGGATAATCAAATTAATGTTTTGGAATGGCCTAGCCAGACTCCCGACCTGAACCCTATCGAAAACCTCTGGCACATATTGAAAACTGAGGTTAAAAAGCGGAAACCTAGAAATTTGAGGGATTTGAAGAACTACTGCATTGAAGAATGGTCAAAAATCAGTGTTGATGCTTGTAAAAACCTTGTTGATAAATATCCAAAACGGTTACAGGCAGTTATTAAGAATAAAGGGCATGCTATTGACTATAAGTAAGAGAGGTATGAATAATTTTGAACTAGTGCCATTATTGTTTTTCTTTGTATAATGTTTCAAACTTGCATAATTTATTTATTTGTTGAGTTTAATTTAAATGCTTATGCTTGATGTATTGTTTGAAATCCCTTTAATATGGTCTACCTTCTGGTTTGAGCAATATTCTTATAGAAATCTCAAAGATCCGAGGGGTATGAATAATATCGGGCACAAGTGTATATATATATATATATATATATATATATATATATATATATATATATATATATATATATATATATTAAAAGAGAGAGAGAGAAAAGGATTTCAAATTAATAATATTATATGATTATGTGATACTATTTTTTTTAAATAGATACTAATACTTGAATTTTTCTGTAACTGACCGAGTCATAATTTAATTAAAATAAGTCGAATCAAAACTTGATTTCTAGTGCTATGCAATATCCTATTTTGTCACAAGCATTGGCAACTGTTATTCCTGGTAAAAGAGGCTGATTTTCACATTGTACAGTGTCACTGGAACCTCACATTTCTGCAACTGCGGGTGTGGCTTTCCATTAGATGATAGTATCGTTGTATATGTACTCGGAATATATCAATCCTGATTTTGTGGTTATAGTAACGCCGTGGCGTTTACTAAGGACATTTGCCCCTGGACGAGAAAGAAAAGAAATTGTCTGCTGTAGTGATGATTAAAGTGAATCTAGTATTCCCTAATATTCATGGTGTAAACGAGAAAGATTAGAAGTTTGCAAGTACTTGAAAAACGATCACTTATTGATAGTAATGTTATTCCGTACGTAGGCTTTGCGTCGAGATTTAATTGACTTCTGACAGAAGGAGACGTGTTAATCCTTGTCGTTTACGGGTATATAGAATGGCAGTGATGACATAATTACTGCTGTATTTACTCAAGCTATTTCGGTCACTTGTGTTGATTATGTTCAAAGTTTATTAGAAAGTAAATTTGGATGTCAATTATTATGGAGTAAAGTCTCGTGATAATTGGCGTAGGTCATTCGTGTATCATTGAGCGCTGCACATTATAGTTAGCATCGCAGAAGACATAAGTTTGAAGATGTCAAACCTACTCTGTCAATAGATTGTGCGTCTATTAATACGTAATTTATATAGGTGAATCAGGGTAATGCTTCCTTTTAGCAAATTTAAAAGTAAATCAGTTGGTCAACAGAAACTCATATATGATGTTAAAAATGTTCAAAAAAGAAAGTCCGCATTTTTAATTTTTTACAAACTGCAAATTTAAGCTAAATTTAATTTAACTGTTTAAACAGTCTATATCTTATTTTATTCGCCTTTTATTCCTCTATAATTTTACCTGTTTATTTTTTACTTTTAATTGAAATATTCTAGTGTTCACGTCAATTAAAAAATATAACTTCAAATTGAGAAGGCAAAAAGAAAGATATAGTAAGATATCATAGTCTACTTATTCTAATTTTATTTACACAATTTAATCTAGGGTATGTTTTTCACAAGGTATAATTTTAGTTATGAAAAATGATGTTACCACCATTTTCATTCTCACACTCCTGTGTTCTCTGCAGGGCATTATCCAGTTAATTATTCACTTAATGTTTCAGGGCTTATTACCCTAATTTCTTCGTCTATATTGTTTTTAGGGTATTTATTGTGGTTGGCTTGTTTGCATATACCCGCTCTTTGAGATAACCCCATAGGAAGGAATCTGACATGTGGGATATGACGAGTGGGGTGCCCAATTTATATCAGAGCCACGAGAAATTATTCGGTTTCTGAATGTGTCCTGGAGCTGATTTAATGTTTATTGTGCCGTATGCGCCGTTGCAACGTCCTGATGGAACCACATTGATCGAAAGACCCCAATTTGACTTGATCTCTTTCTTACTGATGTGGATAGATCCTCGGCAACACTTTCTGCTAATCTCTGACGATTCTCATAACTTCTTGCTGTACGGGGTTTACCAGATTTAGGGAGGTCACATATAGACCCTTGCTCATGAAATCGAACCACCATAGCTTATATTGCATTGTGAGTAGGGGAATTTCTTGTGTTGAAGTTTCGTCGAAATTCTCTTTGAGTTTCTCATATTGACTCATTCAACCGAAAACACGACTCTACGATAAATATCCGCTCCTCGGTAGTGTAACGACCTATGGTGACCTTGAAAGGGTTGCCTTAGATAATCTAAAAAATAAAAAAATATATATATAAAAATTAAGGAGGCTATGAATATTTTTAACCATCAGCTTATTTTGGGACATCCTCTATCTCTCTCTCTCTCTCTCTATATATATATATATATATATATATATATATATATATATATATATACAGACAGACAGACAGACAAACAGAACTATAAAACCACCCATCTAAGTACAGTATACGTTGCCGACAAGTAGCTGTGTGTAACTTCTATATTCCCTAACGAAAACTAAAATTAAGATATTATCAAACAATAACATTATTTCGATTCTATAAAAAAATGTTGACCTTTTAGAGAATCCTGATAAACAGCTATCAAATAACAATGGGCAAGCTTTCAAAATTTCATTTTTTTCTGATGACTCTTTGAATCCGAGTCAATCGGCAATATATTTGTGTTTTTTTTTCTTTCTTCAGTGTTTCTTTCTATTATTTTTGTTTTCCATGCATTTTTCTCCAGGGAATATCACTTTATCGCATATTGTGTATTATATTTTCATTAATTTTCATGACACTCTGAAATATTTGTATTTTTAAGTTTAGAAGTTGTTTTCATATTTTGCTCCAAATATTTAAAATAGCTTTAAAGCAACTGAAATTTAACGAATATTTATAAATTCGCGGCTGATATCTATTTAAAATCTGAACAAGAATCGAAGGTATTTTAATTTTCACACAGCATTCTAACATGTTAATTGCTATTTTTGCAAACACAAATTAAATTAATTTTAACCTACATCTTCCACCCTCATGCTTAAGAGCAGTGTTCCACAATTTATGATAATAGAGATATTAATTTAGGAGTGAATTATCTTCAGTGAAATGAATAAACATACATACACGCCTATCCTTATATATATATATATATATATATATATATATATATATATATATATATATATATATATATATATGCATGTGTGTGTGTGTTATTTTATTTGTTTATGTTTTAGAGATATATTTTGAATGAATTCAAATATTTATACTAATGTGCATTTATACCTAAATGCGACTTGGGAATATTTTTCCCTTTGACCAATTTGATACCCCCAATCGGGGAGCAGCATATACTTGTCAGTGGATATATATATATATATATATATATATATATATATATATATATATGTATATATATATGTATATATATGTATATATATGTATATGTATATATATATGTATATATATATGTATATGTATATATATATATGTATATATATGTATATATATATATGTATATATATGTATATGTATATATATATGTATATATATGTATATATATGTATATGTATATATATATATATATATATATATATATATATATTAGCCATCTCGACAGAGGCAACCTTTCTAGGGCAATTACTCTTGACATATCTAGGGCCTTTCATAGGGTATGGCATAAAGGTTTACTTCACAAGATCTTTAGCTCTGGTATTGCTGGAAATTTCTTCTCAATTATTGAATCATTTCTCTCTGATAGGTTCATAAGAGTAATAGTTGATGGGCTAAAATCAGACGCTCACAGTATTAATGCTGAAGTCCCTCAGGGGTCCATCCTGGACCCAACTCTTTTCCTGATCTACATTAATAATCTTCCAAATCACATCCTTAGATCATTTGTAGGCATTCATGCTGATGACACAACCATCTATGGTAGCACATCTAAGAGAGTAAACGACCAAGTTCTCCCCGATTCTCTCTCCTCTTATCTTGATCGCGTTGTATAATGGGGAAAGGAGTTGCTGGTTACTTTTAATGCATCTAAAACCAAGCTTCTATCTTTACATAATCAACGTTCTGATCCCTATCTGGCATCAATTAAAATGAACGGCTTTCGTCTTGAGGAGGCATCAAGTTTTGACAAGCTTCTGGGCTTGATCTTTACTCCTAATCTTAAATGTAATACGTACATCAACTCTGTTGCAAAGGCCGCTGGAAAAAATGGTCGAATTCTTCTACCGATCGAGTAGATATATCATTGCTGATCTATATTAGAGACTGGTTCGTCCAAGGATAGAATACTGTTGCCACATCTGGACAGGAGCTGCTAGAAAGGACTTGTCCTTCCTTGATAGGATTCAAAATAGACTTCGTAGCCTCGTGGGAGATGTTGTTTTCTCTTCTCTGCAGCCTCTATCTCACAGAAGAGATGTTGCGAGTCACCTTCTCGCCAAACTTTCACAAGAAATACTCGTCTAGCTGAAAACACTATTAAGTATTTTCCCCACTCTTTATCTGTGCCTAAACCTAAACGTAGATTCCCTGATCAAAGCTTTTTTCTTAGAACTGCACGACTGTGGAATTGTCTTCCGTTTTTCTGCTTTACAGCTGTCTATAACATGGTTATCTTCAAGTCGAACGTGAACAAGTTTCTGATGAGCCGTTTCATTTAAGTTAACAAATTTACCGAACTTCCATTACTATCGATTACTATATTGTCCTTTTGACTACTGTACACTCTTTAACCCTTATCCCTCAGTGGTCTCTCGGCCTTGATAAGTGGTGACGCCTATGTAAAAAAAGCTCGGATAAAATGGTGAATATGGCCGAAACTTAATGTATCCACGTAGTATATTTTCTGGTGCCTTACTTATAAAAGCTTCAGAAATATGTTGAGCTCTTAAAAAATATTCTTTTCTAGTTAAATATATGGTTTTATGTGTTACCCTACGTTAAATAGAAATGGCACTATATTTTCCGAATTCTACATTTAACATGCCCGGCAATTGACACTCGTTAATTCCTGACTGTCTCACTCCAGTTCCCGAGAGTAAAAGAAACTGGCCTCTAAAAATAACGGGAATTTGGCGTTTCTTTTTCTATAGTTCCAGACGAGCACTTATCAAATCCGAATTGTATAACCTGAATAAGACATGCCATAGCAGATCTGTTTAACTGGCGCCATTGCTCGCATCAATTCACACATAGAGAACTCATTAGGTGTCGGAACTTGGTGGCGAGCAAATTCAATCAGCATTGTTGATGAATAGATCTGCACAAGGGAAACAACCGCGGCGTCAAGCAATTTGCTTTTCTTTTAAAACGCTTCACAAAGTGCTTTTCACCTCATGTCTATTATCTTGTCGAAGTAAATTATGCCGGGTATAAAGGCGTTTTACGAGAATGAGATGAAATTGACCACACCAAGAGACACTATGACGATAGTGAATATGTTTTCCTTAGTTTATTATTCTTTGACATCCTCTTGATCTCTAGTATATTTGAAGACAGACTCCTTCGATTTTAATACTGTTTATCGCTAACTCTATTGTCTGCATGTCTTTATAATATGAAATCAACATAGCACCGAGAAATCAGACTCTTAATGTACCAAATCCACTGATAGCATTTTCACACCATGTTTTACTTAAACATTTTACTCGTTTTAACAGTTTAACGAAAACAAAGTCACACTAGACATGCACTTGATCTAAAGCGTAAATGGTCTGGAAATGATTAGAGTAGAACTCCGATATTTTATTAAAGTCACACAAAACAAAGTCTAAACACACTTGATGTAAATAACAACACAAAAACAATTCAATATGGAAAAGCTACTTCAATGCAAAAAAAGAAAGACATCTAGCCAAAGATGATTGGTTGGTTGGTTGTTTTTGTTTTACGGCATATCAACCCTTTTCGAGTTATTTAATGCCGAATCCAAAGATTCGGAAGAAAAAAATTTTTAATAGAATATATTTGTTGTTTTCACGTCGGTTTCTATTTAACCCATAGTTGGGACTCTAACAGGTACTACCATTCCGGGTCAGAGTGGACCTGGGAGCAATGGTAATTAAAGGGTGGCTCCACAATCCACAAAGCCCAAAAGCTGGGGCCTCACTACTGGATATTGTTTAAGGTCATATCCAGGACCCCCATTCAGGGGGAGCATTCGGTGTATTCTAATGCCCCACCGACAGAGCCATTAGCCAAAGATGAATTTTAGATTTATGAATATCGTGGCAGAAAACATCAAGTTCCACTTTTGTCTGAAATAACGCTCATGAGATATGTGGATTAAGAATAAATAAAAGGAGGAAAGATTTAACAGTTGTTGTTATCATTATTATTATCATTAATAGTATCATTATTACTATTATATTAAACTTAATCTATTAAAGAGAAATATGAAGTCAAATTGAATTGTATTGTTATATGCATTGTTTTGGTTTGATAACTTGTTTTCTGGAACAGGCATACTTTTTTAAGAGAACGTCGCAAGTATAGCCTTAAAAATACGTTTTATTTACTTAGGATAAATGATGCTGAAATTCTGTAACAATAATATACTTATAAACTATATAAAAGCAGACTGACGAGTTTTTTTTAATATTCTCTATTTACAAAACCTTAAATTATGTAGCCCGGCTAAATTCATGGAAATATCTAAACTTCATGTTAATGTTAACATATGTCCTACGTCACGTGATATAGTGTGCCACACAGAACACCGCTTTTTGTAAACGTTATCCCAGATGATCTAAAACTTGAGAGGATCTATTGTTCATATAACAACAGAGCAGCAATAGGAAAATTAAAAACAAACTAATAAATAAAGAAATAAAAAACACATTTACAACAGCACCAGTATTTTTTTTCAGTCGGTTCTACCTCCTTATTTCGTCTCTTTTCATATCTAATTATTTTTAAGGATTCGATGTGCACGAATGCAAATTATTAACACCTACAAAACTTACAATGTTGAACACGTAACATTTTTCATATTGACAATTCTCTCTTTTAATTCCTTATTGCCATATTTGGTTAATAGATGAACTCTGTACGTTTTTTTATAGGTTTCTAGCTACAAAATAAAAAATGTTTTGAAATTAACCGAAGACAATCCAACGGTGACGATGACTTGCTAAAATATCAGCGGAAAACATCGACCACGCTTTGTACAAAACGGCAGAGTTTAGGACGGGGGGGGATAAATGTTTTTGGCTAATTTTTCGATATTTGTCGTCCGAGAGGCCGACCATTAAAATGATATCGACTTTGTCAGGAGCCGTAGCCTCTGCCGAAAGATATTGTAAGACATACAAACATAAAGCATACATAAATACATTTAAACAGACTGGTAAGATTTATATTATAGATTTCAAATGAAAATACCTTTCATCGATCTGCGCCGATAAAATAGTAAAGTAAAATAACACACGCACTCATCATAAAATGTGGCATCCAATCTTATTTGTAATTTGATAGAACGAAGTAAATGTATCTTCCCTGTACGGTTTACTGGCTTCGACTACTTCTAAGGGAACTAAAACGCGTAAGTGCTGTAAAAACAATTTCGATGATTTTTATTTCTACGCCAGAGCTTTTGATTTTCTGAGAAAGCAATACAACCAATGTTACTATTGTCCAATAACGCAAAGGGAAAGTAGTCGGTAATAAATTAAGGATATGTTACTCATAAACAATCAATAACTATATGTACGGCAAACAACATGCAACATTTTTATTGGTATCGAAACATGTAACTCGTTGCAAAATTGAGAATTAAACATTAATCGATTATAGCTCTATTATTGCACATATTCAGTTGTTATACATAAAACCGACCTTAATAATTTTTCTTTTAAGAAAACTGTGTGAAAAGAAAAAAAAAGTAAACCATAATTAAATAAATGTTTCAATAGAATTGGATAATATGTTTTTGCATAAATGTTTAAATAAAATTGGATGATATGTTTTACAGCATAATCACATTAATAAAGCGATTCTCGTTCGATACCTTAAGGGGCATGAAGCTTGGTCCGTGAAATCTGGATGATTATTTTGCAATGGTAGACATTTAATCTTCCTATGAGATATGCATGTGACTACGACGCTTGTGGATTTGATTTTGTAAGAAGTGACATAGTCTGTTGACGGGTATTACACCAACAAATCTTACCGATTTGGTATTTTGTCAAGCAGTTATGCCGGGATGTAAGGTGTTAACTGGTTAACGGCATTTCAACCATTTTTGGGTTAATTAATGCCGACCTAGATAAGTTCAAAACAGGTTTATGCTTCACGTTTTTTTTTATATATCTCCACATATTTATTTCTAGTTATTGGTTTAGTTATTTTGTAAAGGAAAATGCGTTTTCTTTTATTTTTGACTTGCAGAAGTTGATTGAAGTTGGCACAAGCATATGAAATAAAAATAATAACAGCAAAGGTTGATGCATTTTCCGGTCAGAAAGTCATAATTCTCATGCAACCTGGTCTGGTAGAAGAAGATGCCTGACTAGGTATTGCCGCAAAGTAGGCATGAAAAAAATAGTCACTAAACGAATAACTCTACATTTCTTACAACCCGCATATGTGGCTTCACTATTGGGTGTTTTAACGGTCATATTCAGGATCATCTTAATGAAGGCACATTTCGATAAAGCATAAAAAATATAATTCCCATGAACATTTATTTAATCAATAATCATTAAATATCGAGAAAATACAATCGAAAAGGGCTGAATCACTGTGGGTAAAAAAAGGAACTCAAATCGTGAAACGTATAACCAATGTAAGTAAAAACGAGTAAATCTGATGAGTTGAGCAGTTAAATCAAAACACCTACAGTATATTGGAATCAGTGAGATCATTTGTGATGGTGTATGTACAAATATTGCTGGGAAAGGTATGAACCCACAACACCGCCAGCTTTGAGCATTTAAAATAGTTCGTATTAATTGTATTATTTGGATCTTATGTTCATATTGTTTCGTTTGATATAACATCCGACTTTTTCGGTGTATTTTTCTAACTTGTTAAAATTTAGGTTGGTATCGGAAGCATATATAGAATTTCGAACTCAATTAGTATCCGTCTAAACATGGGAATAACTTCTAAAATAAGAATATTTTACCTGATATCGATGCCTTCGTTCAGCCTTTAAAGACAAAGGATGCCCCCTGTAGAGGCAGCTGCGCGAGTAATTGCGAGGCAAGGGATGCGCAATCCCGAACCATACCTCTCCTTAATCAGCACTGTTTGGGTACAGTGGCATGGACGACTGGAAACAATGTCGAGATAAGCGGTGAGCGCATACAGCACCGGGTTCAACGTTGCTTAACTTCGGTGATCCAGCGGGAACCGGTGTGTCAACGGGATTCTGCAATATATCCGGATAATCAAAACATTTATTATTATTATTATTATTATTATTATTATTATTATTATTATTATTATTATTATTATTATTATTATTATTTTGTTGCTGTTGTTGTTGTTATTGCTGTTGTTGTTGTTATTCATCCTAAACTAGAAACTACTCACAAGTTTGCAACAGATAATGTTGTTGTATTAAAAGTAAATAAGGCGATTTGATATGCCGTAAAATGTAACCCCAAATAAAATACTCCTGTATACTCCTTATTTGTCTCCAGTATTCGCACTCGATTTATTGCCGAAATATTATGACAAGATTCATACAAACAATAGAATTTAAACTGCTTTTTTTATATGAAATTGTAATATCATGTTTAAAAACCAATTAAACCGTTAATTATTTTTCAATTATCGTATAGATTTTCAATTATTGTATATATATATATATATATATATATATATATATATATATATATGTGTGTGTGTGTG